>NC_080839.1:41943539-42283710 GCF_030435755.1 Ochotona princeps | reverse complement strand
GGAATGCCCTATTTTTTTTTCCAGTGAGCAGCTGTGGCTGTATTTTCACCTTTTAAATAAAAGCAACTTATGGAAAGAATAATTTAGAAAAGTACACAAGGAATTCTAATGTTCAGAAAACAAAGTATATAAAGATATGTACATGTACAACTATTAATATATATGTATATGTGTGTGGGGGAGAGAAAGAATGAATGAGAACTATACTGAAAAGTGATTTTGCATCTTTATTCCTGAGGTACACCAGGATTTTTCTTTTATTTTTAATTATACTTCTATATTGTTACATTATTTTTTTCTTTTTCCTATATTTGCCATGTCATGATACACTTATATAACAGAAAGTTAAACTTGCCATGGTGAGATGAATGACTATGCTATTGTATTAACTTGGGGAAAATAGTAGGAGGAAAATATAGAGAGGAAGGAGGGGAAGGGGAAAGAGGAGGAAGGGCCCCTCTGCTTCTAAATCTCTATCATTAAAAATAACAAATCTATTTACATGTCATATAAATTTTAAAAATAATGAATTAAAAAAGAAAAGTGGTTTCACTTACTATTTTCTTAAAGATTTATTTATTTTTATTGGAAAGGCAGATTCACAGAGCAAAAGAGAGACAGAAAGATCTTCCATCTGCTGGTTCACTCCCCAGATGGCCGCCACAGGCAGGTGTTGAGCTGATCTGAAACCAGGAGTCACTTACTGTTCCCAATCAGATTAGGAAGACACAAGTACTTAAATGCCTGAAAAAACGAAAAAAAAAAAAAAAAAGGCTTGCTTTGACTTTTTCACCCATGATCAGGGGCCTGGAGTTGACAGAGCTGATTGCCTTATTGCCAAGGCTTGGTGCCGTCGTGGCCAGTGTCTCTGGGATGTCTTGGCTTTCCCTTATATCTGCTGCAAAAGTGATGGAGTAATGGCCATTCATGCCTTCATGCCAAAGCAAACTGACTCTTTACAGTCCACATACGTTCTCATTTTGCCCTACCTCCAGAATCAGTCACGTGGCCCCTCGACTTACAAGGGAATTTAGAATGGGATTTTCCTTTTCTTATCTGAATAGTGGAAGGTATGAGGAAGAAGTGGGGGAAGGTGGGAATAAATACTGTCAGTTAGCCAGTCGTTTCTATCCCAGAGTGTCATGCGGTGACAGCCTTTGTGCGTGGTCATGTAGCACCTCTTTGTTCTGTAGCTAAACAAGAACAGCATCCTATGAAATCCTATCATCCAAATAAACTCTTTGTTCCAATTTTGGTGGCTATAGTATCAAATACCTATTCCAATTCTTTTCCATTCTGTTTCTCTCTGTACACACGCAAGTGTACATACACATGTATTTAAAAGATATATATGTAATACATAGAAATAGGATCATACCTAGCTGTTTTTTAACCTGCTCTTTTTCACTTGAACAAAACCAGGAAGATCCAGTGTCAATGAATATGGATGAAAAAAATCACTCTTTAATTTGCCACTTTCTGTTCCATTCTTTTTATTTATGTCTGTTCATAGACATTCATGCTCTTCCCATTTTCTCACTACTTTAAACAATACTGCAGGAAACATCTCTGTCTCTCTGTTCTGACCCTGCAGTAAGATAGTATCCACCTCTGTGAGATAAGGCAACATGACTAACTAGTCAACCCCCCCGCAAAAGATCCACCAACAATATAAGAGGTGCTTGGAATGATCATAATTAAAATTCAGGATTTCTCTTGCTCTTTTCCCTGTTAATACTTTTTATTTTCCTCTTTCTCAAATAACAAATAATATTAAAGGAAAAAAAAATCTCAAGAGGATTTCCTTCAAGCAAGGGAAGAACTGAAACCATTAATTCAAAAGACATTCTAAAAGCAAAAAAAAAAAAAAATCTCCTTCCTGATATTAATTTCCTCCATTTAAAAATAAAAGTCCATTTCTTTAGTTGTTTTCAAAGGGAGGACTGCCATGTTATTTATACCGAAAAGGAAAGATTACATTAGGCCTGACACAAATTGACAAAAGCCAGAGGATTCTAACTGAGCACTGTCCTTGGATCCCTAACTCAAGCAAAGGACTGGACTCCAATCAATCAAAGTATGCCTTTAAATAATGTGCTGGTGACTCAGTAGGAAAGTTAAAACCATATCTAACCTTACGTGCTTGCATGGTGGGAACTGAAAACATTTTTATGGATACACTAAAAAAGCATAATGGGAGAGACTTCGCTGAATTAGTGGCTGGGGAGAATACAAATCCAGCCAAGCTGACACACAGAGAGCAGCCTGCATGTGCAAAGGCAGAATGAGGAAGACATAAACTGCCGTGGAACTAACCTGTACAGAAGTGCCTGCATTTTCCTGTCTGCGCACATCTTGGGAGTGGGAGAAGGCAAGGAGGGACTAGGCAATAGGGAAAGTGCCCATCTGCTTACACTAATGACCAGTAAGTATAACATAAGCCATTTATTGTCCAAGCGAGCCTTTCTCAATGGTCATTCATACTCGGATTTGCTCTTACCTCACTGCTGTATTCCAGCAGTTGTCCAATCTTTGTCAGTTGCCTTCTAAATTTATATCATTTGTAAGGGACCTCCTCAAGTTCATCATATTTTCCTTCTTCAAGATCCTCACTACCTTTCTATGTTTCCCACCCCATGCCCACCCAAGCTTCCCTCCCACACCCACCACTGAAGCGCTGGATCCCCGCGCAGGGATCCTGTCATGGCAGCAGATTTTAAAGAGCAATAGAAGAACCCTCTTATTGCACATGATAAGACCACTTGTTAATCAGTTAATCCAAAGTTGCTTCAAGTAGGGGAGTGATTTAAGATGAAGCTATACTTAAACATTTATTTTATTGTACATCCACTTGGCATTAGTTGATGATGGGGTAAGGGCTCTTTCTGCTGTCTGGACCCTCTGGAGTTCTGTGGCATCTTTCTTGTATAAACTATATCCATATTGAAGTTCTAGAGTTTCCAGTGAGGGGTTTCTCAGAGAAAACTTTATACCTTGCAAAGCAATTTCACTGCCAAAATGCTGTCCACATTTTTTACAACTTTTTCTAATCTTTTAGAGTTGTCTTCCCCACTCCTATTTATGCTACCTAGTTTTTAAAAACTTTGCCCCTATAAGGACTTTCCAAAACACTTGGCTTTGTTTTTCATAGATTGATGAAAATATAGTCATGTTTTGTCTGATAAATGACTTCATTCTATATAAAAGTGCAGTGACACAAGCAGATTTGGAAATAAACTAAAGATACCATTGGTTTGGGTTTGGTGTGATGATTCAATGACTAAACCCTGGCAAGTGCCAGGATCCCATATGGGCACATGTTCATGTCCTGATTGCCCTATTTCTGAGCCATCTCCTCACTTTCGGCTTGGGAAAGCAGTAGAAGATGGGTGAAAGTCTCTGAACCCTGCACCCACGTTGGAGACCCGGAAGAAGCTTTTAGCTCCTGGCTTCAGATTGGCTCAGCTCCAGCTGCTGAGGCCATTTGAAGAGTGAGCCAACAGACAGAAGAACTTTCTCTGTGTCTCCCCTTTTTTCCATAAACCTGATGTGCCTTTCCAATAAAAATGAATAATATTATTTTTTTTAAAAAAAAGATACCTTGATTCTTGGTGAGTACTTGGTTCACCTGATGGGGAGTAACCAGCAATCATCTTAGAAGGAGTTTTATAAGGAAAGCTGTTGCTAATTAATCAGGCAGGTCTGACTTGGCAGAGCAATTAAATGAGTGCCAGTGAAAAACAGTTCTACAGGGGACCAGCGATTGGTACAGCAGTTAAGACACCTTTAGGCATGTCCGTATCCAATATTTAAATGCCTGGCTTAATTCTCTGCTCCTCTTCTGATTCTAGCTTCCTGCTACTGTGTATCCTGTCAAGCAGGAAGTGATTTATCAAGTTGTTGGGTCCCTTACACCCACATGGGAGACCCAGTTTGAGCTTTGGGATCCTGAAATTGGCTTGACCCAGCCCTGGCTATTATAAGCATTTGTTAAATAAAACAACAGATGAAAAATCTCTCTCTTTTTTCTACCTTACAAATAAAAAGTATTTTTTAATTGAGAAAGAATATGATGAAAGCCAAGAATCTTTTAGAAATAACCTGTCACAAAATGGAGTCACTTTGGTTCAGACCTGCATAAGTTTGCTAACCTGCTCTTTATGTTTCTGTTCAAAATGCTTTGCCAGCTTCTGGCTTTTTGGGCCAACGCACAAGGTGTAACATGCCCTGCCAGTAACCCTCGGTTTCACAAATTGATATTGTATGAGTTGCTTCACCCATTGTTCTCATGGCTGCTTCCTGTGCCTGCCCAACTCACCTGGGTTCCATAGCTGTGTAAGTAACTCTTTCTATAAAAACCCTTCGGGGTCACTCTCTGAAAGAACGGAGAGCTGACCCCAGCCAGTTGGTCTGTTTACTTGCCTCCTCAATGAACGTTGCAGCTTGCGGAGTTGTACAGGCTGCACTTCTCAGGGAGAGACTTGGGCTGGATGCAACATTATGATAACTGGTAGATAAACCCAGAACATAGTTGATTGCCATAAACTTATTCTGTGACCAAGGCAAGGTTAATGCTGAAAAACACGAAAAGCCATTGACCAGGCTGGTTTGGGTGCTATCTAATTAGAACACCTATTGGTCATTAAACATACTGTAAAACACAATGTGTGTCCTAAATGAGTATTAGTTCTAACCTGAGCAAAACTCAAATTCTGGACTTTCTTCACCTGGTAATGAGGGAGGTTGGTCAAGCAACGCTCTGCTGTTTCTTCTAACTCTAAACGTCTTTATTAGCTATACATGGCCCTGATTAATTTCCTCTCATGGGATTCATCAATTCTCTGAGTGCAGTGTCAGTTCTTTTCCTGAATAGGAATCATCTTAGAATTATCATGGACAATAAGAAATCAACAGCAAAGGAGGTCAGCATGATGAAGTATATATTAAATATGAATATATAATACTATAGGTATACATTTTATATGTGACATTAAAAAACAGGTTTACTTGCACATCACTCCCAACCACATATATTTTCTTTATTCTCTTGTCTTACTCTCCAGGATTCTTTGTGTCTGTCTTCTGCAATTTTTAACCCTGGAATAGTGCTTTTTTAAAAAAAATATGCTTTACTTAGTTCATGTAGACCAGATCATATTTTTCACATGCAATTTCTTGTTTGCGAACAACCCCAGCTGTTAGAGGGCTCCATAGATCATCCAATTACAAAAACATTTTGAATATTTTGTAGTGTCTACCTGTCCTACCCTGGAGGACCTTTTCCAACAATTAGGATTCCAAGAGTCTCTTCATTTACAGGAAACATTTGCTCCCAAATTACTTCTTCTACTACTTTGTTTTCTTTCTAACTTATTCTAGAAGAGCTTGCCATAGGCAGGCTAGAGAATCCTTTTCAGTTCTCTCACAGACCACAGGAGACCAAGGCTGATAGAAGGGAAACTAAGGCCATCGGAACAGATGATAGCAGACTTTTATTTTGAACTCCCTCTGAAAGGAGACAGGAACCAACAAATTCAAACACTGGCTTGGAAAAAAAAAAAAGAACAAAAAGCCTCAAAACGACTTTACAGTGTTAGCCCAAGCTCCTGTGTGCCAAGTACCAGCCCATAATAAATTTTATTACAAGTTATAAACTCCTGAAAAGAGGAACTTGGAATAGAAGTGCTGACACGAGCCGCCAGATCCACGCCACTTCACTCTTGTGGCTTCTGCCCTGACATCAGCACACATCTAAGACAAAACCCCCAAAACGAAAAAATTGTTTGGTGCATCAGACAGTTTCTTTGATTTTTCTCTTAAGCTAATTTTAATAAAAAGAACTGGGGTGGGGGGAATCTCATCAAAGACAAATCAGCACTTTTGCAAACAATATATGACTGGGTGTGGATGCTCGTGGTTTGGAGCTCAAAGACTTATGCAGCCAAAGTTAAATTCATCTCTCAAATAAAGCAGATTTTCTTTTTTTTTTTGGAGGTGGGGGGAATGGCAGTTATGGGTGGTAATTATTCATTTAAATGACAGCTTTATGTACTGTAATTATAGTCATTAATGTAGGCACAATTACTTTATCATGCATTACCAGGATCAAAGAAGATTTCTCAAGCATCACTTGTCAGCATATAGAGTCAATACAGAAATTAGACCAAATACCAAATGGAAAATTTTACCTAAATGATGCCCTAGAGGTTAAGGCAACAATGAGTGCAAGTGGCAGACTGAGAAAATTAAAAAGACACACTAGAGGTCACTGTTGCTGCTTAAGCTGAAGGATATCCAGACACACACACACACACACACACACACACACTCACACACATATTATGTGTAATATATATAAAATACACTTATTTTGGTAGTCCGTGTGCATGTTGGCAAAACACTAAAAAGGTTAGTTACTTTCATTAAATTAAAATGAGTATGTTATAGTATTTTTGTTTTCAGACGCCAAGGATATATAAGTAGATATTAACAGAATATATAAACAAATCTGAATTTTTGTGTTACATCAAAATAGCCCATTGCCGGTGAAAAAATTGTATATCTACTTTGTACATTTGGAAAAACATCTTTCATCTCTATATCCACTTAGGTCCCAAAGTAAAAGTGACTGAGAAATCCTGGATAGTATGCCTTTTCTTGTTAAGGAAAGTGATCCTGTTTCTTCACAATGTGCAAAAAAAAAAAAAAAATCTATGATTATTAAATTGGGATAATATATTTAGTTCCATTTTTTAAAGCTGTATGGAGACTCTTTTAGATACAGTAAGTCTGTGAGAACTCCTGGTATAGGCAAGGGAATTGTTAGCAAAAGATTTCAGCTCTACATACATGAAAGGAAATTATTTTAGAAAAAAAAAAAACTGCTGTCCCTGGTGGGCCACTGGAAATGCAGTGAATCTAGCAGGAAGAACACTCTTCTTTGTAGCTCCTGCAGAAGACTCAGGACTTTCCCACAAAGACTTGTGGTACTCAGTGAATACTTATTATTATTATTATTATCACAATAATAATAATTGTTATTATTATTATTTTCCACAGAGCTGCAGCAGGTCCATTCCAGAGACCAACAGGTTGATCTGAAGGAATTAGCCAAAAAATATTACATGCTGAATTATCTATCCCAAGAAGAACATCATCTTATTGACAAGGAAGGAAATCCGTAAGTGTACCAATGCCATTCAATGTTTTCTTGTTAAAATCTTGGGAATATGCACTGATAGGAGAAGCTTCAACTCGGTGTCTGAAGTTCAAGCTGTAAGCCTTGACAGGATGCTTGAGGAAGCGCATGGACTTCGACTCCCCGTCTGTCCCTTGAAGTATACATTATATTATATAATATACAGTATACATGTGTTTGAGCACACTAGTCCTAGCAGAACAGGAAAACCAGAGTGAGGGGAAAGAAACTGCTCTGCCATTTCTCCTTGCTGGATTTGCACGTGACTCTCCATTGTGTTTTCGGCAATGTCCACACGGATCACAGTCCTGCGAATGATTAAAGTTCAAAGAGCTGGGTAATAACTCTTCAGTGACTGGGTGCTTTCTACAAGTTCCCCAGGCATGGGCAAAATAGATTTTGAATTTAATTTGAGTATTTTAATGGAGAATTCCATATTTCTAATCGTATTTTCTAAGTATTATTTGCTAAATTAGCAGTCATTGTGATGGAAGGTCATGAGGAAGCTCACACTCCCGACAGACATCACAAGCGTGTGCTATGCCTCTGTAACACTGCTGTGCAGAGAACAATTTGTGCGATTGACCAGGTAGTTCCTTTACTGGCCAGCCTGGGTGAAATGGACAAGTCCTTGACCTTTCCAAGGCTCATTTTCCCCTTGTTAAAAGAATATAATAATTTCTGCCTCTCGAGGAAAGATAACATAAGCTACTGATTGTGAAGTGACTGGCACCAGGCTTGGCACCAGAAAAGCTTTTAGTAAATGTAGTTGTCATTGTCCCAGGGTAAGTTCCTAGAACTCCTGTTCACCTCCCAAGAAGAGACAGGAGCTGCATTTGCATTCAAAGAAGCAGGTTTGAAGCAATAACAACTAAGAAAACAGTAGTTGAAGTCAGCAGTTTGCCGTTTGATGTGGCCTGGGGTGGGGGATAGAGGTGCAGGAATGAGTCTTAATTAACAGTTGTGTTTCTATTTTCCAGTTCTGTGTATACAAATTCAAACTTGGACTTTAGGAGAAATAGAACACTTTACTATTATAACACAGAACTATTACTGTCCTTTCTTTGGTTGAGAAAATTATGTACACTTTGCTAACCAAAAGAGTAGACATTAAATGTGTTTGTGTTTTGCGCCTTGCAGCAATTTTTGAAAATGCCCTATTATCCACAGCTTGGTTGGAGGACTGGGACTTCATTGAAGTCAGCCACATTTAAGAGCAGCCACACAGTTCTTACAAGGTTGAAAACCACTGCCCCACTGGCTCTGGTTGCAATTATAATATGCAATGCGTTTTGTTTTAAATGGAAGCTTTTATAATGAAATTTGGAAGCCAGCGTCATTTCCCTTCCTTTGCTTACTACAAAAAGAGGATTTGAGGGCAGACAATAAAGGAAATGGCAAGGAACTATTCTGTGACCTTGGGCAAATCTCTTCAAGTAGCTTAGCCTTGTACACATGCCTGTGCACACACACACACACACACACACACACACACATTCTTAGTCTTTAAATTCTTTTGCAAAGCTATGTGAAGTGAAAAGTAGAATGGAGATTTGGAAATTCTTTGATTATTTTGAATAATGGGTATATTAACAAAATTGAATAATTGTTACCAAATTTTCTCATTAGCCAAATTGCTGAAAGTCTTCTGTGGAGTATTACTTAAGAAACACTGCCTAGAGTGGGAGAAATGAAGAATTTCTTTCCCACGTGAGCATACAAAAGAACTAATAGCAGTTCAACTAAGAAATGATCCCAGGGCAGAGAACATCTTAGTTTCATGTTCTCCTCTTACCATAATGAAAGCACTGGAATTGCCTTTTAGACTAGATTAAAAAAAAAATTGAAAGCCCTTGTTCTTAGCCACACCCTGGAACATTGCTTCTAAGTTTCTATTTTATTAATATTCTGTGTCAACAAAACAAGGGTTTGGGCAGTAATACAGTAAATGTCTACCACCTAACAACAACAACAACAACACAAATCTTAGGATACTTCCACAATTGGACTAAAAAAAAAAGTTCCCCTGCCAGTAGCTCTGCTTTACTGTGAAAGAGCAGCTGCTTGACTTTGGGGGTCTGCTGGATGCTTGTTGGGGAGCCAGATGGGGTTATATTTCTACAGTATGAAAGGTAAATGTTGTGCCAAGTATAGGCAAGGAGCTCACAAGGGGTCCCACTGGTAGTGGCAGTTGTGCTGTGAACGCGGTCAGGTACTAGATTTTTCCCTGTGGTGACACTAGTGTTGTGACATTAGGGACTCTCATGGAACAAACTTCAAGGATATACACAACTACTTGCAGCTTTTCTAGGCAGCTTCACTGGTGGCAGAAGGGTACTTTTTAGCGAGGAGGTAATGAGGCAGAGAGGTGAGTGCAGAGAAATCCTTCACCAGGGCTGGGGGCTGAAGAGCTTACTGGCAATATTGGAGTGAAGACAGAATAATAGAACGAACTGAAGAGCTGACATCCACTGTCTTTTTTTTTTTTTTTTTTTTTTTTTGCCTCACTCCTTTCAGTTTATGTGCTGCCTTGTCTTGCTCATTAATTTAGTGAGTGGAGAATTCAGTGCCAAAGCACTTCCCACCTGAGGGAGATGCTTTGTGGCTTTGTATAGAGGAAAGGATTCCTTTTATAACTCTGCCTCTTCCTTCTTCATGATTTCAAGCATGTCATTTCTTTCCAGACATTAGAACTTTGTCATGCAACAAGGAAAATGTATTGGAATGTCCTTGAGAGTCTGGGGGTGGGGGAGGTACAAGGAAAGGATGCCCTGGAGTCCAGCAGTGGTGTAGGTGCAGGCAAAACTCTTTCACCAAAGGCCCTGCGGCTCAAGCTTCTCCAGTGCTTCTGAAAGCTCTGGCTGCTGGCACCTTATTGTCAACAGAACTGCTGAGAAACATCTTTGGGCTTGGAACCTTGGAATCTGCTTTGAACCAATTCTACATCTTGTTTTCTGGTCCAATAGCTTTGCGAGAAACATTGCCATGTGATTGTCAGCGCTTCATCTTAGTCAGAGCTGAGCTCTTGGCTTAGTGTGGGATTTCTTACTTTATGGATGTATCATATCTGGGTTCTGCTCTTGTTAAAAGTCTTTGGGAAAGAGCAGTTATTTCATGGTTTGCTCTCCACGTGTGATTTTGAGTGAGTGAAGTAAGAGTATAAGAGACGTTCAAGGAAATTTAAGTGATTGGGTGAACCATGGGTCCACATCCATGGTTCATATATCCACCATAGCATGGGTTTGATTACTTCTGTTAGTATCTCTTCAATTAGAAGTGCAGTTCTTACAGCCAGTAAAGCAAAATTATAAGGGAGGTTGTTGCCAACTTACTCTTTACTTACTCAATAGGTGATGAATAACTACTTGAAAACCTCATTTTCAAGTTCTACGTTAGCTGATTTTGCATCCACTGTCCTTGGCCTTACAAAAAACGCAGGACTTCCTGCTCCCTTGAGACTGTTAAGAATCCTGACAGTGGGTTGAGCCACCACCTCTGCTGCTGGTATCCTGTTTGGACAATTGTTTGTGCCCGGTTCCAGCTCCTTGCTAACGGAAAAGCAATGGAGGATGACCAAAATGTTTGTGCCTCTGCATCCATGTGAGACACTCGGAAGAAGCTCCTGGCTTCTGACTTCAGCTCTGCCCAAACACAGCTGTTGTGGCCATTTGCGGAGTGAACTAGTTGATGGATGATCTCTACCCACTCCCATCTGTAACTCTGCCTTTCAAATGAGTAAATAAATAAATAAATCTTGAAAAAAATCCTGCCTACCAGAAGAAGCACTTGGACTACCACGTATCTTTTCTTTGATAAAAATATGTACAAAGCCTAAAAACGTTAAATACATACATATATATATATATATATGTATATATATATATATACATACAGGTTAAGGAAAAAGCATATGGCACAAAAATGTCTTTGTAAAAGTGCTGAGTGAGATAGGAGAAGGGGATATTTATAGTTCTGCAGATGACTTATTGCTCAGTGCACAAGGAATTCATCCATCCTTCCAACTGGCTTGAAGGAAGTTTGAAACCAGTGAAGCATGTTTGTGTCCAAGCTGGGAGTGGAGTGCAGACGCTCTGTAGCAGACCTGCAACACACTGGCCCAAAGAGCTTAACTGATGTCAAATGCAAACCAATTTTCGAAAGCAGGTTATCAGGCCCACACCAGTCTATCCATTTTGATAAGCTCATTACATTTTTCGTTTTGTTATTGAAAGGAGAAATAGATTAATGAGAATCCAAATCCTTCTAGAAAGAAGACCTTGCTTATAAGGCATGCCTGAAGAGAGATTTGGAAAACTCACCTACTCTGCCTTTGTTTTGCCAACTAGCGTTGAGATCATTTAGATTCTGAAAAATGCTTAACCGAGGTCAGTGTGGCCTACTAGATTAAATATGTAAGGGAAGAAACACACAAGATGATGATGGGATGATGATGGTGATGATAAGAATGATGAAAATGATGCATTTTAGGTAAACTACACATCCTGCAGGCCCTGGCTTGCTTGTGTGTATAATGGGCATCTGGGTAAACTCCTTTTATCTACCTCAAATACAATAACAGCATGGCCCCACGTGGCACTTGCAAGTGGCATACTATATTAAAAGAACTTTGTTTTGAGAATTTTAAAATGTTCAGCTCCTAATTCTATGAGATATGTTCTTCAGTTATCCCGGAAAAATAAAAGCATTCACAGAGAGTGACCACTGGAACTGTGGAGGTGTCTGTCAGCATGCATGGATCATTTCACAGAACAAGAAATAAGGACCTAATAAATGTTTTTTGTGATTTCAAAATAATTTACCTATATTATTTCCTCAACACTGATATGATACTACAACAGATTCAAGATAAAATTCTTTTATTAAAAAAAGATTTATTTATTTTTATTTGAAAGGCAGACTTACAGAGAGAAGCAGAGATAGAAAGAGATCTTCCACTTGCAGTTTCACTCCACAGATGGCCACAGCACCCAGAGCAAGGCAATCCAAAGGTAGGAGCCAGGGGCCTCTTCCAGGTCTCCCATACGGTTGCAGAGTCCCAAGGACCTGAGCCATCCCAGGCCATAAACAGGAACTAGATAGGAAGTGGATTAGTCGGGACATGGACTGGCACCTATATATGGGATGCCAGCACTGGCAGGCAGAGAATTAACCTTTTGTGTGATTGCACCAGCCCCAGTATGAAACCCTGTAGACACCTGACTTGGAACAAGAGTCCAGCTTTCCAGACTCCCCATTCCAAAGGCTGCATTTCAAAGAACAGGGGGTTTTACTCTGAAAAATCCTATTTCCACAACCAATTGGACTCTCAGTGGAGATAGAGTAAAATGTTGTTTCTTACCAAATGTCAGTGCCCCCTGGAAAAAGTTTGTACTCCTTCCTAAACAATTTGACTACTCAAATATCAGCTTAATCTCCCCTAGGTCCTAAGGTCATTTTCAGAGGCTGTAACTGCCATCAAAAGCAGAGGTTTGAAACAAGAAGTTCCATTTGGCTGATACCAGGACTGCCACACTGGCTCATCTCTGTCACCTCTCCACCTCCAAACTGTCACAGTTCCAGGCTCTTCTCTGTTGAGTCAGAAACAACCAAAATTCCAAGATCATCAATATCATAAGAATTCCTTAGGCAGAGAGTTCATTGCCTGGGTGGAGAGATTAGATCAGGTATAACTTCAATGCTTGCGATAATTGGGGCAAATGATGCATGGTTGAAGAACTGCACACACTTGCTGGGATATACGCTATCCATGTTATTAGCAATGCTCTTCTTAGACATGCTGATGTTTGCAGTTAGAATTATAGATGTCTGAGTGGAATGCACACAGGACATTGTGAGACAGCTTGTGAGGTATACAGAACATGAGTCACAGGCTGTCAGGCTTCGTCTCCATCATAGAGCACAACCCAGCAAGCAAGCTTGTGAAGCCACTTCTCTATCCCAAAGGATGGGCTTTGAGACTGACGTTTGGTGCCAGTGGAGGGCAGGGATTCTGGTGTTCCATCAGTAGGCATCCTGTGTGCTCTGGCAGGGTACAAGTACCATGCCCTATGATTGGTAAGTCAAGGAAGGTGCTATGCACGGAAAACTCTGCTCACTAAGCTGCTTCATAGCAACTCAAAATCACTGTGGCACAGACACCCCGGGCAGAGGGAAATTAATTAGGACTCTGCACTGACACTTCCCTGGGAGCTCACGCCATGCTCTAGGAAGGGCCACACAACACTCAGCAAGAGTAGACACAGCTGTGGGAGCTGTCTAGACCTGCTGTGATTAAGCACTGTGCTGCCTTAGCATTAGTGAGTGTGTTTTCTTATGTCAGTATTGTCTCCTAATTTTAACATGACTGCTTGTCAAAGGTTTTTTTGTTTTTTTTTTTTTTTGCCTTTTGCATTGCTTATGAAATGACACCTTTTCTCCTTTTCTGGCTTCTGTTATACTCCATTGTGTGCCCATGCGCAGTCAATTTTCATTTTTACATCTGTATGTTTTCCTTCTCATACCACGCAATAGCTATAATGCATAAGCATATGTTTAGGCACTGTAAAAAAAATTAAATGAAAATGCCTTAAGTCAATCAGACGAATGCAGTGCCGAAGATGTGCCTGAAGCTGCACGTAGAGATTGTGTATTATGTGGAAAACATCCCTGGCATTATCGTGCACGGTCCATTCTCACTTTTCAGAGTGAAGCATCTTTACTGTTAAAATAGCATTTTTATTTTATCACGGCACTAGAAGCTATTGGCAGCCAGACTTAACTGCTCCTATGCCAGTTTTGAAATTTTTAAATCAAAGCTATTTTAGATTTAGTATGTATGGGCTTCCCTAACAACTGTTGTCACCCTATTTGAATTTCTACTTAATTTGTCAGAAAAATATTTGCTGTTGAGGAGAAAGACCCAGGTCCCCAGGCCCCTGCTGTCCGCATGGGAGACCCTGAGGGGGCTCCTGCCTAGCCAAGCCCCAGTCATTGCCACCTGGGGAGCGCACTGGCAGATAAAAGACCCCTTTCTCTGTCTCTCCTCTCTCTGTCACTTTGTTTTTTGAGTAGATAAATGAATCTTTACCAAAAAAGAAAAGAAAAGAAAAAGAAACATTTGCTCTCCAGATGAACTACGTGACACCCAGAGCAATGTATTATGACTGGACGATGGGTGCCCTTGGTGTAACTAATGGTTCCTAGTGAAAACTGTGTGACTTTTAGCTTTGCAGACCTCAGGGAATTGGGTATTCAGGAGAGACAGACCTTCCAGATGTCTCCAGCTTGAGTGAACATCACAGGTACTAGTTATCCAGTCCATGAAGCTCCTTCCTTCTCTTGATATTCTCTCTTTAATAACTGGTTTTCCTGTTTTCTAAAATAATAGGAAAAGCCACTTGTGCACAAACCAAACAATGCTGCAGAAGGATAGGACTGCAGCAATATGCCAACATTAGGTACCAGGCCATGCAGGACTGCAAAACTGAGAGCTTATGATTCTTAGCTATTATTATTTTACAAATTTTCAAGTGTGAGCACTAATTAAACAACAAAGACTTTATTTAATTAGTTTTATGAGTTGCAGAATTTGTGCAGAGCTCCAGACCACTTGCAGATCCAAGAACCAGGACAGGGTGCAGAACAGGCTGGGTTGAGCTGCAAAACCAGCCAACTCACATTAGGGCCAGGGTAATGGGCTGGTTGTGTTGGACTAGACTGTAGCACCCAACCAGCACGAGCTTGAACTGAGGGCAGACTGGGCAGGGCCAAACTATAGCCCCTACCAGCAAATGCTGAGAAGAGGCAGGCCATACCAGACTGGGCCACAGCACCCACCAGAATATATGAAATCTGAGCATGGTGGAGAGGGGTGTGAACCCAGTTAGGGGGCTCCTGGGGCATCTCCTGCTAGGCCACTGCTCCCACTGGCAAGCATGAGTTTACTCTGTATGTTTTGAGAGGTTTGTAATGCCAGTGCTCCTTTCCGTGCCCTACATTTCTGGTGTACATCTGGCTGTCCTCTGATGCCCACTGTGGGCTGCTGAGTGTCCAGGTGTGGAAAGGGACATTGGCCATATGTATGCACCGAGGATTGGTTTCTCGGTATCTTTTTTTGCCTCCTTAATTGAGAGTAAACTTTGCTCAAAGCTTAAATAGTCTCCAGGACATCAGAGTGTTATGAATTAATAACAAGAAATGTAATTTCTTTAGTACACATTTTCCTTGTATCACATCTTTCAAATGCAGTATGAATATGAACTAAGAATAAGAGAAATGTAAGAACACAAAAACAATGAACGTAACAACCAGGAAAAAGGAATGAAAATTTTGAAATCATCTTCGTAAGGCATACTGAATCCTCAGGGCTCTGTTTGGCAGGTTAACAGAATGTGATCCCTTGTAGGTGTTCTGATCTAGAAGGTTGACTTGCCGTCTGTAACAGCCCCATTGCTGGGTGTCATACCCTTTAATGAAATCTAGGTGTTCTCTCCCAAACAGACCTGGTGGACATTGGCTGTCAGCCCTTGCATGATAGCCAATCATCAATCATGTATTGTCAGTTTTTTCTGTCCCATTGAATAAGCTTTTACTTAAAGCATGAAGTAAGAATGTTGCCAGGCCACAGGAACAAGCCCTAAGCTGTTTGCAGGTGCTGCTGTCACTGCTGCCAATTAAACCCCTGACATTCCATATTGGCCGTAAGGCATGGCATGTGCTCTTCACAAGCCAATTCTGTAAACAAACAAAAAAATTCACAAATCTCAGATTATCGAGATGTTTGTCTTTTCCTTTTCCCATAGTTGCAGCATGAAACTTTAAAAACAGACTATCTTAGAAATAAAAGAAAGAGAACCAGAAAGATTCAAGTGAACTGAATTTCTAAGATGCAGACAAACCATTGTTTCCTGTAACTGAGAAAGCGGTTGCCGCGTTAGATGTAGACGTCTCTATGATTAAATCTACATGGCAGAGTCCTTTCAGGATTGTGACTTATAAAGCACTTTTCTGGCTTGCATGTTTACATCTTGTCTTTCTTACTGTCTAATTCTCAAATCCTACTGCTTTTCTCGTGTAATTCAGTATTGGTAAAGTGAGGTGCTACCATTTTGATCTGTGCTCTTTCATTGATTGGGATTCAAAATGATTCTAGTTCACCGGAGTGTTTTGTATTTGAAGAATTTTGTGAAATCTGCCAGAGGCTTTTGATTTGGTCTTGAATGTAGATGCATGAAAGAGTGTGTTCCCAGGTATAGTTCATATTATACTTTTGTATTCTCAGATTTC
The DNA here is from genome assembly GCF_030435755.1 of Ochotona princeps. Classification (NCBI taxonomy): domain Eukaryota; kingdom Metazoa; phylum Chordata; class Mammalia; order Lagomorpha; family Ochotonidae; genus Ochotona; species Ochotona princeps. Next base: position 42,267,227 of record NC_080839.1, on the reverse strand, counting down.
CACATGGGAGAACAAAAGCATCGAATAATTCTTCCAGAGGATTACAGACATGGTGGATAATGTTCAAGTATTAGAGATAGATAGAGGGGAGAAGAGGAAAAACCTGCATGTACCCCCACAAATATGCCATCATTTTTCCACTGATTTTACCGTGTATTTTTCTAGACACAGATAACTCTCAATAAGAAGTGAATTGTGAGATGAGGAACTGTGGCATTAACAGGTTACACTGCTGCCTGGGACACCTGCATCCCACATTGCGGGGTCATTTAAAGTCCCGGATAGCCCACTTTGAGCCCAGCTCCCTGCTAATGCATCCTGGAGGGCTGCAAACCATGTCTCAAATGCTGGCTCCTGCTACTCCTATGGGACAAATGGATGGCGTTTCAGGGTTCCTAACTTCCTCCTGGTCCAGACCCCATTGTTATAGGCATTTAGGGAGTAATGTAGTGGATGAAACATATTCTCATTCATTTTCTCTCTCTCTCTCTCTTTCTCCTTTCAAGTACATGAAAGCCAATAAGTAAATATTTAAAAAGAAAAAAAATGTTTCATGACAATAACAGAAATTTTAACTTAATTGTTCTTTCTGATCAGATTATAGAAAAGGAAAAAACATGTATGCTTTTTGTTTTCATGAGAATTAGAACAAAACCATCTGTGATTATCAGTCTTTATTTCACCAGGTTGTGCAACAGACTTTGATATGAGACATGACACCTTCATTTTTGTCCCCTGTCTGACTGGCGAAATAGAATGACTTCCATGTTCTTTTAAACCACTTATTCCAACTAATTTCGGAGCCATCTTTGGTGGAAAGTGAAATGGACAAAATTAGGGTCTTTTCCCAATAAACTTAGCTGGCTGTTGCTGCCCTGATCTCCCTGCTTGCCGTCTTTCTCTGCTTATGGTGATAATCTATAGTATTTTCTTGCTCCTGAGAAGAGGGAAAATTGCCACCTTTTGGAGAAAAGTTCAGTAGGTTTCCACTTTGAAAGGGAGAGAAAATGTTTTTTCTCCCATCCACATAATGAAAAGCTGATAAAAGATAGTTTTTTAAGAGTTAGTGTGTGGCAAACCAGACTAATCCTCTGCCTACAAGAGCCAACATCCCATATGGGTGCTGGCTCTGGCTGCATCCCCTTTGGTTCATGCTCTGGCTGCTCCACTTCCCATCCTGCTTCCTGCTTATACTCTGGGAAGGCCGGGGAGGATAGCCCAAGTTCATGGGACCTGCACCTACATGGGAGACCCAGAAGCTCCTGTCTCCTGACTCCTGGCTGCAAATCAGCTCAGCTCCATCCATTATAGCCATTTGGGGAGTGAATCAGCAGATGGAAGATCCTTCTCTCTGTAAATCTACTTTTCAGATAAAAATAAATAAATCCTTTTTTTAAAATTTATTTGATTTCGTTTTATGACACAGTTTCGTAGGCTCTAGGATTCCCCCATTCCCTCCCCTCTCCCTCCCCTCATGATGGTTTCCTCCACATTGTTGCAGTATTACAGTTCAAATCCAGTCATGGTTCCTTCATTGCAAGCATATACCATGTATAGAGTCCAGCCTCTTATTGTCCAAATAAATTAAACAGTTTCCTTGGGAGACCATCGCTGGTCTGAAAGTAGAGCTGGCAGAATATCATCCCTTCCAATGAAAAGCCACAACATAGCATCAACAACAATTTACAACATTATGGAGTTAACTAACATGGTACCAAGTGACCAATATGTTAAAAAATGCAAGTTCTTAACCACATCCTGTGACTACTTCATTGACATTTCAGTTTTAGTTTATACACAACCGGCTTCCATACACCTTAACATGGTTCTAGGGTACTATTCAGCTGTCTCCTGTCTATTTTCATTTTTATATTTAGCTGTTTATAGTATTGAAGCATAATTTTTACTGAACTTGGTGAATTTTAGGATAGTCCAACCTGGCATATTTCTCTAACTAGGCATATGTTAACAATTGAGGTGCAAAACAGTTTTAGGAGGGGTGTGCACAGAAATCTTCAATACCTTAGTGAGGAGTAACTAATTTTTGTGTCCTACCTAGTAAAACCCTTTTAAAAAAAGAGCAGTTCTTTTACTAAAAATATACGTTTCCTTTGTAACTTAGTTTTATGGCAAAAAGCTACCCTGTCAACATACTGGATGGTCAAGATCTCAATAAGAGTGAAAAATGTTAATATTAAGAACATGTGTTTGAAATGAAGGAAAGATGACAGGATGACTTAGAGTGGCCTTGAACAATCAGGTTACGTGAGCATTTATCATTTAACAAAGCAGAGGATGTGGTGCTGTGGCATTGGCCCTGGGCTGCTCATTTGGTTCCATGATTGTTACACAGACTTTCGAATAAAGAGACTAAAAGAGCTGGCTTTGTCTCAATAATGCTCTATCTGGGGGCTAGCGCTTGGTGCTTCAAGCCGATTCTCCACCCTTTCATCCCAGCATCCCATGTGGGCACTGGTTTGTGTCCCAGCTGCTCCACTTCCCATCTGGCTCTCTGCTTCTGGCTTGGAAAGCAGCTCAAGTCCTTGGGACCCTGCACCCACATGGGAGACCCAGAAGAAGCTCCCAGCTCCCAGCTTTGGATCAGCTCAATTCTGATGCAAAGAAAGGTTTTCTCTGGCTCTCTCTCTCTCTTTCTCTCTCTCTCTCTCAAATCTGCTATTCAAATAAAAACAAATAAATCTAAAAAAAATGCTCTGTTTTGAATGCCACTTGACCCACTTGTCCCCACTTGTCCCAGGTCTTCCCCATGTTCTGGGATTTGTCACAGTGATAATAATAGTTATGAGGATAGTGATAATGATAGTAATAGCAGCCACCAATATAGCAGGCAAACTTGGACACCTGTTGAGAACATCACATTCCAAAGCCTGGCTTTTTAGGCTTTAGTCCTGATTCTTCCACTTACTAGCTTTGTGATCCTGGTTAAATCTCAATGCTGTTTTGCTTCCTCTGTAAAATGCAGGTAGCAGTTAATAGCAGATACCTGACTGGCACATCAAATGCTTAGAACAGTACCTCGCCTGTAGATATGCTAAATAAATGATAATTCCTTGTACATACTGCATACATAATACTATTCAATTTTTATACCTTTTTGCTGTATGTAAAATACTATTCTTTTTATTTAGGGAAGGAAACAGGTTGTGCAGAGTTGTAAAACTCTCCAAGAACTTCCAGGCAGCAATTTTGCCAACTTGTGATTTTTCTTGACCCACATTAGTATGGCCTCAGAATCCTTGCTCCTCAATCTTTTGTCCAGGCTTCCTATCCTAGGCAGTCATTTCCCAATTACATACCACACATCAAAAGAGAAGAGGCAAGGAGTTGAAGAAAGTGGACAGGATCAGACACACCAGACAATGCAAGAATTCCAGAGCATAAAGGTTTCAAGAACTCATCTTAAAAACAGAGGAAGGCAAACATTTTCCCAAAGTCACTGATCCAGTGAAATCATCACATATTCAGCTCTTGAAGTAATGGAAGCTACTCATTTATTTAATAGATGTGCCCATCTCTCATATTTCTGCATAAGGGTATGCAGCATCATGGGTAGCCACCAGACAAGTAAGAACGTAAGTTTCACCTACATTTTGTCAAAGAAAGAGGTATATGGCAGCATTAGGAAAAGGCATAAATGAGGAGATAGCAGGGTTTTCCTGGTGATTCAATCTTATGTGGTAAATGCTGGTGCTCCTTTCTCATCTGTCTGGATCTCTCAAAGCAGAGAGAAGTGGCCAGGGAACCAGGCAAGGGTTGATTGTCCTGGGGTAGGCCACGTCAGAACTGTGTTTCTTCTGGTTGTCTTTTCTAGGCTAAACTGGCATTCCTGGCACAATTAAAATTGTGATGTCCTGTCCCAAATGTTTGTGAAACTGAAACACACACGATCTTTCATTTCCTTTCTGCCTACTAAGATTACTTCAGCTCCACACATGCAAAGCAGGACATTATGCAAGAAATTAATCATTTCAAAGCAAAGTAGCTACTGAAAAATTGCCAAACACCATAAACATTGGTCAAAATGGAGTCAACCATTTGCACTGAGAATAATTGAAGCTATGGATTCACTTGGGGTAACTAAGCAACTTTTCATTATGAATTATAAAGCTTTTCAAACATAAAATGATATCTGAGAGCAGTGCATTACCTAAAAGGTTTCGATAAGCAATGAAAGGAGCTTTAAAATATGCAGTAGGGATCAATCACCCAGCTGTATAGCGTTACTTATACTTTGTGGCGTCACCTACATTCTTTGATAAACAATGTCCCATAACCCCTGAGCATTCCCATTATTTTCGTCAGCATCCAGACATAAGAAGTGACAAAAATGTCAGATGATGTTTTATTTACTATATAAAACAGATTCTCGTGGAAGTAGACATCCTGTGACAATGGGGGTTTATGAAGCACATTTCCCAGCACCAAAAATGACTCACACTGCCCAAGGAAGATATAAAGCTTGCTGCTCACGATGAATTTTAATTGGAATGAGCATGAATTTCCTTCATTTGGGAAATGGCGTGAGCTGCTTCTGAAGGACAGTTGGATCTCCCTGACAAAAAGGAAAAAAAGCGTACAGTCAAAACAGACCTTTTTGACACCCGAAAGGTACTTTCTAGCTATTGTCGTGACATGCCAGAACAGGTATTCTGTTGTTTTCTTTACAGTCATCATTTTGTGGGAGACATTTTCATAAGTTACATGAGAAATCAAACCCAGCATTCTGATGCAGACACAGCACAGTTCTGTCTCCCTGTATCTTGTCACTGAAAAACATTTTAAAATTCTTTTTCTGAGAAAAAGGAAGTGAGGGTGTCAGTTGGGAAAAATAACTTGATGGTAGGGAAGAATTCTCTACTTCAAATTAGCTTCACACTTCTATCACTGGTGCTGCAGGGTGAGTGGAAAGCAGCAGAGGAGAAAGTTCACTGATAATTTTTGACAGAAGAAAGCCTGAGATGGGGTCCAGCAGTGCTGATGAATGCTACACAGAAGGCAACGGGAACTGAGAAACTTCAGAAAACCAGCAGCTAAAGCCAGTGTAGTTAATGGAGACCAGAAAGTTGTTTTTTTGGGTGTTGTTGTTGTTGTTGTTGTTTTCTTAAAAAAACGGAAGGAAAGGACACTATGTGGAAATAGTTTCAGGACCCCATGGTTTTTGCAAAAACACTTATCATTTTTTTCCTTTTTGTGGATTTTTGTATCTGTTTATTTGAAAGACATAGTTATAGATAGAGTTCTTCTGTCCACTGATTTACTCTCCAAATGGCTGCAAAAGCCGAGGTTGGCTCAGGCCAAAGCTAGGAGTCAAGAGCTTCTTCCAGGTCTTCCATGCACATGCAGGGGCACAAGCACTTGGGCCATCCACCATTGCTTTCACAGGCCATCAGCAAGGAGCTGGGTAGGAAATGGAGTGCCCAAGACTGGAGCCGGCATCCATTCAGGTTGTTGGCATCGCAAGGGAGGGCTTTACTTGCTACAGCACAAGGCTGGCCACTTAGCAACCTTAATGTGATTCTAAAAATAGTTTGCTTTAATAAGATTTAAGCTGGAACAATGGACATCCATCCCCTGCCTGTGGGATAAACTACCTCTTTCAACTAGAAGGAATAGGGTAGCTGCAGCAACCCACTTTGGAATTTGATGTGAAAACATAAATTTGCATCATAGAATGTGGTCCAGTCTGCTTTGTGGGGATGGATGCTTTATAGATATACAAATTGATTACCTCAATTACCAAAATCAATTTTTCTAGAACAGACTGAAATATGGAAATGTATCTCAAAAGGTCATTTAAAATTAGCCTAAATGACTCAGTCAGTGCTGCATTCAGCTAGTACCTATATAATTCTCTCTCCAGTATCTGCTTACAGCAGGTCTGTGGCTCAAAGCACCCAACTGGAACTGGGTAAAACAACAATAAAATTACATAGCTCCCTCTGCACTCATGAATCTCTTAATAACCTTACCTGGTACGGTTCTTAGTGCAGAACCAAGGTCTGCTACTCTAACTAAAAGGTCAGAAAATTCATGTTTGTTTAATTTTTAAAATTAAATAGGGTTAATTGTGAGTCCCTTTTTTTTCAACTGGTTTCCAGGTATGTTTTTTGTCTATGTTGTATGTGCCATATAAACACATTGACTATTCTCCAGAGATATCCATTTACACATAACACAATTATGCATATAGTATTTTTGCTTTCTTAAAATCCTTTCAGATTATTTAGATGGTTTTCTTTATATGCCTCCAACTTACCTAATGGCAAACTTCATTTCATTCTGCAACAGTCTAATTAATTTGACAGGACTGGAAACTTGTTCTTCCTGTTCACACTTATTATTCATCTCTTCAGAATGCCCTGTAGAAAGGACAAAATGCAATAACACAGTATTTACCAAATGCCTCAATGCTAAATTCCTTTTAAGGATGACTTGGCAAATTGATGGCAGGGAGATTTGACTCGAGGGCAGCCTAAGAAAAAAGACATTTTCTAGGACAGTATCCACTGATATAAGTCTTGCGAAAGTTAGCAATGTCTGTTTTTTCCTACAGTTTTGCAGTGGGCTCTGGGAATTCTAATTTATCCTTGCTATATCTGAATCCTTTGCTTAAGGAATGACAGAAACATACTTTGCAAGACGAGCCCTCAGCCCACAGTGGCAAATGTGGAGATGATCTTCGGACTTTTTAAAGTATTGCAGACACACTGTAAAACACGTCAGAAGGGGTGAGTTGAAATGCAGAATCTATACATGTGAAAAAGGAAGAGCTTTTCATCTGGAATTAACTTTGAATATTTCCCTAGAGAGCAAACTTCTGATAGGGGGCAAAGATTCTTACAAGATTGGTACAGGTGGGTAATTAAAAAAATAAGAGTGAATTTATCTGCATACATTATTTAAATACCTAACGCATTTCTCCGCTTTAATGATAAATTACGATCAGTAAAATCTGTTGGCTGCCTTCAAGCTAACTAATGGATCGCTAATCAGCAACAGTCGAATCATCCTAGCTGAGACGGAATAAATATCTCCAAAGATGCTGCAGCTAATTTTAATGGCTTAAACCATGAAGAGGCTTGCATATATATTTGCATGCTTCCACTACATGTGTGTATGTGTACATGTGTGTGTCAAAGCATGTGTTAAAAACATTATTTTTAGACACCTTCTTGTCTGCCCATTATGGCTTTATTCCCTTTGGCCTCCTGTACAAGAAAGATTGTTTCTGGAACTAATTAATCCTTAAAGAGATCAATTGATACATCTCATTGTTAGCAATATATTTTTTAATTATTCATTTTATTCAGGCACCAATTGAATACAAGTCAGCGTGCTGACTTGCAGTTTCATTAGAGAACCAAACAAGCCTGGGTTCTATTCTTGTTGGTTTTCTTTTTTTTTTTTTTTTAAGAAAGGGATAAGCAGCAGCAAAATTTCGCGAAGGGTGTTAATCTAATTAATTTTATGCATCAAGCAAGAATTCAAGCGGCCTGCCATTTGAGCAGAAATCTTCTTGCCAAGAAGTGCATTTTGTCACACCTTTCCCTCCAAAGAAACCTTGTTACAATCTTTGCAGCGGTATACTCTGGCAACTAATGACGAGCTCTGAAGCAACATTCACAGACCATTTGCTTTGATGACATTTGGAGGCCTTTCTCGCCTCATTCCAATTCGATTGTAAGTAGAGTACACATGCCATGCCATACGGCCTTTGAAAACTAATCAATATGGTGAGATTTGTCAGGTTGCAGCTGACTAGTATCGTCTTTGACTTCTTTTCTTGGTTGACTTGCAGGCATTTTTTAACTTAAACCTTATGAAGGGAGTTGGGTAGGTTACCCTTAGCACATTCGCAGGCATGTTAGTGTGACATGGCTCTCGTCCACATTTTAACATCAAAAGCTCATAATCTGTGTAAGTTAACCTTCCATAAAACTAAAATTATATGGTCATCATCCATAATCTGATGATTGATCACAGCTGTCATAAAGTCACAAATTGTGAATGTTTACTACAGTTGTACCATGAAAATTATTGCTGTTTTTAAAAATCCATCTAGAGAAACAGTCAGTTGACATGCATAGGTTGCAGAATTGAAGCATACATTCGTGTGTGTGTGTGTGTGTGTGTGTGTGTGTGTGTGACTTTGAGCTCTCTTAAAATCAATGTTAAAACCCTTAGGTCTGATTTTTCATTTTAGTGTCTGCATGTAATGTGCCTCAACCATACCTCTTCTAATTTAATAAGATGCAAGCTGAGGAAGTACTTAAGTTACTTATCAAGGGTTTCAGATGACACATTATTATTGTATTCGAAAGTCAATATTTGCTAATCATGTTAGTACAGGAACTGTTCCAGGCCTACAATTCTTAAATTGCAGAGATATTTAAGATTAATTAAAACTACCTCCCCTGGTCCTCTCTTTGTACCTCTAAGGGATAAGTAAATCAATGACATCCTAAACAGGCACAACAGTCAGAGCTTCAAGTCTAAAAGCCACTGACATATTTTAAGCCTCCAGTTACAACAGTACACAATGGTTAAGACTTACCATTTCTCCACAGTTGAAGGAATATTTGTAAGTTTCAAGAGTAAGAGTTCATGAATTCATACTTAGGAAAAATGACCAGTTCTGAGCATAAAGTGTGGACTATTTTTTAAAGCCAGGAGATGATGAAATAATATATGGCCCAATTTCTGTTTTTCTTTTTACATGACAATTTGTGGGTAAATTTGTGGCAGGCAAAGTTAAAAAGGTCACTTGCCCTTCTCAAGTTGAACGTGATAAGAAGTCTTTCCTGTGACCTCTCAATCTCTGTTTTACACCATGGAGCTGAAAGGGCCAATGTTCAAAGGCCAGAATTGTTTTTTCTTTTAGATAGTAAACTCATTTGTTATACAAGAGCCATTGCTAATCTAACGTAATGTACAGAGCCCAAGACTTGACTGAGATTAAGAGCTACAGGAGTTTGAAGTCTTATTAACATATATTGACTGGGAGAAAACTGCAAAATATAGAACTTTAATAATGACTTATAGCAGCTGCTAATTCATTCCCTCAGGCAGAAAGACTGGTGCATTAACCCAATACGCCACACAGGATATATTTACAGGTACTTAGTGAAAACAATAATGCTACGCAAACTGAATATATGGAACATGAATCAATACAGACCAGCTAATTAGGTTACAAATACATTGATTTTATTTTGAATATGTCCTCAAATAGAGTCTGCAAGTAAGCAAACTGAAATGGGGCTCTTAAACTGAGAGAAGTGACAATTAGATTATTCTCTGCCACTCTCCAATCAATCCAGAAGAGTTAGGTAAAATACTCTGATGCATATTCTATATAATTAGAATGACACGTCCTATTAATATTCTACTTACTGTTGAACTATTGGCAATGCCCAGCTCTGGTGTCTTACAGCCTCATAACAATAATCTAAGAACTCTGTGTCATCTTTTGTATTCATTCAATTTAAAATGACACAATTTTCCCTTTAAAACATTTTTATTAAACATTGTTTTATGCATAGATTTAACATCCTAATTGATTTAAGTGGACTCTGAGAATGAGTTGCTAATTCCTTCTGTTCTTTTCTTCGCTGAAAGAGGTCAGCAGCTGTAATCTTATAAATTTAAATGCCAATTTTTAGCATGGCGAGTTATTATTAAAATACTAGATATTCATGTTCATTAAAAACTCTATTCACAATGTAAAATCCAGGAATCTAATAATTTAATAAAGTGGAGTACAAATGAACAGAGTTGTCAACCTCACCTCAGAAGACATAAAAATCATGACATCATACAAATCAAAGTGACAACACTGAGAAGGTTCCACTCTTCTGAATATCTTCTCAACTAAAATTTGCTTTTTACTTTTGAAACTCTCCACGCATAAATACAATGATTAGATAACTAAGTTGTAAAAGGTATTCCTTTCCTTGTGCTCCAAACTATGCCAAAATGAGGTAACTGTTAGTTGCTTTTTTTCTTTTAAATTAAATTTTCAATTTGAAAATACAAGCAATTGATTTGAAAACACATATAAAAAATAAAGAGGTCTCTGGAGGGGCACACTGGTCACACTCCCGCCTTGGGGGCCTTAGCAATTTCTGGTCTTTGTGTCTGACACCCTTCATTCTCAAAAGCTGTCTGGTTTGCTCCTATATAGTCTTCTGGTATCTGTGCAAATGACACCCATTGGGGTAAGGACTTCCCTGTTCACCTGATATAAAATAGTAATCCTATCCCTCCCTGCCCTGTTTTCTTCAAAGAATTTATCACTGTATGTATACATTTACCTGCTTACTTATTTCTCTCTTTACCTAGAGTATAATCCCTCCAGGGGCTTACATTTTTATTTTGTTTCATTGTTGTGGATACAACACCTAGGAAACACTTGATATTTAATATGCAAATATTTGAAAACTATTTTCAAAGAATAAATGAAAGAATGACTAGAAAAGGAGACAAAAAGAGAACTGTCAGTGAAATAGGAGGGATGACTAGAGCTGTCTTCAAAGCTAAAAACAAAATGTGTTTGAAACTGGAGAGTGATCAATGAAGTAAAATGCTACTAAGACTTCAATGAAATGATAAAGCAAGTTGAATATCACATTTGGCTTCTTGAGACTCCTCGGTGAATAAGTAGATTCAGTGTAGTGGCAGAGGCAGGAATCAGCATGGTCAGGGTTGAGGGGAGAAACATGAGAAGGTGGAATCACTCAGTAGATAATGGATTTGGCAGGGCAGGTAGGGGGTTAGGGGATATTGTGTTAAAAAAGGAGGGATAAAAAACAAAGCTAAAAAAGGACTGTGATATGTGTGCTAATTTTTATAAAAGATTTATTTTTCTTAGAAAGTCAGATTTACAGAAAGAAAGAGAGACAGAGAGAAAGATCTTCCAGCCATTGGTTCCCTCTGCCAGGAGCCAGGAGCTTCTTCCAGGTCTCCTACATGGGTGTAGGGTTCCAAGGCTTTGGGACATCTTCTACTGCTTTCCCAAGTCACAAGCAGGGAGCTGGAAGGAAAATGGAGCAGCCGGGATACGAACTGGTGCCCATATGGGATCCTGGCGCATGCAAGGCAAGGACTTCAGCCATTAGGCTACTGCGCCGGGCCTCATGTATGTTAACTTTTGCTTTCAATTTAAACAGTATGCACTAGTTGTCTTCTGCCCTAATAATGCTGTGTAACATGCATCTTCAAGATGTAGGTGGTATTTGAAAGAACACATTTGTGGTTTCTTTGTCTAAAATGGTAAGGTTGTTAGCAGCTCTGCTCCATGCCTGGATTATGCCTGGCTATTGACTGATCAGCTTAGGCTGGCCTCTGCTAGAATGAATGAACAAGATAAATCAAAGATGTTCCACATGCACTTCATCCCCAGCAGACTAGTCTAGCATGCTCTCTGCGCAGGCTAGGGTACGACACATCAATGGGAATAAGTGAATCCTTTTGAAAGCATCTTGTCACTTTCTCTTCATTCCATTGACCAAAACATTTGAGGAAGCCAACCTAAATTAAAAAAGAGTTGTTCCTCAGTTCTAATAATTTGAAGCAGCTCCCCGCAATATAAAAATAATCATTTAACGACATTTACAGTATCTTTTGGTTAGGAATTCAAACAGGACATAGTAGGATTTGGCTTGCTTTCTCTCCAGGACATCTGCAAAGACTAGGAGCTGGGATCATTTGAGACCTCCTTATTCATGCCTGACAGGGATGTTTGGTCTAACTTCATTGGGTGTTGTTTGTCCTTGTCTACTTACAGCTGACAAAAACTAGCAAACTGGGAAGGCACCGTGGCCTAGTGGCTAAAGTCCTCACCCTGAATGCACCGGGATCCCATATGGGCGCCGGTTCTAATCCCGGCAGCTCCACTCCGCATCCAGCTCCCTATTTGTGGCCTGGGAAGGCAGTCAAGGACGGCCCAAAGCCTTGGGACCCTGCACCCATGTGGGAGACCTGGAGGAGATTCCTGGCTCCTGGCTTCAGATTGGCACAGCACCGGCTGTTGCAGTCACTTGTAGAGTGAATCATCGGATGGAAGATCTTCCTCTCTGTCTCTCTTCCCTATGTATATCTGACTTTGTAATACAAATAAATAAATCTTGAAAAAAAAAAGAAACTAGCAAACTTTTCACCCTGTAAGAAAAGAAAGTATATTTTTTCACGTGATACTTGGAGCCTCCAGGATAAACAGCTCAAACTGACTCTGCTGAGTTGGTTTTGAAAAGCCAAGGAAAATCTTCTGAAAACTTCTTTATATATAAAAGTCCCATCACAAAGAATATATATGCAAGTCTCAGTAAACACTGGGTTATGCCCAATGGCTGCTACAGTGATCCTCAGTGGTATCTCTGGGATAGCTCTAGGGCAGCCTGGTGTCTGAAATACTCCACAGATGATATCTAATTTAGATTAATTTTACAAGTCTGTGTTGGGTCCTTGAAGTCCTTTGATCATTTAACTTTTGTCAAGATTTGGGTGATATTTTGCAGTTTCATTTATAAATTTACAGCTTTTGTCATTATTTAACAAATCATATTTTGGACTTGCTGAATCTAAGTACCTGGAGAATAAATGAAATCTTTCAAAACATGTTTTACCTTATGGGTTTTCTGGCTAAACCATTGGAAATAAGACCATTGAACATAATTATACAACCATTGTAAATTTGTATTATATATTTATAATCTCTAAAATCAGAAGTAATATATACAATGAATTATATACATATTACATGGATTTGTATGTAAAAGCCATTTTTAAAAAGATTATTTTATTTATTTGAAAGGCAGAGTTATTATACACAAAAAAGAGAAAGAGGAGAGAGAGATGGAAAAATCCTCCACCTTCCAGTTTACTCTCAAAACGGTTGCAACAAAAACTAAGAGCCGGGAGCTTCACCAACATCTTTCACAAGGGTGCAAGGGCCCAAGGATTCAGGCCATCTTCCGCTGCTTTTCCCAGGCCCGTTAGCAGGGACCTGGATCAGAAGTGGAGCAACTGGGCTCCAACCTATACCTTGATGGAATGTTGGTATTGCAGGTAACAGCTTAGCTCATTATGCCACAATAGCAGCTCCCAAATTGTTTTTTTAAAAGAGAGAGTTCAACTATTTTGTATTGACCATTGGATGTAAATTTAAAAAAATAGATGATAAACTGTTTAGGAAAAATGCAGTCAAATATGAATCTTTTTCATGAGTAGGGAAATATGGAATTTGCATAAATCTCATCAAACAAATTATTCTGTGATTTTCAAAAAATTTTTGAACAATTTTCTGCATAGGCAGAATCCGTCTTGCATCTAAGGCAGAATAATTATTTTATATAGATTTCTAAAAGATGCACTTATTTATTTAGAAAGTCAGATACAGAGAGTGAAAAACAATCTTCTGTCCTCTGGTTTACTCCTCAAATGGCCTCAGTGACCTGCACTGAGCCAGGACAAAGCCAGGAGTATCATCCACATTCCCTGTGTGAATGGCAAGAATCCAAGCCATCGGGCTATAGTCTGCCACTTTTCCAAGGCTGCTAGCTGGTAGCTATCTCAGAAGTGGAGCAGTTGGGATATGAACTTCATCCCATGGGCCCCAGTGTCACAGCCAGCAGCTTTACCTGCGATGCCACAATGCTGGCCCCATAAATTTTATGGATATTGAGACTGCATATCAGACTAAATGATTTAACTTCACAAAATAAGATGCTGGAATTTAATCCAGGTTTTATCTTACCCCATTAAATAGATTATCTACTTATAAAAACCTGCCAAAATGTATACATGTTTATTTTACACAAGAATGCAATCACATATGGAGGTCAGTTTTGTGCAGTCTATAATCATGTATCTATGTGTATGTTTAAAAATGAACATATTAATAATATGGATTTTTAAGCAAATGCTCACATGTTATAATGAATACACATACATATTTATACCCTTTTTTTCTAGTTACCCATCAAACTTCTTTTGGGGTTGAAAATATATTTGCATTTAGTATACATTTTCATGAGAAAATTTAAAATTATAGTTAATAAGTATGCCTTTATATTTTTGAAAGTTGAACAAACAGAACCTCCATATTCAAATTGGCATTTTACCCAGTCTTTTTTTTAAGATAATGGAATTCAGCAGTTAAAATTCTATGAAAATTTATGAGGAGCACCAATACAGAGAAAATAGTGTTTATACATAATCCACCCTTGACCTCAAAATTTTTTTACACAGTGCAATGTGTAAGACTCAGCCATAGTTTTAGGGGCAAAGAAATAAAAGATACAATCAACTAACCCTGAGTTTAAAGCTAGCATGTGCCTGAGTGAAAAGGAGATGACAGACAAATGCAAAAGCAGGGAGGGTCTCTAGTATTAATTATTTCTAATCATCATCTAATAACCAGTCAGTACAGAAAATGGCAAAGCAATAGAAATCACACTATAGAAACCCGGGCTGAAATTCATCAAAGACTAAAATGTCTTTCCCAAAAAATAACCTGTTAGAAAATATCTCCCCCAAAATAACCTTTTAGAAAAGGTAAATTAAAGTTTCATGATATTTTTGTCAGTGTTTCAGCCACATGATAAAGTGCTTTTGAACTCTAGAATTCTAAGAACTGTTGTTAGATGAACCTGCAATCATATATGTGAATAATGATTCTAGGATGTATTCTGATTGTAGAAATATGAGACTCTGTGTGTGTATGTGTGTGTGTGTTTTGCCAGGGTAGTTCATTTTAGGATTAAAGAACAATGTAAATATCTTCCTGAATTTCTTAAGAAAAAAAATGTATCTGGTGAATAGCACTGCAGTAATGACAAGGTTTAACACAGAATGGAACTCTCAGTGAGGTAAAATTAAACAAGCAGTTCAGTCATCTCAGGTACCAGTGCTTAATAAACCAACAACCACAGACTGCCTCCATCCCTGCTCAGAGCACGGTGCATGACTCAGAAGACATTATGTCAGCACCGCTGAAGGAAAAAGCCATATGTGCTCCATTCTGGTTGACTTATTGCAAATAAGGATATTAGAGAAAATGAGAAGTTCAAGGCAGAAGGCAGATAAAGTTATTCAGTGACTCAAGGAAATTAATTATGGAGGAAAAGCTGAGAAACAAGGTGTGTCTGTGGTGACCACATTGAAGTAAGCAGAGATGACAGTATTGCAGGGGTGGATACCCTGAAAGGATCTGTATTTATAACAACTAAAAATGGAGGCATGAAAATCCCCAAGACAGGCAAGCAAGAGCAAAATTTAACTGATGTCTCTCAAGTATCCCATGTGTCAGTTAATACTGGGAACAGTGGTCTGAGAAGTGATTAAAGTGCATGCAAATAGTTTAATGTAGACTTGATTACAAATTCAGAGAAACTGAAAGCAGCTCATTGTGAAGGCCTATCTCTTAAAATGCTTTTTCATCTGAATTTATGTTTACTCTGAATGGACACTAAAGGAAAAAAGAAACATAGACTCCAAGTTGAGGTCATTGCCAACAAAGCTTATTTCAGGCAAGCTTTTTTTTTTTTTTTTTTAATGTATCTAGTATTAGGTTTAATACTAAGTACTGTATAACAGGTGCAGTTCAGCTCAGATCCCACATTTCAGTATTACAACACACATACACCTCACTTTACAACTCTCAAACTCACTAGCCCCCAAATAACCTGATGAGACATCTCTCTGTACTGTGTCTCAGATGTCTGGAGACAGCCTCTCTCAGAGTTACTTACAAGGGGATCATGCTTATCTCACATGTGCATGAAGAACACAAGGTGGGGTGGGGAGTGAGGGAAACACTTTAAACCCACAATGAATACAAATAGCTACTGGAAACACTCATTTGACTTAAGATGTTGTTCATAGGAACACTTCAGAGTGTTTCTATACTGGCCAGCTGAAATAGCTGCTCAGACACCCACATTTGAAAGGCAAATTTGGATAACATTTAATAGAACCCTACAGGGCCAGTGCAGTGACACAGCAAGCTATTCCTTCCTCTGAGGCACTTGCATCCCAGTTGGAATCCCAGATGCTCCACTTCTGATCTAGCTCCCTGCTTATGGTCTGGGAAAGCAGTGGAGGATGGCTTAAGGCCTTCAGCCCCTGAATCTACTAGGAGACATGGAAGAAGTTCCTCACTTCTGGCTTCCAATCAGCTCCACTCCAGCTTTTGCAGCCATTTGGGGGAATGAACCAACTGATAGAAGATCTTTCTCTCCTTCCTTCTCTCTCTCTGATTTTCCTCTCTGTAAATATGCCTTTCCAATAAAAATAAGTAAATCTTAAACAACAGCAAAAAAAGAAATTGACATTTGAATAAAGAGACAACTCTAGCTGATAATTTAGAAAATAATTGAATGAAACCCAAAGGCTGTTAAACTTCACCATTTTGTGTGAGTTCAATAAGAATGTATGATATATGTCCTAAAGTGTTTAAACTTCTGCACAAACAATATTCACACAGATTTAATGTTGCTGGAATTTCATGCAGAAAGATGAAAGTAGCCTTGATTCTTGTCTCTTAAGAAGGAAGAATTTTCATGTGGACAATTGAAGTTTGCGAAGTAAGATTTATTAAAGATACTGAAGATAGACATCTCCTGTACAGCATCAGGAGTAGGGCTCCAAGGGAGGAAGGACTCAGGAAAAGGTGGGAAGCGCTGTCTTTTAAGCACAATTCTGGCTAGCAGAACAATGGCTATCAACACAGGACAGGGACAAAGCCCATCAGAAGGCCACAGTTGTAATCCTGTCTGGCTTGTTCTTGCTAAAACAAAAAGCCTTAGGAAGGGTGTGACGGGTGACTTCTTTCCATTTTCATGATAAGTGAAAAACTCACGTGGGTGGGATGGTACTTGTTTTACTAGAAGTACCTTCTTGGCAGATGTAAGCATTTTGTACACATATACAAGAGATTCCTCCTTTTCTCTTTCCAACAGAGAAGTGTCACATTAAGATCAGAGAAAAATGAGAAGATGCTACAATAATGTCTAAACCTACATTAAGAGGTAGCGTCTTAATTTTAAAGGCAACTATGTTTTGTTTCAACAATTCCTCTACCAGAAACATACTCTAGCTGATTAACGGGACAAGAACACACTGTGTATACACATATATGAATTTTATAATAATGAAATAATGCAGAAAGATTAAAAGCATGTTCTGCAACTAAATTTGATTTAAATGAAGTGTGATATACCATAAAATGGAGTTTTGTAAAGACTTGCAAAGGAAAACATGTTTATTACATAGAGTTATTTTCTTTAACACAGTTCCTGATTTAACACAAGGAGAAACAGAATAATACACAAAATCTTCACAAAATCCGTGGAAAACATGTATTATGAAGAAACTATGTATGGAATTCAAATCTTATTTGCCTCTTTTCTGAGGGGCAAATGTTTCAGGCTTTTTATTTTTAATTTTTTCTTCTAAGTTTAAATTTTTTAATTAGTTTCAAACACATTCAGTGTGATTTGTACATCCACTTCAAAGACCATAAGGATATTCCCCTTATTCTCCTTCACCTCCTCCATTCTCCTCCCTTCTCTCTCTTTTTAGCTTTAAAGATAACACATTTTAAATGTACATTAAAGTAAGAGGGCCTACTATGTCACCAAACAAGAAGTTTAACAAGTAGAAAGCAAAAGGAGCCTTTTGATTTCACTTTATTATTAATTTTTTGAAGAACCCTTTTTAACTTCCGGTGTTGGCTTAAGAAAGTGAACACAAGTACATATAAAAATATTGTTGACAGACTAAATAACGTCCCCCTTCCAAGTAAATACAGCCAACAACCAAGTAACCAGATAATAGAAGAGGCAAGGAATGAATTCTGTTCTAGACGCTACAGAGCAATGCGACTCTGTTGACACTTGGTTTCAGCTCAGGGAAACTGCTTTGAAATGTCTGGCTTCCACAGTAGTGAGAGAATACATTTCTGTTGTTTTGAGCCACCAAGTTTCTGGTATTTTATTATGGCAGGTACAGGAAACTAACACAGATTTTGACAATAAAGATGGGACATTGCTGAAACAAATACATAAACATGTGGAATTGGTTTGGGGATTGAATAATTGGTAGAGCTTGGAAGAACTTTAAGATGCATGATAGAAAAGTCTAGACTGCCTTAAAGCAGACTGTGGGTAGAAAAATGCACGTTGAAGGCACTGGTAATGATGACTAAGAATGAACTGGGAAGTATAAAAGAGAAAGCCTTTATTTTGGAAAATACACATACTGTTATAAACAGGATGTTGATGGAAATATGAATGTTAAAGGTGCTACTAGTGTAAGCTAAAAAGGAAATGAGAAATATGATTTAGAAAACTTGGGGAAGGCGAGTCCTTGTTATATAGTTACAGTAAGTCTAGCTGAATTACGTTCTATAATCGCATAGCAAAAGCTTGTAGGTGACAACCCTGACTATTCAGTTGAGAATATTTCCAAGCAAATGTGGTTGCAGCCTGGTTTATTTGCTCCTTATAGTAAAATGTGAGAAGCAAGTGGTACACTGAAGGTAGGAGTTATATATAAGGAAATAGGGACTTGATGGTTTTGAAAATTCTTAGTTTTTACCACACTGCAAAGATACCAAGATGAAGATATTGAGGTCTATACTTGAGAAAATCCCCACAGCAAGGCTGGATAACCATCTGCTGAGATTAAGGAGCTGACTTGTGGACGCACTCAACCATCTCATCATAAGCAAAACACTGAGCTGAAGCATGCAGAAATATCTGAGGCATGCTTTCTTGTCCAAGGGTGAGAATTGTTTTGAACTTACTGATTTTATTTATTTCAAAGACAGAGCTAGAGGGGCGAGGAGGGAAGAGATAAGTCTTCCATCCACTGCTACTCTTTCCAAATGGCAGCAATGGCCAGGCCTCAGCCAGGCTGAAGCTAGGAGCTGGGAACGTCATTCTCGTTTCCCACGCAGTGTACTTGGGCCAGCCTCCATTGCCTGCTTCCTAGGTGCGTTAGCAGGGAGCTGGATCAGGAAATGGAGCAGCCAGAATTCAACCTGGCACCCTATGTAAGGCCAGCATTGCAGTTAGTGGTTTATCTCCTCAGACAGAGCCAGCTCAGAGACTTTTTAAAAGTTTATTTATTTTTAATCTTTTTAATTTTATATATATATTTTTTATTTGAAAGGCAAAGAAGGAAAGACAGGGAGAAAGGCCTTCCATCTGCCTATTCACTCCCCAAATGAGTGCAACAGCTAGAACTGAGCCAATCTGAAGCCAAGATCCATGCGGGTGCAGGGTCTCAAGGCTTTAGTTGTCCTCCACTGCCTTCCAAGGCCATAAGCAGGGAGCTGGTTAACTCCCTAAATGGCCATGGTGGATGGAGCTGGGCTAGGCTGCAGCCAAGAACCTAGAGCTGCTTCTGGGTCTCCCTCACTGGCCATCATCTGCTGCTTTCCCAGTCACATTAAACAGAGTGCTAGACCAGAAGTGGAGCAACTAAGACTCAAACTGGTGCGCATATGGGATGCTGGCACCTACTGTGCCATGGTGTCAGCCCTTACTGGTTTCTTATCTGTCTTCAAGTTCATCTGAATCATGATCATTTTGCTACAATTTGTATTCTCTTCCTATACATGGAAAAAAGACAGTAAGTTATTATTATTAAGTTAATTTTCTATTTGCCCTAGGGGAAAAAAAGGTAGTACAGATAGACTGGAATTGTAAACTGAAAATACAGTGAGGATTATATTTAAATATTATGATCTGTCTCAATATAAATAAGGTATTTAATCACATATAAATTTTATCTATTTCAGTATGTTGTAATGTCAGAGCTGAGTATTTTAGGTAGTTTATGTTTTGTCCCCTTGTAGGGTGGGGAACATACTGTTAGTGTAAATCGGTTCATTTGTTACATGCAATAATGCTTCTACTTATATTTTCCTCCTTTTCTAAGACCCCCAGACCTCTCCTTGCCATGGAGCATTGGTGCATTCTTATGACTTGTGCTCCCCGCCTTCCTTTCTCTTTGCTCACTATTCATAATCATCTGCTTCTATGACTTTAATTCTCACTTAATGGCCATTCCTAACACCCTTTCTACCGTTCATGCATCCTAGAACTCGGTTATATTTCTGTGCACTTGGCTGCAGTTGGGAGGGACAGATTAAAAAAGAGTATTCTAGACCCATAAGACAGCCTTAAAGTGGTGGAGATGATGACGACAAAAAGGACAGTATCAGTTAGCGATAAGTGCAGGAAAACTGAAGCTCTGTTCAAAATCTTTAAGGAATGTTTATTGCATTATTTATGTAGTCTTAGGAGACAAATCAACATTCAGACTCTGATTTTAAACTGTTTCTGTTTGTAGAGAGTTTACTGTTCTGTGCTCAATTCAATATTTGCAATTGAAAACACTACATTGAGACTATGCTCCCTGTATCTAACTCTTTAAGTCCCACCCCTTGCATATAAAAGAGAGCAAAACATAATCTAACTAGATATAATCCTGGAGAGGCCATATAAATCACAGTATAAATCACAGAGAAGTGACTGTGTGGAGGATTTATAGGACCAAAGGGGAGACAAGTCCTAGCCCATTACATACTGTGAAGAGCTCTAAATAAAACAGAGGTCAGATTAATACCTTAAGGGAAAAACCAATGTAATTTTTACAGTATGTCTAACCCTGCTAATTCTCACGTTCTGTATCATGCCCCTCTTAAAGAATAAGGCAGACAGAAGGAACACAAGGCAAGGGAATTAAAAACGGGAGACGAAGGAAGTGAAAGACGCTGATCAATTAATCTTCTTGTTCTCAAACAAGGCAAAACCTTGGCATTCAGTGATGATGAATCAACGCTGCTGACAGATACATCATGTTAGAATCTGAGCAATCTAATTCTTCCATCAACAGAAAAAGCAAGTAATTACCACATTATCAGAAGGCTTAAAAACTACAGGGGAAATAACATACCAGTACCAGTACAGCATTATCTGATTCATCCTAATTAAAGATTTAGAACTGTGTTCTATACTGATCAACACTACTGGAAAGGATAGTGATGAGGGTGAGGAAGTTCACTTAAAATCTGTTAGTCCAATTCCTCTTAGGAGAGAACTGCTTTTTGATTACCAAAAATAACAATAAACAAATACACAAACCAAAGTCTTTGAAGCTTCATGGTAGCTCTTAAGATGCAGGCAGCAGTGAATAAGATCAAACAAAGGGGCCTGGCATGATGGCTCAAGGGCTCAATCCTTGCCTTGCACGCACTGAGATCCTATGTTGGTGCCAGTTCGTGTCCTGGCTGCTCCACTTCCCATCCACCTCCCTGCTTGTGGTCTACAAAGGCAGTGGAGGATGACCTAAGGGCATGGGACCCTACACCCATGTGGGAGAACCAAAAGAGGCTCCTGGATTCTGTTTGGCTTAGTCCAAGCTGTTGCAGCCACTTGGGGAGTGAACCAGCAGATGAAGATCTTTCTCTTTGTCTCTCCTTCTCTCTGTGGAGCTGTTTTTCCAATTAAAAAAAATAGTAAATAAAGAGAGCACTACAACCAACTCAGCTGGTACAGCAATTGCAACCACCAGCTGATCGGGGTGATGGACTGTGCCGGGCCCTGTGCTTGCTAGAACATATAAGAATCTAGTCTGGGAATACCTCAAAGTATCTTTGGAGATCTCCCCAATCGAACTGCTGGACTCAGAACTGTAACCAAGAAAAGACAGAAGACAGAACAGGACAATCATTCATCTCAGCTATATGTTCGCAGCAAATTATTTGGCAAACGGAGACTTTATGATGGACCATATCAATCGGTGGATGACCCCATCGAGCGAAACTGGCAGTGACTCATAACTGGAGAACTATTAACACCACTCGAGCACATATCTCAGAGCATGCCCCACATCCGGGACTTGGGGTGGGTGGGAAACTGGGTGGGGCTTCTCCCTCAATATCCCCCTTTACCTCAGATACATGATGGAAACAATATGGACATAATAGCATTACCCACTTTCCTATCCCCCTGAATCTTTTTTTTTCTTTTTCCTTTAACTGTAATTAACTATGTAAAGATTGTCAACAACAATACAATAAAAAGAAAGAAAAAAAAAAAAAAAAAAGAGAGCACTACAGAGGGCTGGCACTGTGGATCAACAGGCTAATCCTACACCTTGTGGTACCAGCAACCCATATGGGTGCTGGTTCATGTCTCTGTTGCTCCACTTTCCATCTAGCTCCCTGCTTGCAACCTGCAAAGGCAGTAGAGCATGGCTCAAGTCCTTGGACCCCTTCACCCACATGGGAGACCCAGAAGAGGCTCCTGGCTTCCAGCTTCAGATCAAGTCAGCTCTGGCTGTTATGGCCATTTAGGAACTGAACCAGTGGATAAAAGACCTCTCTCCTTTCTGCAAAGCTGCCTTTCATGCAAAAATAAATAAATCTTAAAAGAGTGAGAGTGAGAGAGCACGGAATTACTCTGCATAATAAAACGGAAAGAATTTTTAGTTTCCAAGAATTAGCATGAGAAAGCTGTTGAGGAAGTCCAGAGATGAAAGATTACATTCAAGGAAAAGTTGCAATGTGAGAAATTCTCATTTAGTACAAAAAGTTAAGGGAATCTTGAGAACAGGAAGGTCTAATGCTTATCTTATTTGTTTGTAAATACTCACCAAATCAATAGTATGTATGAAACAGAACTACCTTTGATAGTTGCCTTGTCTGGATTATGTTTTGGAGAATTTAAGACAGCGAGAACAACGTAGGTTTAACTAAGGAAAGAGAAGGAAGCGTCCAAAAATGGTCAGAGTAAATGAGATCAAAACTCAGTAGAAGCCAAATTTCCAAACTAGATATATCTCTAAGAATTAAGCCCCAGAAGATCCTAAAGATATTGGAAGGGTTGGCATTGTAGCAGAGTGTTAAGCCATCAGCTATGATGCCAGCAACCCACATGGGTACCAGTCTGAGTCCTGCCTGCTTTACAACCAACCCAGCTCTCTGACTGTCTGGGCAAACAGTGGAAGATGGTCCAAGTCCCTGAATCCCTGTTACCATGTGGGAGACCCAGATGAAGCTACTGGCTGCTAACTTCACTCTGGCCCACCCTATTGTAGTCACTGGGGAAATAAACCAACAGGTAGAAGATCTGAATTCTCTCTCCCTCTCAGTAACTCAGATTTCCAAAATTAAAAAATGTTTTATGTGTGTGCATATATATGTGTGTGTATATATATGTGTGTGTATGTATTTTATGTGCACATATATATATATATATAGTTTGTAGTTTTATATAGAATTGCAATCTAGATTTTCCTCCATTGTGAAAGAGGACTCAAATTGCATTATTTACATTTCAATATTAAAAATCTTTAAAGCGGCGAGATTAGGGACCACATCTGAATTATAAATGCATAAATCAAAAATTTGCTTTTGCAAAAATTTGTTTGCTTAAAATAGCTTATATTAGAAGTAATACAACATGATAATAATACATGGCAATATATATGCTAAGTATTTAAGGTTTAAAATAGAACTATAAAATACATTGCTTTGTTAAGATGAAAATAATGATATAAATTGTGCACGCAGTATGACTACAACTCTGTATTACCTAAATTCATTTTAAGGATGCAGAGATGAAGCATCTATTGAAACTTACTCTATATCCCTTCTAGTTAATAAAAGGAGATAAAATGCATACATGTTCATAGATACGAAAAATAAAAGTCACCCTTGATTTTTAAAACACATTAACATTATAGATGGATACATCCTTAATGAGATTTTCTATCTGAAGCTCAGAGCCAGGATCTTGCCTAGTGTAAAAAAACTAGATACATCCTTATTTAAGTCAATAACATTTTAACATTGTTCAAGCAACACTAAGTGGCCAACCTAAAAGGTTAGAGAAGTAGCAGAAAATTCATAAATAATAAGTATATTTGAACAGAAGACTGATAAAGTTAAGTGATCTAATAAAAAAAAATAGCTGATGACCAAGAGGCATCTGCAGTTAAGGGATTAACTTAAGATAAAAACAAAAAGTTAAGCACAGAACAATTGAAGAATTGGATGCAGCACACATCTCTGTTTGCAGGCATGGAAAGCACTGCTAGAAGACCAGGAAGAATGAG
The DNA here is from genome assembly GCF_030435755.1 of Ochotona princeps. Classification (NCBI taxonomy): domain Eukaryota; kingdom Metazoa; phylum Chordata; class Mammalia; order Lagomorpha; family Ochotonidae; genus Ochotona; species Ochotona princeps. Next base: position 42,243,077 of record NC_080839.1, on the reverse strand, counting down.
TGGGGATCTGCACGTCTGAGATGGGAAGGACATTTTTCATATCAACTCCTATTTTTTACTGTTTGGAGTTATAATTTGTATTTTTATATTGCAACAAAAAGAAAGAACTAAAAGATAAAAAATAGGACCACACAGAAACTAAACATTCAACAATAGAATTCAGATGATGCGAACTATAGTACTGTATGGGATTTTATGCTACCATTAAAAATTGTTTGCATAAGGTTGAAAATAAAAATTAAAAACTGGAGTAGATGTTATATTGTTCAATGGATATTTGTTCAAGAATGAGTCAATGAATCCAAGCAGAGGTAGGCACATGATATAAAACTGTGGATATTAAATAATCAAAATTATATAGCATCATAGAAATATGCCAGAAGGAAAGGAAAAATGCAATCAAGACATGTTTTGCTTGTTGTATTACAGTGTACAATTAAAACAATAACTTCCAATTTGCTTCTTTTCTGAATTTTATATAATAAATGTTAATTAAGATAGAAACAATTGTTTTCACTTAAGAAAAAATGTGGATGGTGTATCTTTTATTCTGAAGAAATACAGAAACTAGCAAATAAATTAATCCCAAAAGGCAGTTCATGCGGACAGCAGTGTGGGCGCAATTTCCTTAATGCTCAATCTAGACCCAACTGTTGATTCTGAGTTTTCCTTGCAAAATAAACAATCCAGTCAAATGCAAAACACTGATAAAATTCAGCTAGATCTGATTTATTCTAAAAGCAGAGACTTGCCCAAGGCCAAATTCCTTAGGAAAACATTCCGACAGTTTAAAAAAGAAGGCTCTGAGCTTGTACTTAAACCAGGTGAATTTTCATTCATAAAACTCTTTCCTGCTCCTATTACACTATCATGATAAAATTAAAAACTGCTGCCTTTCTGCTTTAAAGTTAGAACTTACATGTGATATGGGAAATAAGTGGCTGTTTGAAAAACAAAAACACAGACCTCCTGGGTGGTATAGCAAGTGAATTAGTTCCTGTAGCACTGGCATCCCATATGGGGCACTGGCTTGTGCCCCTGCTGTCCCACTTGTGATATGGCTCGCTGCTTATGCACTGGGAAGGTAGCAGAGGTTAGTTCAAGCCCTTGGGCCCCTGCACCCACATGAGAGACCCGGAGGAAGTTCCAAGCTCCTGGCTTCAGATCAGCTCAGCTCTGGCCACTGTGGGTATTTAGGGAGTGAGCTCTCTCTCTGTGTCTCTCCTGTTCTCAGTAAATATGTCTTTCAAATAAAAAGAAACACATCATTTTAAAAAAGAAAAAAATGCATAAAATACCAATAAAATAAAATATCAATGTTAGTATGAAAATTATAATATACTTGGAGTCAATTTGACTAGAAATTAAATCTTCTTTAAGAAAAGGATTTTTCCTCTCTCTCATACATATTTAGATGACTGTACTGTTACTGGTCTACAGCATCTAATTTGTTGGTTTCACTAGTGTTCACCAGTGATTGATGAATTTCACCTTATATAGCCAGATTGCCTATTTTACTCAAACCCTTTGTTACAAAGTTAGCATACTTCAATATTTTTTTTCACAGCAATACTCATCATCTTTATTTAAATCTATCCTCTGATTTTTCTCTTGCTAATTTGTAAACATTATATCTACCTTCTGAATTTGAATTTGTTGTTTTGAAAAACATTTCCAAAATCTTGAAATATAACAAACATTAAATAACTCCTTATCCCCTCTTGCATGATTTAGTATATTTTTCAAATCCTCAATAATCTACTAGTCCCCTCCCCTATGATTTCTTAGGAAATATATTTGTGTTTCCAGACAGAATACTACAACACAGCATTTTAGCCTGACTTCATGGCCTTGTTCATTATGGTCTTCTACTTCCTTGCTCATCAGTAGTCTTCCCAATGCATTGTTTTCTACTCTTGACCCAAGTTGTCTGGGGCTGAAAAATCTCCATGAGGTGGCAGTCAGTGATCAGGTGATGGTATTAAAGAGTTCACTTACAAGTCCACTCACATAATTATTGGACCTGCCAAAGACTCTCTCCTTACCACATTGGCCTCTCCGTATTCTCACAACTAGCTTCCTCCAGAGTTATAAAGGAGAGAGAAACAAGAAGAGAGAGAGAGAGACAGGAAGAGAGAAGAGAGGGAGAGGGAGGAGGTGGGTGGGAGGAGAGAGAGAGAGAGAGAAATCAGGATGAAACCACAGGATGTGAACTGGGAAATGGAGTCTTTGGGCAGTCATCATGGAACTGGCTGCCATAGCTACCCGACTTAGAAGCCCAGATTGAGTCTAATTTCTGCTGGAATCTGTTTAGTCATTGCTCCTCCATGATTTCTCTCTTTTCAGAACATCTTTAGAATGTATTTCAAGTGGTGGAGGCTGAGGAGGGGGTTGGTGTGATGGCTCAAATGGTTAATCTTTCCCCGCAAGCACCAGCATCCCATATGGGCACCAGTTCTTATCCTGGCTGTCATTTCCTATCCTGCTTTGGCTGTTGTGGCCATTTTGGGAATATATCAGTGATCTTTCTCTCTGTCTCTACTTTTCTCTGTGAATCTGCCTTCCCAATATTTTTTTTTAATGAAGCAAACAATTTTCAAAATACCCGACAGTAGTAACAGCTAATTACGATAAAGAATATATATTTTTAAAATATTTATTCTTATTGGAAAGCTAGATTTACAGGGAGAAGGAAAAACAAGAGAGAAAGATCTTCCATCTGCTGATTCACTCCTCAAATGGCTGTAATGACCAGAGCTGAGCTGATCTGAGGCCAGAAGCTAAGAGCCTCCTCTGAGTCTCCCTCATGGATGCAGGGCCCCAGGAACTTGGGTCTTCCTCTACTGCTTTTCCAGGACATAAGCAGGAAGCTGGATGGGAAGCGAAGCAGTTGGTGCACAAACTAGTGCCCATATGGGATCCAGGCACATATAAGGGGAAGACTAGCCAATTGAGCCATCACATCAGCCCATTCACTTATTTTAAATAATCTTTCCATGTGCAAAAATGCTCCTTAAGACAGTAATTAAGACTCATTTCAATAGGAAATACATTTATTTCCTAAATTTTATCTCATTTTAACACTACTGGGCTCAGAACAGTAAAAATTTCAAATGAGTGTATACACAGAGACAGCTTGTTTTGAACACTGGATGCCATTAAAATCACCCAAGGAGCTTTTGAAAAATATTGATGACCAAGTAAAATCTCCAAATTGATACTGGTGTTTACTTAAATGCTTCCCAAGTGATTCGACTGGACAGTCAGTGACTTATAATATCTCCTTCATTGGTAATAAGAGGTTTGGGCCTGTTGGCCGTGGCTCAATTGGCTAACCCTCCTTTTGCAAGTATTGAGATCCCATATGGGTGCTGATTTGTGTTCCGGGTGTTTCACTTCTGATCTAGCTCCCTGTTGATGGCCTGGGAAAGCAGCAGAGGATGACCCAAACCTTGGGTCCCAGCACCCACGTGGGAGAGCCAGAAGAAATTCCTGGTTCCTGGTTTTGGATGCACTGCACTCCAGCTATTGCAGCCATTTCAGGAGTGAACCTGTGGATGGAAGATCTTTGTCTCTCCTTCTCTGAAAATCGGACTTTCCAATAGAAATAAATAAATCTAGAAAACAAAAGATTAAGAGGTTAGTATTTTGAATTATGGCTAGGTTTATTGTGTTTAATTATAAGATCCTATCAAGCAAAATGTGTTTTTTATACATCTCTCCTAATTAAAATAATTGAATTTTAATAAGTATACATAAACCTATTAGTAAATCTAGTTTTATTCATATAGCTTTTTTCAAATGTGCATAACTTTTCTAAAGTATGCAATTATCATATCATCTAATAAGAAATTAAATCAGTAAGTGGAACTAATAAACAATTGCCCAAGAGGCATAAAACCAACTGAAATAGTTATAACTACAGTTCGTAAATTTTTTCCCAATACAAAAAATTAAAATTTATAATTCCAAGGTTGTTTTCAATCTAGCCATTTAGGATCTGTCAGGAGAAGACTTGTCAGTTTCATTTGAAGTTCTTAAATCTTGCTTTCTTTTACAATGTCCATGAGTTTTTAAAATTCCCTAACAATCCTGCAAAGGTCTACCCTCCCAACCACAATCCACAACCCTGAAAAGAATGGAGGAAAAAGGACCCTTCTGATACAATAGAGTACTTTCAAAGACATGGCTTCTGTGGCTTAAGACAATTTAAGGAGATTCTTTACTGCCTGGTTAGAAACATCAGCTGTTTTCAATTGCCTATTTAATGGCGTTAGTCTTCGTTCTTTCATCACTCTAATTCTCATCCTCTAATTTGAAGGAGTAAGTTGTGAGCTCATTTACCTCTTAAGAATAAGATGCTCTTGGGTAGAAGAAGCTCTTTTGAAAATGCTAATTCAAGTCAGGGCTTAAGATTAGGAGGAGGATTCTCAAATGTGGTGCATATCCCTTACATTTTTAATAAAGCAATTATTTCACACATATACCATCTAATCAACATCTTCTAACAGTTGCACCAAATCACAGTAAAATAAAGACTGTGTTTTTTCTCAGTATGTTATACATAACTTTATTTCTAAAATCCTTATGTTCAGCATAAATAGAGCAGACCACCAAATAAATAGTACATGATTGTTAAAGTTGTGAACTAAGATAAGATAACAACTGACGCTCTTAAAGAAAAGAAAAGTGTATATCTTTGTAGTTCCTAAGTAATAGTTAACCTATGGAAGGCTACAATGGTGTGCCAACACAGGACTCACCTCCATTTCTCCTACATTAAAAAAAGGAGGGGTGGCACTGTAGTCTAGTGGCTAAAGTATTCGCCTTGAACAGAGCCAGGATCCCATATGGGCACCAGTTCTAATCTCAGCAGCTCCACTTCCCATCCAGCTCCCTGCTTGTGACCTGGGAAAGCAGTTGAGGACAGTCCAAAGCAATGGGACCCTGCACCCACGTGGGAGACCCAGAAGAAGCTCCTGGTTCCTGGCTTTAGATCAGTTCAACTCTGCCTGTTGCAGCCACTTCGGGAGTGAATCAGTGGACAAAGATGTTCCTCTCTGTCTCTCCTTCTCTCTGTATATCTGCCTTCCGAATAAAAATACATAAATCTTAAAAAAAAAAAAAAAAAGGTGGGGAGTCCAAAGCTCTCCTCCAGAAGGAGAAACATAAAACTCAAGTTGACTCATGATGAAATGACACCAGATATTTTTATCCTAACCTTACTCCTAGCTTTAGGTCAAACTGTATCCTGATTTATTCTCATTTGGCCAAATTCTTTTAGGTTCATATTTTAGAAAATTTAACTTTTCAAAAGGACTTTTGTATATTTGCTTTAAATCAGCCCTAATTGTTCATTCTTGTTTTCTAGTGAAACTTACCAAGTAGAATAAAAATGCAATAAGTTGTTCATGTAATTGGCCCAGAACTGCTGCATAAAATGGCAATGAAGTCAAAATAGAACTATTAGTCTGCAAGCAGGTCCAGGAAACAAGAACTCTAATTGTCCACTCAACTGATGAATGAAAATACTAGAGTCTGGCGATAGAGTTCTAGGATTATTAGTGGATAAGACATGAAAGCATAGGTGTTAAATCTATGCCATGAAAAGAGGTTTCCTCCAGACTGCTGAAACATACTTTGTTACAATAAGCATAGCTACTATGTTACTTTCATTTATCTATTACATATTTTATGTCTGAATATTTCAATGGTTAAGAAAACTAAGACAAGTAATTGTACTTAAATAGTGAGAGATCAGAAACATAACAGTTTGTTCAACAGAAATTTAAATTTTGTTTTAAAATTACATTTTCTGAAATACACATGAATAATTTCTGTAAGGTACAATAAGTCAAATGATACAATTTATACAGTGTTGAATATAATGTCACCAATGATCTGGCATCAAAAATGAAGATGATTTGGTTTAGTACAATGGCTCAATTGACTAATCTTCCCCTTGCAAGCGCTGGGATCCCATATACATTTTTTAAAAAATGAAAGTGATGCGGGAATCAGTATTTCCTCAGTTCCTGCCCAGAAATAATAATGTTGAGTCTGAGCCCAGCTGTGTGATGGAGCAGTGCGAGGGGCTGGAAACTGGCAGAACACTCGGGGAGCCTTGGGTAGACAGGACATGTTTCACTCAGCCAGCACCTTGACAGTTCATGTGATACTTGAACAGACTAAAGAATAACTTTGGAGCTTTGGGGATTCATAACTCCTCATTCTCACAGTGGTGGGTGACAGTACACAAGAAACAAATCCACTTGCTCCAGCAGCCAAGAAGCCGCACTAGTCAGCTGCACAGAGGTCTGCCCCCAGCTCTGTCCTCAACTTCTGTTTGCTTTACAGACAACACTGGCAGGCAGTCACAGAGTTACATGCAGAACTGTCAATTTCTGGGCCCACTGACTAACTGAAAATTTTTGGCTTCTGCGCCTGAGTGTCATCAAAGCACAGAAGCACAGGTAAGAGGGAAATAGAGGGGTAACTTGGTGTGTTGCATGTCACTGTGGAAGATCTTGGCCGTAGCAGCAACTCCTTGCTGTTCCCACAAATAGCATTCATTATTGGGGGGGTGGGGAGAAGGAGTACTAAAACCACAAACAAACAAAAAAAAAGTGGCAATCACACAGGGATGTATGAAGGAAAAACAGGGGGAAGAACACTAGAGCAACAGATTTCAGAAACAATCAGTAAAACACACTTGATGGGGGAAAAAAGGCACTCTTTGATGTGGAAAGCCCAAATGCTTGTTTGAAACAATAAGTATAAAATACAGGTACTGGAGAAATACAGGTACTGGAAATAAACCCTAGACCTGGTTTATTTCTCAGAATTGAGAAGATGTCTGCAGTCAAGGAATTCCGCACAAGTTATCTCTGCAGAAAGACTTCTGCAGACAGGGAGAGCAGAGATTTGGCACTGTGCAAAACCTTCACAGCTCATATCCTCATTGAAAATTAAACATCAGATAGGCTCCTATACAAACTTCTGAGTCCTCAGGTTAATTCTAGTTAGCATGAAAAATTGCTCAGAAGTCTCCCATATTCAAAAGTCCTGAAAATAAATGACCTCACAAAAAAATCACCCACCTTTAAGGTGAGTAGTGAAAAAAAAGGAAGTATCACTGGGGTCACACAAATATGCTACAAGGAAAAGAAATTGAAAAAATAAGAAAAATATCTTGCCAATAAGTAATATTAGAAATATAAATGTTTTGGAAAAAGAGAATGAAAAGGATGTTCAAGAGCTCACAGGGCCCAAAGCTTTGGGACCCTGCACCCGTGTGGGTGACCTGGAAGAAGCTCCTGGCTCCTGGCTTCAGATTGGCTCAGCTTCAGCCATTGTGGCCACCTGAGGAGTGAATCAGTGAACAGATCTTCCTCTTTGTCTCTCCTCCTCTATGTGTATCTGACTTTCCAATAAAAATACATAAATCTTTTTAAAAAAAAGAGTTCATAGAACAAATCATAAAAATGATACGAAGAGATTAAACCTAAGTTCAGCTGCAAAGTGAAAGCACAAAACAAAACCATCACAAAAATAAAGATAAAATAGAAATATGAAAGAGAAGAGAGTGTGAAAAACACAGTAAGACACAAAGAAAACAGTAAGAAACACAAGGAAAAGTAAGAAAACTACATTGAAATAATATGATTAAATGATCCAAGATCTGTATACAATTCCAAGAGAAAAAAGTGAAAACGAGCAAATAATTCACAATGTAATTTTAAAAAACTTTACTGAAGTAATACATGAAAGAATAAACTTTGTCAACAAGATATGTATTAAAAATAACACATATTCCTGCAAATTTATAGGGTTTCAATGAAAGTGAGACAGGTATTGAGTAAACAGGGAAAAAAGAATCAAATGTTTGGAATGGGGGATTCAAGCTAGTCTCAGGCATTTCCACAGAAAAATTCAAAGGTGGAAGTTGTAGGAGCATCATATAACATCCTTATTGAAAGAAATCAGGCTAGGGAAGAAGCCTAGGAATTGTACAACAACTGGCTAAACATTGATTTAAAAGGCAAAAAAACCAATACACTCTAACCATTACATGGACTCATGGGATCTTATTGAGCAGTCTATTTGAGTAAGAGAAAATATAGAAAAGGTGATTGATGGTAACATCGTCTGCATTAATACTGAAAACTATGAATACAAAAAAGTAGGCTTATGGTTAGAAATGATTATAACTGGTCTATGCCCTTGAAGCATTGAAATAGGATATCAAAAATAGAAAGAGCCAAGAGAAAGAAGAAGTAATATGAGTAATCTGTTTGAATAAGAATATAGAAATATGAGTTTTCCAAATTATTTATCCTTAATAGCTACAGGTTAGGACACATCACTAAAAACTAACAAATAATTATGTTCTAATTATACATATAAATGTTAATAACATGAAGAATAATATATTCAACCCAGAGTGGATGATAGAGGAGAGGAAATGAAGAAAGGCAAAGGACTTTGTTATTGCTTATAATAACAATCTAGGTACATTTATTGAAACAGGAATAGAAGGCTATTCAAAAAATAAAGTGGTATGAAGACAAGGACTAAATACATTTATCATACATGTATCATATGATAAAAGACAAATTTGTAACATCTAGATTTGCAGATCTTAGCTGGATTTACTCTGGAATTGGGGATAGTTCAGACCAACATACTACCATGTTTATATTTACAGCCAGGGAAAAGGAAGTAACGTAGAAATGGAGCTCAAGTGGTTGGAGCTAAGTTATTGTCTCAGCAGGGTTTGAACAATTCATTACTTACGACTGGCCTAGAGACATAACTAGTTACTAAGTAAGCTGAGTGTAGTTACAATTTGTTTATATATTGCATTAGGTTACACTTTCCTATGTCTGGAGAAATCTTTAAGCCAGACAAAGTAAGTACAGAGATAGCTTCTGGGCAAATTTAACAAAAATAATAAATATTAATAAGTTAATTTGTCCACTGAGGGTAAATTAGATCTAATTTTGTACTGTGCAAAAAAAAAAAAAAAGAGATCTGAAATAAAGTGGCTCAGAGGGAAAATGGAAAGGCAGGCAAAATTTGCCAGATAAATACAAGTAAAGGTCAGATTTTAATATCAAATAGGAATGAAGTCAAGCTTCAGATCGCCAAAACGAGACAAAAAGGTTTACTCTATAAAGCCAGATGTAAAAAATTCAAAATGGAGATATCATGGTTAGGAACATCTTTGTACCAAATATGGATACAATATTAAAAACACAGACTATAAAAAGGATTTCCATTTGTTTTTAGAGTTTAGGAAATCAAAAGACAAACTTTCTCCTATCTTAAGACATGGATATAAACAGAGAATTTAAAAATATTTACACTTTTTCTAAACATATGAGAACTGAGGTCACAAAGAAATTTTAAAAAGTGACACCTTCCTCTAAGGAGAGATGGTACAAACTACCTCGTCCTTTTATTTATTTTTGCAGGTAAGAACACATCTTGATAATCATACTTTTGTTTTCTCTTCCCTTTTTTTAAAAACCTGACTTATTTTGAGTTGAGTACAGTATTTTAAAGGTGTTTATGACCTCATTTTTTTAAAAATCAATTTGTTCCTTTTAGAAACTGTCCATCTTAAGAGATTGATCTTAAAAGCCATATAAATGTAAGAACGTTAAGATTCATTTGTTTTCAGTTAGATAGAAACTGGCTGAAGACAAAGTCAACAGACAGTAACACAGAGGTAAGAGATGGACTCACTCTGGAGCATCACTGAATACTTTCAACCTGTATATAAAACATAGATTGTAATAAAAGAATTTGAACAATAAGGTTTGTTATGGTTTGAATAGCAGTTTGATTAGCTCCCAGAGGTCCATGTACTGGGGAATTGATCCTCAAAGTCTTATGGTAATGGTTAATGGATTAACATAAATGATCAATGGATTAGTAATAGAGACTTAGTACAATTATAGTGTCTAGGAAGTAGACCAAATGGGGTCTTTAAGTCACTAGAGGGCATGCCCTTGGAGGGTGATTTTCGTAAGAGGGTTGGTTACATAAGCATTGTTTGATTTAGTTTCCCTCTGTGCTTCCTGACTTGCCAGTTATTGTCCCCACAGCATTCTCTGGTCCAGCTAAACGCCTAAGGAAATAGGGCCACCCATGTTGAACTGTCAACCTCTAAAACTGCAAACTGAAATAAACCTTCATCCTTCTTAAGTAGCTTCCTCCAAGCATGTTAGTTGTAGTAATAAAATTATGACTAACATGAGATAAAATATTTAATAATTTTTAATTATTTTTTTAAAAGATTTTATTTTTTTATTTTAAAGCTAGAGTTACAGTGAAAAGGAGAGACAGAAAAAGTGAGATTGTCTATCCAATGGTTCAAATCCCAAATGACTGCAATGAGCTGAACCAATTTGAAGCTGTGAGCCAGGAGATTCTTCCCAGCCTCCCATGTGGGTACAGAGGCCCAAAGACCTGATCTGCTGCTTCCCCAGGTCATAAGTAGGGACTTGGACTGCAAGTGGAGCAGTTGGGATATGAACTAGTGTCCATAAGGTATGCATGCGTTGTCACTATGCCAGCCTCAACAATTTTCAATTACTTTTGAAATACTCATTTCAAAATATTAATTTAACCCCCAAATTTTAAAGTATAAATACCACATATCAATCTTATTTTCCACACTCATTAGAATATTTATTTATTTACTTTATAAAAGCCTTTACTTGTTTTCTCAGCATTAGCATCCCTGAAGAGTTTGTACAGTTCTTTGAATTTTTCAACTCCAGCTCCCAGGCTAGGGGTTGCAGAATTCCAGGTGAAGGGGGTCCAGTTGCAAACAGGGGATGTGACGGCCAGCTCATTCAGGCCAGCAGGGGACATGAACTGTCTCATCAGAGGATGGAAAGCTGAACAGGTTGGACAACTCTCCTGGCCAAGCTTTGTAGCATGCTTGGTTGATGTATTTGGGTCTGTGGATGTATTAAGGTAGATTTTGTCAACCAATAGCCCTTGGAAAAATTGTCTCAACCCCGAGGCGATGAAACAGGTAACTCCTCAGAACTATCAAAACCATTGAAATGACACCCTCGAAACAGTCTTCCACACACTGGGGTCTCTAAAACATCCTCAAATGACTGTCCTCCATCCTTGGGTGCTGATATAGTTTAACAGCATTGAGCAGCCCCTTCCCTCTCTTACCCTGTGGACACAGAAGAAAGGCAAAAAAATAAAAATTTGTCCCACCCGCTTTCCTCTGTAACTGAACCTTGCCACCCTAATCAGAGGTCCACATGGGCATGCATTCCTCTTTGTAAAGAAAAAATTCATAGAAAGGGAATATATTGCACACACAAATAATTTGGAAAACCATTCATAATTTTCCATAATTTGAATTTTTCATAAACTTTTTGAAAATGTTTCAAAATGTTTCAGTTACTCATATAAAAAAATTACAAATGTCGGCACAGAATTTAACATGAACGCATGATCCAATGTTAATAAGTTAAATAGTAACAAATGAGTTACTTAATTTAGAGTGAATTTAAATAATAACAATGTTCATATAAACTCTTCTTAGCTAGTTGAAACCAAAAGTGTTCTTTTTTATGTACATTCATTCGTGAAAATGATACTGGAACTTTATTCACCAAAAGTTATCTACTGGTGGGACTGGCACTGTGGCACAGTGAGTTAAACCATTGACTGAAAAAGAAAATCAGCATCACAGGTGCCAGTTTAAGTCCTTGCCTCACCATTTCCAATCTAGCTCTTTGTTAGTGTGCCTAGAAACCCAATAGAAAATGGTTCAAGTACTTAGTCCCCTGCAACCATATGTGAAACCTGGTGGAAGCTCCTGGCTCCAGGCTTCCATCTGACCCAGCCTCAGCCATTGCAGCATTTGGGAAGTGAAGCAGCAGATGGGAAATCTCGTGTGTGTGTCTGTGTGTGTCTCCCTCTCTGTAACTGTGCTCTCTAACTCTGCCTTTCAAACAAAAATCAATGGATTTTTTTTTAAAGTTTGTTTACTGGTAAGAGCCAGGAATTCTATACAATGAAGTTCATAGTTATTGCTATCTCAAAAAGTAGTAACACATTATATAATTATTTATAACAGAGACTGTCTTCTATAATCAGTTTCTCTGTGGAGGGGGCTGATGTTGTGGCAGCATAGTGGAAGTGCAGTGGGCCTTTTTGGATGTGATTATCATAACAAAAAGCATTTTTACAAAAGAATACTCCACACAATTGCTGTAAGTGGCAATTATTTATCATGTTCTTTAAACATAATTTGTTATCTTTGTGGGAGAACTAGTCGCATGTAGTGAAAACCTCCTCCTCAAAATTTGATATTAATTAAAAAATAGGATTTTTAATAAATGTGAAGAACCCTAACAGAATTTTGAAGGAAATGTAGATATATACATTTATATAAATTTCAATTCCTTTCATTTTCATAGTGATTAAACAAATGTTTATAAAATTTTACGTAAGGTCTTAATTAAGAGGCAAGACTAGGAGTAGAATGTGGTATTTTAGCTCTTTTAAAACCTAAAATATGGATTTGTGTATCTGGATGTTTAATTCTTTTAACTCTTGTGAAACATGTTTGTGTTGAAATTTTAATTTTCTCAAGCCAGTTAATGTACTACTTCTTTCTATTTAAAAATACTGAAAATTGGCAGTTTTTCTAGATAGGACCTCCATTAAATAACAATTAAAAACGATGAAAGATACTAAAAATTGAATTAGATAACAAATTGAAAGTTTTAGATAACAAACAAAAGGAGGCATATTTTAGAGGAGAGTTAAAATTTGGAGGTAGTAATCTGTAAAAAGTTTCCCATTTTTGAGGTTTCACTCAGAGATCAAATACTTGTGCCACAGTATAATCTAGCTAAATTACCTAGAGCAAGCCTCTACCACTTTTTTTATTGAAAGGAAATATACAGAGGACTCAAAGTAATCAGGACCGCCAAAGAAAAAACATCAGAATGGAGAGAGACATAAGCCAACTCTCAAATTCTGTGAATAAACCGTCCAATTTCTGCCAGATGCTTTTTTGTTTTGTTTTTAAAAAGACTTATTTCTTTTCCATTTTTTTACAGGTTTATTTGTTTTTATTGGAAAGCAGATTTGGAGAAAGATGGAGAGCCAGAAAGATCTTCTGGCTGCTTGTTCACTTCCCAAGCAGCCACAACAGCTGAAGCTGAGCCGACCCAAAGCCAGGAACCAGGAGCTTCTTCCAGGTCTCCCATGCTGGTGCAGGGTCCCAAGGCTTTGGGCCGCTACTTTCCCAGGCCACGAGCAGGGAGCTGGATGGGAAGTGTAGCAGCCAGGATATGGGATCCGGGCACATTCAAGGCAACGATTTAGCCACTAGGCTATTGGACCAGACTATCTTTCCATGTGAAAGGTAGATTTACAGAGAGGAGAGACAGAGAGAGAAAGATCTTCCATCTGCTGGTTCACTGTCCAGACGGCCACAATGGCTAGAGCTCTGCTGATCCAAAGGTTGGAGCTAACAGCTAAGAGCCAAGAGCCAGGAGCCAGGACAGGAACTAGGAGCAGGAACCAGGAACCTCCTCCTGGTTTCCCACATGAGTGCAATGTCCCAAGGCTTTGGGCCATCCTCTTCTGCTTTCCCAGGCCACAAGCAGGGAGCTGGATGGGAAGTGGAGCAGCAGTTACTAAAACCAGTGCCCACGTAGGATGCTGGTGCTTGAAGGCATAGTATTAGCTTGTTGATCCACCATCCTGGCCCTAGATCCTTGAAACATTCATTAGCTGATGCTTCACAATTCATATGATAAGCTAAATAACTGCACAGTAAGAATAGTGTAAAAACTGAGTCTAAAAGCACTAAAAACTTCAGACTTAGGTTGACTAATTTTTAGTGCTTTCAGCGACAGAAAAAGGGTGGAAATAGAATATAAAGGCCCTACATCCTTATAATACCAAATGGGACCTGAAATTCTAGAAGAGAGAGAATGAGACAGCAAAAGCATGTAAAGAAGTGATCAAAAAGCTTACAAATTTAACAAAAGAATTATAATCCCCTAGAGCTCAATGCATATGAAACAGTATAAGTATGAAGACTACTAAGCCTAGATATGAGACATCATAGTCAAAGTGCTAAAGACCAAAAAGTTGCTTTCACCAAATAAAATATTTGGTGTTCATCAGTTTAAAACCAATTCTGGGGCCTGGAGTGATGGCTAATCCTCTTCCTGTAAGTGCCAGCATCCTCTGTGGGGGCTAGTTCATGTTCTGGCTATTCCATTTATTATTGGTTCCCTGCTTATTTCTTCCAAACCTGCTCTGGTGATGGTTTGAATTCCAGAATTTACAGCAACAAGAGTCAAATCAGTTACATGCTGAAAGAGATGTGCAGGTCTCTGAAAGGAGAAGTAATAGTCACTATTCTTTGTTAATTTGCTTCTCAGTAGAGACTCACAAACCTGGACACAACTGCAATAACATAACATAACATAACATAACATAACATAACATAACAACATAACATAACATTATATAACATTACTGGCATCAAGGTTCATTCACACACTTACTCATTTTTAGACAAGGGCACTTGAGGTTGAGAATAGTTAGGCAAGTTTCTTAAGGATAAAAGTGGGTGACAAATTCAATAAAACTTAGTTTGTCTTGAGGGTCTACATTCTCAATCACTGTGTCACACTTTAAATATGATTATAAGCTAAAAGTCTATTATGGAAAGGAGCATACTTCCAGTTACACATTCCCTACCCCAAAATAGTGTCTGGGTTTCTCTTACAAAGTCAAGATACCCATCTACAACACAGTCACATCAATACAATTCTAGCCAAGTATTGGACAGATCTATAGGATAACTGACCTGATATTTTTCTATAAGTCAATAGTACAAAAAGAAAAAAAAATAGGAAAGCTGTTTCTAGGTATTTTAAATTACTCATTTCATTTGTTTGAGTGAGAAAGGTAGAGGGAAGTTGAAATTTTTAAAAATAATCTCCATTTTGTTTCAGGAGACAGCAAGCAGCTCGTGTCTAGAACCCCCAGAGCTGCAGTCAGGATCCTCTAAAGTTCACAGCTGTGGGATATCTGGGCACAAACCCTGAAGCCATGCTCAATACTTGGTACCAGAAACAGCTGAGACACAACCACAGAGACCCAAAAGCCTGAGGAAGTCTCTTTTTGCAGCTCCTAGCATGAGGTGATTTGTGGCTAGGGCACACATGCCAAAAATTACCCTTGCAGGCTCTGTGAGAACTGAGGGCAGTATAAGCTGTGCCATATAGCTTTGGGACTGTGGTTGTTGGTGCTACAACCCCTGTAGTGACTTTCACTCACCTACTCGACAACTCAGGACCCTATTTGCATACCTGTTCTTTTTTTCACCTCTTAAATTTGTTTATGATACAGTTCTATGTGCTCATGGATTTTCTATATAATTACAACAGTATAGCCTTTCAACAACAGTCACAATTCCACCATTCTGCTGTTATTTAAGTATATCCTGACATTGTAGTTTTTGACAATGATAGAAAGTCCAGCATCCTATTGTCAAGATATATTTAACAATTTCATTGGGAGCTCATCTTTTATTCGGAAGCATACTGCAGTGTATCTTCACTTCTCAGAATTGCATTCCTTTTTTAAAAAAAGCTGGTGGTTGTCAGTACAAACCCTGTATAACCTGCACTCACACTATGAGAGCTGGGCAAAGGCCCCATTGCATCTTTGAGCTTTCAGACTTTATTTGGGCTATAATAAGCCCCAAGGTTACCTGTGTTCTCCCTGGGGCCCTAAAGAAGGCCTCTGCTGGATCCATCTGTTCCCAGCCTGCAGCTGCTAGTGAATAATCTTCAGTATAATGTATGATCACTATGTTACCTGGATTAGGAGCCCTCCAAGTACTGTAGCTCTGCCACTGTAATAGCTGGAAGTTATATTCAAGAATCACCTGAGTTCAGCACAAGGGAACTAAATAAGGGATTCACTGTTTCCTGCTATTCTGAGTCTGTGATGATTCTGTAAGTCTCAGGGATGCTTATGCTCACCTGTGGGGCCTGGGGAAGGTCCTGTATGCCTTTCACTGATTCCAGCTTACACACACTAGTAAATGTTGCCCAGAATAACATACGATCAACTCGAGGGACCTAGATAAAAGATCCCTGAATTGAAAACTGAAATAATTCCAGTTCTTCTCAAACTACTCCAAATCCTGAAAAAGGGTAGAATTCTGTCAAACTCCCTTTGATAGCCTTATTCTTACAGAAAATTCCAACAAAGGCACAGCTGAAAAACAAACCTACCAAAAGCCTTAATGAAGATAAATGCAAACACCTCAACAAAATGTTCAGCAAACTGAATCAAAACAATTGTCAAAAAAGTTCATACATCTGGGACAAGTGGAATTTATCTTATGATCGCAAAGGTGCTTCAATATTCACAAATCAATCAATGCACATCATAAATCACATCAACATAATGGACAAATAGTATGTGATTATCATATAAGCAAACATTTGATAAGATTCAGCTTTTCTTCATGATAAGAACTCTAAACAAATTAAGTATAGGAAAAAAAACTTCAAAATAATAAAGGCTATGTATGGCAAAGCCACAGCAAATCCAATACCAAATTGGGGAAAAACTGAAAGCATTTCCCTTCAGATATGTAACATGATAAAGATGTTGCACTCTCACCATTCTTATTCAATATAGCACTGAAAATACTGTTATGGAAGAGAATGAGATAAATGGCATCAAAATTTGAAAGGAATAATTTTTTTAAACATCTATGTCTGCAGGTGAAAAGATCTTATAGTTGGAAAAAACATAAACCCTCCACCAAACAGTTGCTAAACAAATTCAGTAATGTCATAGGCTACAATAACAAACAGAATGATATTGATAAGCCAACAATTCTTGCTGATGAGCAAATCAAGAAATAAACCCCCATTCGCAGTAGATACAGAAGTTAAATATTTAGAAATAACTTGAACCAAAGAAGTTAAGATCTCTAATGAAAATTATAAAATAGATTATATAAATTAAGAATACAAAAAATGGAAAGTGTTTCTTGTTCACAGATTGTAAGAATTAGTATTATTAAAATGCCCATATGGCCTAATGCAACATATAGATTCAATGCATCTCCATTAAATATATCAATGACATTCTTTATCAAAATTTTTAAAAAGTGCTAAAATTCATGGAACTACAAAAGACCCAGACTAGTCAAAGGAATCCTGAGTCAGAAAAAAATCAATCTGGAGGCAACATAATACCCAATTTCAAAGCCACAGTAATTAAAACAGCAAGCTTCTGGCATCAAAACTGATACACAGATCAAATCAACCAGAATATAAAGACTAGAGATTAGTCTATGCACATACACAGCCAACTTATTTAGTAAAGGTATCAATAACATATATTGGAGAAAGATTAGTCTTTTAGTATTATGGTACTGGAAAACTAGACATGCATATATAAAAAAAATCAACTTTGGGCGAATTAAAGACTAAATGTAAAACCTGAAAATGTTAAATCCTTAGAAGAAAACACAAGAGACATACTTTAAGATATTTGTGGGTCCAACGTGTTAGCCTAGCAACAAAAAGTCCTCACCTTGCACATGACGGGATCTCATATGGGTGCTGGTTCTAATCCCAGCAGCCCTGCCTCCCATCTAGCTCCCTGCTTGTGGCCTGGGAAAGCAGTAGAAGACGGCCCAAAGCATTAGGACCCTGCACCAGCATGGGAGACCTGGAAGAAGCTCCTGGCTCCTGGCTTCAGATCAGCTCAGCTTCAGCCATTGTGGCCTGGAGTGAAATACTGGGTGGAAGATCTTCCTATTTCTCTTCCTCCCTGTATATCTGACTTTCCATTAAAAATAAATCTTTAGAAAAAGATATTTGTATTATATGCAGTGATTTCATGAATGCAACCCTAAAAGTGTGGGGAAGAAGGACATGAGAGAATGTTAAACTCAGAAACTTTTGTAAGAGCAAGCAAAACAATCAGCAAGGTGAAAAGACTTCAGGCAGAATGGGACAAAATATTTACATGCTACTTATCTGACAAAGTGTTAAAATGCAGAATATGTCAGAAACTCAAAACAAAAAAAAACCCTCAACAATAATACCAAGCAATCCAGTTAAGAAATGGGCAGAATCCTTATAGAACATTTTCAAAAGAATAAATAAAAATGGTCGACAAATTTATATTAAAAAAATACCTGGTCATGCACCATCAGGAAAATGGAAATCAAAGTGACAATGACATATCACCTCATCCTATCAGAATCACTATTATCAAAAAGAAAGTAACAATGCTGACAAAGATGCAGAAAAGGAGAACTCTTATATATTGTCGGTAGGAATGTAAATCAGTACAGCCACTACGTGCAACAGCATGTCTATGTGTAAAAATTAAATACTATCAAATAGAACTGCTGTATAATCCAGCAATCCCATCAATGGGTACACAGTCAGAAGACATGAAACCGTTGTGTCAAAAAGAAACATGCTACATGTTTATTGCAGCACTGTTCACAATAGCTTAGATACAGAATCAACCAAGGTGTTCGTCATTACATGATTGGATAAAGATAATTGGTATATGTATATGCAATGAAGAATTACTCTGCCATAAAGACAGATGAAATCTTCTCATTTGCAGTGAAAGGAATGAAACTGGAGGACATCCTGTTAATTGAAATGAGCCAGATACAGAATGACAAATACTGCGTGTTCTCCCTCGTATGTGGGAACTAAGACGACAAAGCAAAACAAAACAAGAAGAAACAGAAGTTCTCAGCCTGAACAAAGAACACGTTTACCAGAGGCTGGGAGGCAATAATAGGAATAGGAGGAATTTGCAAACATCCACACACACAAACAGGGGGGTTTCGTTGTGACATTAATTTTAACAAATATGTCATAGTAATATGCTAATGAAACCTGATTGTGATTTATTGATTGTGACAATTATGCTAATAAAAATTTTAAAAATAGAGGAAATCTGCTGTGGGATGTATGGACACATTGTACTTCTTTGGAATTTTTGTTTTGTAAACTGAAACTATTCTGAAATAAAAAGTTTATACAAAAACTGAGAAAAATAATTTATTCATGGTATTCCTCAAAGTAACAATTTATAAAATATAAAACAGTAAAAGAAAGTCATAAAAGTCTATTTTTCATCTTAGTTACTGTTTTGAAAAATAATATACATTTCAAGTTTTTAAAAAGTTTTGTTTATTAAATTTCAAAGAAAATTTACACAGAGAGAGGAAGAGACAAAGAGAATTTTCCATCAGCCACAGTGGTTGTAGCTGGGTTGCTCCAAAGCCAGGAGCTTTGAACTTACTCAGGGTCTCCCCCATGGGTGCAACGGCCCAAATACTTGGAATCTTAGCCACCACTTTCGCAGGTACATTAGCAGGGAGTTGGATCAGAAGTGGATCAGCCAAGACTCAAACTGGCACCAATATGGGATGCTGGTGAGGCAGGCAAAGGCTTAATCTACCATACCACAATGCCGGCCCCTCAAGCTTTTTAAAACAGTTAAAATTATTGGTATTATTTATTAAATAGTTCAAATATTTTTTTTCCTAACGATTTATATTTGAAAGGCAGAATTAAAGAGGAGAAAAGACAGAGAAAAAGAGATTTTCCGCCTGCTGGTTCACTTCCCAGAAGGCAGCAATGGAAAGGGTTAGGCCAGTCCAAAGTCAGGAACCTGGAACTCCATCAAGATCTCCCACATGGAAGGTCGGGGCCCAAGTACTACAGCTATCTCCCACAACTTTTCCATGTGAATGGGCTGGAAGCTGGACTGGAAATGGAGAAGCCAAGACTCAAATTGGCATTTCAATATCGGATGTTAACATCACAGGTGATGGCTAAACCCACAATGCCAGCTCATGAAATATTTTCAACATTGTCTATTAAGCAAGTGCCAATTCAAGAACCTGATTCTAAATGTTTAAAATGTCTACATATTTTAAATGTTTAAAATCTTAATATAGAGAAGATGTTTCTACAGTGTGATATTCAGCAAAAATCAAGCACAACAGGACTCAAATTCTAACATGGGTTCAATAGTCAAACATTTTAAAAGGACAAACTCCTTCACAACTTTAATACTCATTAGAAAATTTTGGGTGTTCACTTCTGATTATGGAACTTGATAACAATATTGATGAACAGAACTAACTCTTCATCTACTATCATTTAGGATAGTTTGCTCTAAATATGAATTATGTTCTCAAAAATGAAAGATAGTCCAGGTTTTCCCCATTATATGACAAATAATAAGTTCAAAATAAGCTAGTGTTAGGTTTAAGGTTGCTCAGGAGGGTAACTTGTGTGGGTGCTGTAAAGCAGTAGTTCTTGGAACTGTACTCAGAAAGATTAAACCAGTCAAAGGTCTCTCACATTTCAAGACAGCAACAGCTAAACAAAAGTAAACTATAAGAGAAGATTTAAGAAAATCAATGTGAAATTGGGAATTCTGTTTGGAATGACATTCCCATAGCTCATTTCCTACTTTTTATTACCTTTAAAAAAATTGTTTTTCCCTTTTCTCTTGTTTTGTTCTAGCATGTTCATTTACATTCTAGAGGTTCATCAGTATGTAGGAATTACTACAGCTATATCAATGCTCCTTAGATAGTAATGCAAAAATCTGTAATTGATCTAATAAAGACATAAATATCAACCCAGTAATCTCTCTTTACTGAGAGTATTTCTCAAGAGTAACAGCAATCATTCTAATTATTTCATATGGAATCTTCGCTTTTAAAAAAGAGATTAGCAGCAATATTTTAAACTATTCATGTAATATCTTATTCTAAATCCCATTACAAATATTTGTATTCCACACTACTGAATGTAGAAATTCTGGCCTGCTTCTTCTAATAAAATAACACATTCTTTAGCAATAGTTCTCAGATTATGGTCTTCATACCCCTAGAAGTTTTCAGATCAGCGCGCACCGGCCCGTTGCGGCTCACTTGGGGAGTGAATCATCGGATGAAGATCTTCCTCTCTGTCTCTCCTCCTCTGTGTATATCCGGCTTTCCAATAAAAATGAATAAATCTTTAAAAAAAAAAAGAAAAAAAGAAACCTTTTCAGGAAGACTATTAGGTCAAAACTGTTTTTTTTATAATACTGCTATAACATTATTTACCTTTTTACACTAGTGGCTCAAAAGAAATAGTAGGTAAGACTATCTACTGGTAACTTATATTACATTGGTAACTAATATTATACTCTCAACTTCTATGAAATCAACTTTGTTAGACTTCATACATAATGATTATGTGGTATTTGTGTATATATCCATGATTTTTTTCACTTAACATGGCAACTTTTATTTTCATTGATGGTCACAAATGACAAAAATTTCATCCCTTTATGGTTGAGTAGTGTTCCATAATGTGTGTATATATGTATATCTCTGTATATGTATGCATATGTATATACACTAAGAAAGACGTGTGTGTGTGTGTGTGTTTGTATGGACACTTAAGATCATGCCCTATTCTTTGCTTAATGAATAGTGTATGGGAGTCCAAATGCTTCTTCCACAATATTTTGTCCCCCTTATACATACAACTAGAAGTGGCATTGCTGAATCATGACAGTTCTCATTTTAGTTTTTTGAGGCATCTTAATGTTGCTTCCCTTAATGTCTGTACTATTTTACCTTACCATCAAAGTGCACAAAACTGTTCTTTGAAGAATACTATTTATATTTGGTAGAATGTGTAAATCACAGAATATTATGGGCATATTAATAATATTGATTCCTCTAATCCATGAACATTGGATGTCTTTCCAAATTTTGTGTCCTCTTCAGTTTCTTTCATTAACGTATTACTGAGTTTATTGTAGAGCTCCTTCATAATTTTGGCTAAATTTATTGATGGCTATGATTGCAACTTATTGGTTGCTACTGCAAATGGGATTGCTTTCTTGATTATCTTTTCAGATAACTTGTTACTGACATGCAGAAATACTGAGTTTTGTGTACTTCATATCCTGAAACTGCTGTATGTTTCAGCTCTACTAGTGTTTGGGGGAGACCCTGGGCTTTTTAAATTAAGACCATGTCATCTGCAAACAGTGGTAATTTGATTTAGTCCCTTCCAATGCAGATGGCCCTTTTAAAAAACTCCGGGTTGCTCTTATAGTACCAAGTTCAATAAAAGTGGAGGTGGGCATCTCAGTCTTGTTTGATCCCAAAGGTTGCTTCCAATCTTCCCCTTTAGCATGATGTAAGCTGTTAGCTTGTTACACACAACCTTCATTAAGTTATCTGCACTTAATTAGTCCAGACTTTCTACCATGGAAGGGATTTGGCTCTTAAATCTCCATAACCAAATATTTGCTTTTAATACTGCCTCAAAAATTTCCATAAGCTTTCTTAAGTTTCACCCCTTACTTAAAGTACCCTGTCTTTGATTTCACAGATTTATTTTTCTGCTTGATCTATTTTACTGATCAGTTTTATCATATATCTTTATTACTGTAATTTTCAGGTCTAGAGTTTTATTTTTATTTAAAATTTACAATATGTAAAGTTTTCTAAAACTGTACTGAGTTGGTTTTCTTGACGCTCATTGAGCATTCTTAAAAGTTTTTTGAATTCTCTGTCCAGCACTTCACACATATCAGTTGTTCTATAGTCAGTTTCTGCCATCCTGTTTCATCCACCATGTGAGGTGGTGGACAAAAGCTCTTTCAAAGCTCTTGATGCTTACCGGTGTATCAACAAATAATTACACTAGTTGAGTTTTATTAAGTTGGCTTTGTTTTATCTTTCCAATGAATTCTAACCAGGCTGCTTATTTTCTCTGAGCCTGTGGTATTTCAGCACTAGATGGCACCACAAGTTCATGTTTGCTTTGTCTTTTTTTAGTGTACTGTCACTGTCAAGAATGTCCCCAGCCAAGTTTATCGCAAGTTTGCAGTTTGTGTGCCATTCAGAATGAACTGGCAGGATGACTAAAAAGTATAGCCCATACAAGCCTGAAGCTAGGGTGAGCCTAGAATTCTGATTGACAGTCACTAGCCTATTGTCAAGCATTGCAGGGTTCTAACTGGTTCTGGGCCTTTCTATGGAGGGACTAGCCAAGGACCTCCATAGAGGGACTTGGTACCTACTTTCTTCTTCAAGTACACAGTTATCCTACATTGTGCGCCTGGGATGGGGAAAGAAGAGGTATACAATTCATGACCAGTGCCACAATACTGGGTCACACTCAGTAGTTCACAACCTGCTGAGACGTGTGCACCATGTAAGGAAGCCCTAAGCTCATGTTAACTATTGCTTGTCTGATGTTATGGTATACTTGCAGTCCAAAACAGTTATAACCAATTGCCACTTAAAATTAAATTACAGGTTTCAAGATTCCATCTATGGTCCCTGGCTGAGAGACAGGGTCTATTGGTATTCTCCTGGTGTTGGTTTTGGGCTGGAACTGAGTTTTGAGGCAAAGTCTGTTACTTCCTTTTATCATCCTTCGTGGAGTGTTTATATAAAAACTGCATGCAGGGGTAAGGGTAGTAAAGAACACCCCTAGGTTCTTTGCAGTCTAGTGGCTGCAAGGACCCATGATGAATAAGCAGTCAGGTCCACATGGCAGTCATGCTGGACAAAACACAAATATATCCTATCAGCATGTAGGTCTCTACCTAGTTTCAGGGCCATTTTAGATACTGTGAATTTTGGGCTACTATTAGGGGCTGCTGGATTCTGCCTTGTGTTGGGTTTCATCACCGTGGTTCTGACACTCAGTTTCCAATTGATATGATTTGGATCTTAATTAATTTGGAAAGTTTTGACTGACATTTTAACAATATCAAGTACTCCAATTATTTATTTGGGTTTTTTAAATCTTGTAGCAACTTCATACTTTTCAGTATATTGCCTTTCTCCTTATTTTGTAAGAATTACCCATAGATGGGCCTGGCGGTGTGGCCTAGCGGCTTAAGTCCTCGCCTTGAATGCCCCGGGATCCCATATGGGCGCCGGTTCTAATCCCAGCAGCTCACTTCCCATCCAGCTCCCTGCCTGTGGCCTGGGAGAGCAGTCAAGGACGACCCAATGCATTGGGACACTGCACCCATGTGGGAGACCTGAAGAGGTTCCTGGTTCCCGGCATCGGATCGGCGCGCACTGGCCGTTGTGGCTCACTTGGGGAGTGAATCATCGGACGGAGGATTTTCCTCTCTGTCTCTCCTCCTCTCTGTATATCTGACTTTGTAATAAAATGAATAAATCTTTAAAAAAAAATTGCCCGTAGGTACTTTCATTTGGAAAGTGTTAAGAGCAGCACTTTCCTCTTAAAACTTCAATTTTGTCTATCATTCATACATAGGAATATAATTGCTTGGATATTCATATTATATTCTGTAACTGTCAAATTCACATTTTCACAATTTTTTGGGGGGAGAGGGGGCTGCATCCAATTTTTACATAGATTTTTTTTTCCTTTTTCTTGGCCTGATAAGCCTCCAGCACAATACTGAAGAGATGACTGTATTTGTTCAGATCTCAGAAATGAAATACTCAGTTTCACCATGTTACTTTATTTCCATTTTTCAGTTTACTTAATTGCATTTGAATTTTCATTCTATTAAATACTTCACTTGTTAAAATAGTGAACTCTATTGATCAATTTCAAGTATAAAACTGATTTTGTATTCATGAAGTAAACCTGATTTGGTTTTTAGTATCATTCTTCTTACGTCATGTTGAATATGAATTGTTAAAACTTTGTTTATAAAATTTTTGCCTTTATGTCCCTGAAGATTACTGTTTTGTAATTTTTAGTATCTTCAGATTTGGTATCAGGGCGATGCTCATCTCATTAAGTGAATCCTTTTTTTTTTTTTTTAGAAAATTCTCTTGAATTCTCCCATTTGTGAATGTGATATATCACATGTAGATTTGTATATGCTGAGCCATCCCTGCATGGCAGGGGTAAATTCCACTTCATCCAGGTTAATTATCTATTATGTTGAATTCTATTTGGACTATACTTCTCCATTCTCTCTTAGTCTGTAGGGTTTCCAATGATAAACCAGATATAAGTCTACTTGGCAATCTTATGACGGTATTCTGTAGTTTTCTCTTTTGCACATTTTAGCATTTTTTTAAAAAAGCATTTATTTATTTTTATTGGAAAGTCAGATATACAGAGAGGAGAGGAAGATCTTTCATCTAATGAGTCACTCTCCAAGTGATCGCAACAGTTGGTGCTGCGCCGATCCGAAGCCAGGGGGCCAGGAACAACTTCTAGGTCTCCCATGTGGGTGCAGGATCCCAAGGCCTTGGCCGTGTTCGACTGCTTTCGCAGGCCACATGCAGGGAGCTGGATGGGAAGCAGGGATGCTGGGATTAGAACCAGTGCCCATATGGTATCCCTGTGTGATCAAGGTGAGGACTTTAGCTGCTAAGCCACTACTGGGCCGTTAGCATCTTTTCTTTACATTTTGTCATAGTAAAGACCTTTCTGATCATGTCTACTGGGAATTCTATGTGCTTCCATAGTGGAATGTCCCTACCTATCTCTAAATTAGGGACATATTCCACTATTAATCCACTAAATAGGCCTTCTATTCCATTTCTCTTCACTGCTTCAGGAACTCCTAAGACACATGTTTGGTATTTTGGTCTGGCTATTTGATAGTATTCCATAAATCTCAACTACTATTTTTGGTTCCTTTTTCTTTTCCTATTTCCATGGATTGTCTTCTAGCTTGGATATTCTACATTCTGCCTTAGCAAGTCTATTAAGGCTTTTTATTGTATTTTCTATTTGACAGATTAAGTTATTCATTTCTAATATTTCAGCTTGATTTCTCTTCAATCTCTATCTCCTGGAAGAATTTTTCATCCACATCATCTATGGATTTATTTCATGTACTTGCTTTTCCATGTTTTGAGTTATTTTTATGATCGTTCTTTCAAATTCCTTCCCAGACACACCAGTCTTTGCTCACATTCTAATACCTGAGTGCTGTGTTCCTTTGAGGGAGTATTACTGGGTTTTTTTTTTGTTGTTGTTGCTCATGTTTCATGCAATTTTATATTTTAGTCATTTGAGGAAACATTTCCTGCTTTCTCCTACGAATGCTTTTACATTTGAAATATGCCTCTATGGCCTAGTGGAGTATGTTTCTTCACAGGGCTTTCAGATGCACACACTGAGATTGGTCAGGCAGCTTTGGCCAGGGGCAACAGGTGGGGCAAGAGTTCAGGGTTAACACTCAGATTGGGCATTGTAGAGCTCCACTGCCGTTAGGTGGAATAGAGATGACCACATTAGCTGGTGTGATCCTAGGATCAGCACCTCTATGCCAAAGTGAACCTACTACCCAGGGTAAGCCTGCCTTCAGTCTCAGTGATCAGGCACCTCAACCATGCAGGCAGCTGAACTACACAAAGGATTTGTGTACTCCTCAGTGTGTGAATAACCCCAAACCTCTGAAGCCAGACACAGCAACTGCCCCAAAATCAAGCCACTCCCCACTAAATCACTAAATTCCTAGTCACAAGGCACAGGTTTCCGACAGACACAAGGGGAAGAGGTTCAACCCTCAGCCCAAGCCTTCCACTAAAAGAGCTGTGGCATCCTCAGAGTCAGCTAGCTGCCTAACTGATGGGGGTTAGCTAGTGTTCTGCATTGATTCGTATGGTTGGGACATAATAGAGGGATAGGCAGGAGAGAGCTTTGTGAGTCTAAACTGGTGCCCTCCCTGCCAACCCAGATGCAAAATTAGCACGGACCATGGATTTATCCCTCCAATAAAATTCTCCAGTTGTACATGGACTGCAGCATCCTCTGCTCACCTTATTAAGATGGCATTTCCTCCCTGTTGGTTCCAGGTGACCTGCTCCAAGAAAATGGCTGGGTTGGTGTTACATAACAGAATTTCATACATGTCCAGAGCATAAATAAGCACTTACTCTCATATTTTCCCTGTTGGTCTTCATGCTATTGTCATGTACATAATGTTTCCATGTTACAAACTACAAGATAACTTTTGTTTAATCAATGCTCTAAACAACTTAATTTTTACTATGTCCAATGATCATCATTTCTTTTATGTAGATCCATATTTCTGCATTCCTAATCGTCTAATGTCTAATTCCTTGGAATTCCAGTTAAAGAAAATCTTTTAAAGACACATATGGCCCTTGTTACTCTGACTTGGAACATAATTTATTTGGTGAAATATAAAAAACCACAATTATCTAAAAAGATAAGCCTTTTTTCCTCTCCCCAAAAACTCCTTACGTGAAACTGAATTTTCCTCATATATTCCAACTATAACAATATATTATAACAAACTAAAAAGAAACATTAAGTCTAGTTATCTTCTGTAAAGCCAAGATAGCAAAGATTTGTCAAAATAATAAATACCACTATTTTTATCACTCAATTTTTTGTTTTAGCATTTGTTTTCATATGCTGTATGTTTGTTAATATATAGTATTGTTTCAAACTAATAATTTAATATAGTAAATATCAATATATAGTTACCTACACAAGCAAACAATTTTTTTTTAAGAATTCTCAGCTTAATATATATAAAAAAAAAAAACTCCAGGACTATGTTGGAATACAATTCCCCTATATTGTATGTATCTACCCAGAAACTTGAATTTTACTACTTAGATGCATGATGAGCCACCTGAAACATGCCATTTCATCTGTGACTAGGAAAGTTTTTCTCAACAGAATTTATTAAAATAATTAAGTAAAATAAACAAATTTTAAAAGTTGTTATGAATTTTATGTATGTATCTTATTTTTTATACCTGAATTTTTTATAAGGGTCCCTATTTAGATTTCATATAATATGTAATATTTAACAAATTGAGATTGAAAAAATTTTTCTTCACTCTTTCAGAGACCTACAGTATACTCATGAGATTATTCTCACAAATGCCTGAAATGTTTTAATTTTTTTCTTTATTGGTAATTTTCATACATCAGTGGTTTTTCTGATGTATGAACATTCATGGTTATTATCATACCTGGAATTAGACCACCTGAGTTCCAGTTCCAGTTCCAACTTTTTTCTAATTGCATGATTTTGAATGGACTTGTAAGACACACTGGAACCGATCCCACACACACTCACCAATGAGGCCTATGAGAAGGCAGAAGACAAGCTTATTGTTCTGTTTTTGAATGCTACAAGTGTTCACACCTTGAAATAACTGAGCAACTATGGTCATATTTTAAACAAATTATCGCTTACAACAGTGTTAGGCCAAATTTAAATTGTACCTAAAAACTTGTTCCAATTCTAAATATAGGTCAGATATTGGGAAACAAATTGCTTCAAGGGGAACAAGATAAACTCCGTCCCAGTTTGTCTGTTTATTCAGCCTTTAAAAAGTAACCCAAAACAATCTGAAGTAGACAGATAAGTAAAGTATCTTTGCTCTTGCTGACTTAAAATCTGGTAATAGGTTAGTGTATAATGAAATAAAGCAATGTTTCCGATGGTGTAGCATTGATCTACATACATACCATTTACTTTGTAGTAATTCAATTAGTCCTGCAATCATAGAAGCCTGTTGAGAACAGGAAAAAAGGAGAGATAGGCTTTACTCTGTAGTAGTCTCTACCCTGCAATAATGCGATAACTGTGATCAGTGTTTCTAAGATGTATAAACAGTAGCTAGAAGAGAGCAGTCAGGACTACCAGCTGCCCTATCCCCCTGTAGAGACAGATTCCCCACAGACTGGAAAGAGTCAAGGCAGCAAAACTGTGCAGGCAGTCCTCTGTCTGTTTACATAGGCCACTCAGCCCTTAGCATACCCAACACTGGCTGAAGGGAGATGAACTGGAATAGAACCAAGTGTCATGAACAATATGGTGATCAGCCTCAGATGATGGGTGACTGTATCCATCACCAGCAAGGACTATAACACTTCTTTTTTTTTTAAAAAAAGAGTCACTCAGAGGAAACTGTTATGTAAGTGACACTGTGTGAGCAGTACGAGAATATAGTGGACCTATGAAAACAGCCCAAAATTACAAGCTGTTAAAAATGTTATGAAGTGCTATGTAAGGTGTTTAAAACTCCATCCATGAAAGATCTAAGAAATAAGCATCATCATGCCCAGAAAGAAGAAACCAACTCTAGTGACAATGGTCAAGTATCAAAGTCCAATTCCAAATGAATAGACAGAGTAGACTAAAATCGGTCTAAAAACCAAAGAGTAAGCAGGGAAGAGCTTAAGCAAACACAAACATACAAAGCAGAGTCAGAATACAGTGAAACCACCATATATATAACTCAGCTCTTCATTGTCTTACAAAAAGTTACGTATATTTACTGAGGTTATAATGTGCTCTTAAACAAATAATATGCTATCCAAAACGTGTACATATGAATAAACCACTTGCAAAATCACACAGAGCAATAGAACAAAACCATTAAAAGGTCACAGCTCTAAGATAACCAGAATAGGGTAAGACCACACTACAATAAATGTTTCCTATCTATAAATTTCCTTAGGTGTCATAAAGCCTTTTTGATGTAATAAAGCTTCCTTACTTCCTTATGTCCTCTGGTTAGACTTCTATCACAGGCTCAGCAAATTCCAAACAGGCAACAAGGGAAAAAATATAGAGAAGAAAATATTAGTAAAATGAGTATAATTTTTCAGCCTCTCATTGCTTTCACTAAAATGCCTGAGAGGAACTAACAGGTAGGAAGGTTTACTTAAGGTTATACTGTTGGAGGATCATAATGCAAGGTTACATGGCTCCCCTGGTCTGGCCTCTGATGAGGAGGAAGGATCAAATGGCAAGTCATGAAGCAGGAACATTTGAAGACAGACATGGAGAAGACACTATTTCCTCCTGACCCTGTGTCTTCTCTAAGCTATGATGACAAGGCCCATCTTCTTACACAATAAATTAAGTTCCATTCTTAATCCATTAACATAAGTTCTCAGATCAAGACTTTACACATGGTCCTTTTTGAGTGGGAACCCAAATTATTTCAAACCAGAATAGTAAGTTAATAGGAGGAAACTGAATAGTAATAGGAAAATCAAAAGGGAAAGTCTCATTTTTATATCTTGGAAAACCTAATCCTCTTTCTAAAAAAAAAATCCAACAACTTTATTGTTCTATATGGCACTTAATACACTTATAATTATTTTTTTAAAATTATGTAATTTTTGCTATAAAACAATGCTCCCTCAAACAAGTCTGTATATAAATAATTTTAAGCATACAATTCAACTGTATAGATGGCAAAAAAATCATTCTGATCCCAGCACACCATTAAGTTGATTATAACTCTGAAACTTACAGTACTATTTCACCTAAAGCAATTGAGTCAAATGACACTGTAAGTTTCTAACCATTCTAAACTGATTCTATAATACTTACATACTGAATGCATATCTTCCTCTTTTACTGTTTTTCCTAAAACTGACAAAGTTTTCAAAATATATCACATTCTGGAAATACTAAACTTTAAATCCACTTCAGATTAGGAATTAAGAATACTAATTTTAAATTAAAAACAAACTGTACTAACTTAGTAGGTTGAAATTTTGTATTTGGAAGACATGACAAAATTAAGCAAATTTTTTATGTTAATGATTCAGCATTCATAATGTTTAAAAATTAACCTGTGTTCCTCTGTATTTTACTACATAATTACTTACATTCCAGAGTTTCCAAAACTTCAAAGTAATTACTTTCACATATATCTCCAAAAAAAAGGTTTCAACTAGCACTTAAACACTGATTTATTAAATAACAAAGTAAAGTTCATGCTTAATAAGTTAGCATTAAATTTCTCACAGAGAAATAAAAATATGATTTCCTATCACAGATAGTTTTCATAGTCTTCATAAGGTCTTCCAAGTATTATTTCATTAAAGAAATCAAGTGGGAGTTGTATTTACAAATGATGCCTGTGCTTTGGTCATTCTTCGAACCAATGCTTCTTGTCTTTTTCTCTGAATTTCTTCAGGAGAATATTTTCTGTTTTTCTCCTTTTCCTCTAAAGGGTAAAAAAAAATGTATGTTAGTTTTACAGGTCAATCTGCATAAGAACTTTATTTTTTGCTTTTTTTATTACCCACTTTTGCTGTATTGGTTGATTATTTAACCACACTAAACTACCGATACCAAATTCAAGATCATACACACAGAAAGTTCCTTAGAAAAGTCAATCTATCCCTATGTGCTGCACTGTTTTCAATGCAACAAAATTAAATTTCATTAAAAATTATGTTCACCTTGATAATTGTTCAGGACGATGACATCTAATCCATATAATGTGAATATATCTTAAAAGTAAACAAACTTAACTGTAAGTATTACATAAATTTAAGTAGGAAACAAACTATATAATCAATTAAGTTGATTTACTATTTTGAAAATTTGAGATTGATATCAAATGTACACTTTTATAGTAACAGAAGCTACTTAGTGTTCAAATCTACTGTTTTCCCCCGTGGAGCTATCATGTATTCATTTCTGCCATCCTGGGAAAGTATTTTAGACTGACAGAATCTCAAAACTGCTCATCTGTGTCTCACCGTGTAGAATGCATTTTAATTTTCTCGCATAAAAGATGCTTTTGACTATCACATTAATAAATATTTAAGTGAACTTATATCGGTAACATATGCTTTTCAGAGCAGGCATCATGGTTTAATAGGCTAATCTTCCACCTTCAAATACCAACATCCCATATGGGCATCCCAGTTTGTGTCACAGCTGCTCCACATCTGATCCAGGCCCCTGCTTACGGCTTGCTAAGACAGTGGAAGATGGCCATTTGGGGAGTGAACCAACAAAGAAGATCTTTCTCTGTCTCTCCTTCTCTTTGTAAATCTGCCTGCCAATTAAAAATAAATCTGAAGGATCTACAGCAGTATCAGAAGAAAAACATTTACTAACCTAGAAAGATAAGAACTTGTTATAAAATATTTCTTTTGGTAACTAAGAGATATTTTCCTAAACATGCTATGTGTTCCACCTTTCTTTGTTGGTATAATTAGAAATGGGATTAAGTGATATTCATAGTAAAACTTAAAATCATTAAATAAATTCCCCAAATGAACTTACGCTTTTTCCAAGTAATTTATAAAGACTAGTTGTTTTCTGTACACAAAGAAGCTAGAGTATGTACTAGTCTAATTATCCAATATTTTAATCTAAAAGATAAGGATAAAGGAAAAACTCAGAACACTTATAACATACACAAGTTCGATCTAAGTATGAGGAAAAAATGTACTAATTATCCACAAGAATATAACTTACAAAATTTTGTTATTGGAAAGACCGACTTATAGAGGAGAGACACAGAAGAAGATCTTCCATCCATTGGTTCACTCCCAAGTGGCCACAATGGAACTGAGCCAATCTGAAGTCAGGAGCCAGGAGCTTCTTTCAGGTCTCCCACATGCAGGGTTTGGGTCATCCTCTACTGCTTTCCCAGGATACAAGAAGGGAGCTAGGGAAGTGATGCAGCCAGGATATGAACTGGTGCCCATATGGGATCGGAGCTCTGGCAAAGCAAAGATGTAGCCACTGAGCCATCACACCAAGCCCAACAAGGTAACTTTCTAAAACTGGCCATTTAACTGATTAGTTATTTAGAAAATAATTTCAAATGATATAAAACATGATATGAAAATTTGACTCAGAGAATCATCTAATTTATCATTCTGTCCATTTAACTCAATCTATAATAAAAACACACTGCATTTCCAAGTGTCTCTGGTGAGGAAACACCATATGCAAAGAAATGAGGCTGATAACTAGCATCAAGGATTGCAAATAGTTATGCCATCTCCCCTTGACAAAAAAAGCAGTTGTATCAGTGAACAACATTTTTATATTACACGATATTCAATTAAATATTTATTTAGCATCTTTTAAGTGCCAGATGCTATAGAAGGCCAAAGTATTAACTGGTAAGACACAAGTTACTAAATATTTAATTGCAACCTGTGAGAAAAGGAATTAAGAAATTATGAAAAATAAACAAGAAGACCTACTTAAAGACCCTTCAAAGGACTCTGTGAGAAATACATACAATGAAATATTAGGGATACATGCTTTCTTCTTCAGGGACAAAAATGTTCTGTAATTGACTGTGGTGAGGGTTCCCTATGTGTGAATTTACTACAGCTTTTGAATTATTTATATTAAAAAGGGGAGGGAAGAAACTATCAACAAAATACTGAGAGTGGAGCAGTCAAATGGTGGGAAGTAGGTTATCAAAGTAGGAGTAGGTTATCAAAAGGAATAGCAATGTATAAATCCCTGATCTATAAAAACCTATTCTGCTTGAGAAATGGGAGGATAGTTGGTGTAGCTCAGGCAAAGAAGGCAAGAAGGAAAAAAGGTGGGCTAAGAATAATCTGGGACTCTGTAGATCACCAGTGTAAAGTTTGGATTTTATTTATTATATATAGAGTCATTGGAAGTTGTTCTAACCACAAGAATGCCACGTTTGCCTAACTGGTTATAAAAGTATTCTGTAATTTGGAAAATATAAAGGGAGTACA
Source organism: Ochotona princeps (assembly GCF_030435755.1). Taxonomy (NCBI): domain Eukaryota; kingdom Metazoa; phylum Chordata; class Mammalia; order Lagomorpha; family Ochotonidae; genus Ochotona; species Ochotona princeps. Next base: position 42,209,487 of record NC_080839.1, on the reverse strand, counting down.
AAAAAAAAATAACCTCAGTACTCAAGTGAAAGCATTGGCTTTAGCAACTGTAGAAGCAGTAGTGAAAAAAACAGACACTCTTGAAACATAACCTTGAGATACAAACAGTAGAATTTTTGATGGAAAGGAGACTTGGGAGAAAGAGGAATAAAAGATAGTATCAAATAACTCACAATTCTAACCATCACAGTAGCACCGTGTTTCTTGTTTTTAAGACGTGTCTTTTTATTTGAAAGGCAGAGTGACAGAGAAGGAAAGACAAAAAGAGCACTTTCATTCACTGGTCACTCAACTGATGCCCACAATGGGGCCAGGCCAAGCCAAAGCCAGGAGCCAAGGAGTCTGAGTCTTCCATACAGCTGAGGAGAGCAGACTTGGGCTGTCATTTGCTGTTCCTTAGCAATATTAGTAGGAAGCTGGAACAGAAGTCTGGAATAGCCAGATTCAAACAAAACACTCCTATATAGGGACACGAGCATCTCAAGTGGAGGCTTAATCCACTGTTCCACAGTGTACCATACATTATCACCGAGTTTCATAACAACCCTTACACTAGTAAGTTTTCTTTTTTTAAAATGCAGAAAAAGAATTTGTCCTGACCTTGCTAGGCAATTGCAGATGGAGCCTAAAATTCACTAAATCTAAAGCAAGCTAATTTTTAAGTTGATAATTTTGTATGAACTATGAATTATTTAATAAGTATCCAAAATTGCATCAAACATACCTCCCATTGTAAGCTTTTGAAAAACAAATCTACACTTAGTATATTATATTATAATCACCTGCATAAGAATTCTAGGGCCCAGCGTGGTAGCCTAGAGGCTAAAGTCCTTGCCTTGCACGCCAGGATTCCAGATGGGTTAGTTTTAATCCCGGCAGTCCCACTTCCCATCCAGCTCCCTGCTTGTGGCCTGGGAAAGCAGCTGAGGACGGCCCAAGGCCTTGGGACCCTACACTTGCATGGGAGACCCAGAAGAGGTTCCTGGCTCCTGGCTTTGGATTGGCGCAGCTCCAGCTATTGTAGCCACTTGGGGAGTGCATCAATGGATGAAAGATCTTCCTGTCTCTCCTCTCTGACTATCAAATAAAAAGAAATAAACCTTTAAAAAAAAGAATTGTAGCAAAATACTATTTTTACCTTATGAATTATGTTTTGCTATTTTTCAAAATATTTTTGAAAAACTATTTCATACGTACCTTTTGAAGACTGTCTGAAAGATTCAGAATATTTCACCAAATATTGCTGTTGATCTGGCTTCTCAAATAATGGACTGACAGGTCGCATTTTCTTCAAACCCTGTGTAATTTTGGTATCAGACATACTTCCTATTACACAACTTTGGTTAAGCTGGGAAAGGACCTGAGAATTTTTCATCTTTGTAAACGTATATTTAGAACATCTAGCTGTTGCATTAAGGTTGTTCTGGGTTGCATCTGTCATGGTCTTAGGGGACAGTTGTTGGACATTCTTACACGTAGTAATCATATCTGAATTCACTCTCAAAGTTGAACTTCCAGCAAAATGTGATGTGGAACTTTTCACTGGTTTTGGAAAAGTAGTGTTATTCCCGGAGACATGTAAATTACTCGTCCAAAAATTAGAGTTCACGGTCAAATTTGTTGTGGTGTTCAGGAAGCTTGGAGAATTTCTACATACTTCCCATTTATCTACCTTCAGTGATTTATGTATCTGTGGGCTATTTGTTAAGGGAGATGTTTGCAGTGAAATGCTGCCATGATTCAAATGATTTGATTGCACCACCTGACTTTTTGGGTTAGATATAGTAAAGGAGTTTCTGGCTCCATGTTTAGCGCTGTTGCCGACTTCAAGTATATTCTTTGATGTCTTGCTGTTCTGGGTAGTATCTTGTTGTGTTAGTCTTTCAATATCATCACATGCTTGGTATAGCAAATCATCATCTACATCATCTGCTCCCCAGGTGTTCTCCAACTGATGACATGTTTTAATAATTTCATTGGCAAATGATGGATCATTCCAATCATCAACAGAAGAACCTATCTTTGCTACATTAGCCTGATGTGAGTTATTAACACGGGTGTCATGGGCCAGAGTTGCAGAATTGAAAAGGGGGCCAGGTACTTTAAAATTCTGATTACAAACAGGCCTATTTTCCTGTTCATTAGAATGTCTTCTGTTCAAACCAAGTTTCTTTTCAGAAGCATTAGCAGTAAATTTAGTATAATTATCTTCCTTTACTTTTTTAAGATTAGATGTAGCTGCAGAATCTTGAATTTTGTCTTCAACAATTTTATTGAAAGATTCCTCATATTTTATCTTATTTCCGTGGGATGGCAATTTGCTTGATTTAACATTTGAATTTTGTGGAACTCTATGTTCCCCAGCACCAATTAATTCTCTCTTATGTGTCTTTGAATCAAGATCTGGCAACATTTTTGCATTTCTTAACCTATCATATACATTCATATTTGTTCCTGACTTACTTTTACTATTTCTATGAGTAAAGGAACTAGTTTCTTTTAGTTCAGTTTTTAGAAAAGAGTGTTGCTCAGGCCTTTCTATAGTTTGCATAACAAAAGGTTCATTATCTAGCATGTTTTCCCACTCATCCTCAAAATCATTGGTAATAAATGTATCCACATGCTCAGTAGAAGCCTCTGGCTTAGCCAAACAGGAAGTCACACATGACTGTGTCTTTGTGGGAATATTCAGTTGAGAAGAAGTAGCTGTGCTTTTACTGGGTAGTTTTTCACTGATCTGAGTTTCAGCAGTAACGAGTCTCTCCTCTTTCAAGGTACTTCTCTTTTCACATGTTGTATTACTCGTGTTCAAAACTGCATCTGACAAGTCTTGGCTTAATTGTCCGCTACATTTCTGAGTAGAACCATCAAAAATGGCATTAAAAGCTGCTTCGGCATTTTGGTCAAATGACTTCTGACTGCTATTTTGATCATCTACTAAAGATATACTGGTGTTTACCTCCATTGGCTTCTTTATTATAGCATTATCTATTTCAGGAATTGTATCACATAATACTTTCATCTGTTCATCATCTTTATAATTATTTAAAGTCTCTGTTTCTGAAATTGTTTGGATAAAATCATGATTCATTTTGTTTCGTTCTTGAATAACATCCAGTTCTTCCATATTTTTATCAAATTGTTTAGCCAATTTCATAAGTTCTTGCTCTCGATTTTGTGTTTTTAGCCTATTAAACAACATTAAAAAGTTATAACAAAGAAATATGCTGAGTCATTATAAGTTATAGCCATTTAACCAATATTTTTGTAGTAAAACTCCCAAGTCTTAACACTTGCATCATAATTTTAACCTCCAAAAATGTATATGTCAAAATGAAGAGAATTTCATTAACCAGATATATTCACAAAATCAAAATAGAATATTATCAAAACTACATTACAAAATGTTGTATTGCAACTCAGAAAATTAGAAAAGTTTAAACTTACCTTGTACAGCTGATTTTTACTCTTGATTTTCCTTTTGCTACACTGGGAGTACAAGGAATAGCAGTTTCACCAATCCACACACCTAGCATAGAGTTTGTTGTTGGTTTTTCATCCTGTGCCACAGGAAGTGGGGAAAATAGTGTAAAAAAATACCAAAAGAAAAAGAAAGATGGACATAAAAAACAAGGAGAGAATTAAAACAAAAGATTCTGAATTATATTCCCTAATGTATTACATTCTATGAGATGACAGCTACCAAATTGAAAATCAATACAAGGTTGGGGGATAGCAACATCAAGTTGTTAAATGTGATCCATTTCTTTCAGGTATTCAAAATAGAGTTGAGCATTCCTAATTTTTTAAAAATATTAAGCTTCAAAAATTTTTTGTTATTAAATGCACAACAGTAAAATCACGTGTTTAAAGAAAAGGGACTGATTTCAGTTGTTAAAAACACATCAAAAAATATTTATTTATCTTTACTGGAAAGGTAGATTTACAGAAAGGAGAGACATTAGGATTCTCTATCTACTAGTCTACTTCCCAAACGGCTGGGGCTAAGCCAATCAGAACCCAGGAGTGTCCTCCAGGTCTCCCACACAGGAACAGAGTCCCAGGACTTTGGGCTATCCTCCGCTGCCCTCCTAGGCCACAAATAAGGAGCTGCATGGGAAGTGAAGCAGCCAGGACATGAACCAGTGCCCATATGGAATCCTGGCTTTTGCACGGGGATGATTACTCAACTGAGTCATCATGGTGAGCCCTGTTATAATACATTTTGCAAAAACAGTATGGTAGACAGTGGGGCAGAATTCAGAAAAAAACAAACAATTTGAATTGTGCAATCAGTGTTAAACTGAGTACACTAACATAGAATTAAGGTCAAAGTGGAGAGATGAGTGCAAGTGTAGAATTAATACCAAGAGTAAGTCAGGGATAAGAAGAAAAATAAATAGAGAAAACAAAAATGGTTAACAGGAATGAACTTCAGGAAAAAAAGCCCTTCACATCTGGATATTTTTGCTATTTGTTTCAGTTAATCACACAAAACATTCAAAATGGATCTGAGCTTGATGAACAATTACAAACTAAGAAGTAAGCAGATTAACATTTTTCAATTCTATTTTTATAATAACTAGAACGAACATAAATTACAAGATAAAAGCAACCTTGTCACTAGATGAGAGGCAAGCAGCCATTGTTTTTAATTTTAAGATCTATTTATTAACTTGGAAGGTAGAGTTATAGATATCCAGAGAGATCTTCCATCTACTGGTTCAACTCTCCAAATGGTTACAATGGCTGGAGCTGGGCCAAGCTAAAGTCAGAAACATGGACCTCCACCGGAGTCTATTCTACATAGTTCAGAATGCATGCCCACGTGGACCCTAATTAAGGTGAGATGGGTTGAGGAATAGGGGAAAGTGAATGAGACAATTTTTTTCTAATTTTCTTTTTCTTCTTTCTCTATCTGGGGGGAAGGGAGGTAATTTTTTAAGCAACTAATTCCAATGCACTTTACCTTTTATTCATTTTACCATTTACATACTATTGCCACTTCTTTATGTAACATATTATTTCTAGCCTATTTAGGCAAACAGTCCAGCCCAAATAGATTTTATTTTATTTCTTTCATGAGAAAGCCACAAATAATAAAGATCTATTATTAGTTTATACAGAACGGCACAGATGCTACCTAACTAATGAATGGCATACAAAACAAATGTCTAGGCCATGCCAAGGATAGGATGAGGGATGTGGGGCTAACAGCAACACTGTTCTTTTGACTTCATTAGTCATGACTAGGATATTATATAGATGTTAAAAATTGCTTCTTGGCTCCTTCACTAAAGGTGATCCCTTGTAACCACTTCTTGGGCCAGTGTTACCTACTGTTTACAGCTAACATACAGTAACCCTTCAAGGACATATTAAGGCAAACTATCACATTTCCTTCAGAAAAGACACTGAGTTAAAACTGGTTGATCTCTGGATTTAGAAGTTATTAAAAAAGAAAAAAACAGAAAGGGGAAAGTAAAGAAATTATGAGCAATTTCATATATTAAGTTTACATTTCTTAGTAATAATCATATGACTAATAGGATAAATGCCACTAGTTACTAGATTCCTCTGCCATCAAATGACTTAAACTTATTTCTAGTCCACTTAAAATAAATGGAAATGAAAAAACTTGCTGATGGCTCTATTACAGAAAATAACTTAAACCATCACAATATACAATCTTAAAATAACTAAATATTTAATTATTGTATAGCTTATAATCTTTATCTATTTAATCCTTATGGTGATCCCATGAAGAAAATAAGACAAGTAATGATTCTAGTTTATGGCTGAATGAAGTGTAATTGTGAGAGTTTATGTAACTCATCTACAGTCACACAGCATAAGAGGCTGAAAGAACACAAAATCTAAAATCAGTACTTTTTAAGTGCTTCTTGATGATGTTATGTCAGTGTACAGGCAAGAAAATCTGTAGTACAGACAGTAAACAAATACTAATCACAAAAGATCGTAACAGTTTAAAGTTGTATTAGATGTAGTCTATTTTTAGTAGCCCGAAAAATGATGCCACATGTAGCTAATCACATTCATGACAAAACAAATATCAAGCTCTTGTCATAAATCATTAAAAAAATTAAAACATACACCTATGAAAATGGTCAACCCTCCATGTCCCTGAGTTAACAGCCAGAAAGACTGAAAAGATTCTAAGTAGAAAAAACTGTACTGAATATGTAGATCATTTTTTTCTTTCCAATGTTTTTTTCTTAAACAAACACTGCACAACAATTATACAGATAACTGTTACATTAATGTTAGGTATTACAAGTAATCTACAGACGATTTAAAAGCACCTGGGAGGATGTACTAAGTTAAATGTAAACACTAGGCCATTTTATACAAGGAATGTGGGCTTCTTGGAATTTGGCATCTTATAGGGGCCCTGGGTCGTCCTGCCAGTGTATATTGTGGTTGCTAAGGAAATACTGTTATCTACTTTTATTATGTTTTTGCAAGACTCGGAGGTGCTTTTCACTGTTACAATATACCATAGAATAAGTAACATTTACCTGAGGAGCGATTCGATTAACAATATGTGAAATCTCATCATTCTCTGTGGTGTAAATATGTTGTTTCCTTCCTTTACCTGAAGAAACAAAAACTCTTCTATACTTTTAAAATATACACACACATTTTAAAATGTTACTTGTTATAAAAATGATTTTTGTCAGCATATGGTGATTATGCCCTCTAACATCACTCTTACCAAATCAAATCATGAAACCTTCTCAAAAGCATCGCAACAGTTCCTGCTATTACTTGAAACTCTATTTACAAACCCAAACAGTTATCAAGTACTGACCCACATAAAGAATGTTAATGACAAATTACCTAGCTGTTTTGTCATGGGAGAATTCTGATCCCAAAAGATATCATTCTGTCCATCTGGATCATTAGGAGAACTGAAGACAGATGGCAAATCCATGTGTACCATTCTCCTTGGTGTCTTATATCTTTCTAAATAAAATATGATTAAAACAACAACATTGTCAAGTATTGCTTATCTACTTCAAAATACCCCAAAGTCAAAAAATTACTCAGGCTACCTTAATGTAAAACTGTCTCCTAGACAAATGGATTAGTTTAACTACAACTGAAATGTCTGTCACATCAAAATCAAATTTGACTTTGCAGCAGTAAATATCTTTAGACATACTAGTATGTCTGTGAATGAATAATACTGTATAACAAAATTGCTCCATTTACTGGAGCATTTAGAGATACTGTGGAACCACTTTCAATTTATAGACATATTTTAGAATATAAGTATTTCAACAGAATCTTCAAGAAGTCTGTGTAGTCTTTTTATCAGCAACTCTTTCCAACGTACATGAATCATTCCAAATATGCTTTAAGTTTTGCCTAAAATCACTTAAATTTCAACAGAGATTTGCTGTGCTATGGGTGACTTTAAGGGGACTAAGTTAAAGGCATTAAACTAACAAAACTTGTATTTTAAAAACACACTCCAAAACAAGGCTTTCTCGTTCCTAGCAGGTGCGTTACAAATTTTTAAAACTAGACCACCCCCTCTACACTGAGCAGAATGGAAGGGGCTCTGGGTTTTCCACTCCCGGGGAGGTTATCCACGGCCACTTCCGGCGCATTCCTCCCGAGACGCCGCGGAGGCTTTGAGGAGAGGCGCCCTCAGGTGACCCCCTCTCTGAACCAAGTCAGAGCACACAAGTTTAGGGGAAATGATTCCTCTGGAAATGAGGAGCAGACGTGTTCCTCACGAAAAGGGAGCCTGTCAACGCAACAGGCCTTCGCCCCTTGGCTCCTCCACCACAGCTGACTGGAGGGGCAGTCTAGACGTGGCCCGTGCTCCCCCGACCAGGTAAACTCCATCATCCTCTCCTGTGGAGGGTGAGTGCGCGGCGGTGTTCAGACTCGAGGACAAGTGACGACAGGGTCCTTTGGGGGGTCTCGCGAGGGGTGAAGCCCACCGACGACAGTGCCTGAGCCACCCCCACCCCGACTTCTCCTGTGACAAGCTGAGCTGTGGGGCTCGGCGCGCTGCCGACGTCTCACCCTTGGGGTCACTTTTACTGCACCAGGCGGCTGCTGGACGCTGCTCTCGCGGCCGCCCTGGCCAGGTAGGGCCCTCTCCCGCCACGCGTTGCTGCCGGGAGCCGCGGGCCGACCTCAGCCGCCTTCTCCCGGGCTCGACCACCGAGCTGCATTCCTCAGCCGCCGCCGCCTGCAGCGGCGTTTTCTTCGGGGCAGGACTGTCCCCATGTTTCCTTCGCCGGCTCATTGCCTACGATCCCCCCCACGCCACCAGTCACTTTCACATTTTGTCACGGGAGAAGTTAAAAACCACGGTCCTACAAACCGAACTCCGCGCCAAAGGCCGCCGCCATTTTGCTTGGTAGTTCGCGCGCGAGAGGCGGCCGCTGATTGGCTGCGTCCGGGAGGGGGCGGAACTTTGAGGGCTCGGACGGCGCGGACTTCCGCAGTCCAGGCCGGCGCTTGCTCGGGAGGCGGACCCGGGGAGGTGGAGCAGTGGCCCAGCCCGGGAGGCCGAGAGGTGGGCGGGAGACTGAATCCGCTGCAACTGAAATTCACCTGAATCAGATTCAGATCGCTATAGATCTTAGCATTGCTCGAGAAGAGGAAATACAAAGTATAGCTCAAGAGGAAAGTTTATGTATTTCTTGTAGGAGATAATAGTCTGCATGGAAAAAATAGGAAAACGTTGCTATTGGAAGATTTATTGATTTTAAAGGCAGAGTTTTAGAGAGGAAAAACAGAGAACTTCCATCTCCCTTTTCATTTTCCAAGTGTTCGCAATAGCCAGGGCTGAACCAGACCTAAATCAGGTGTTGGTGGCACAGACCCAAGTTTTTAAGTCATCCAAGAGCGCCTGTTAACTGCCTCCCGCAGCGCCTGTTAAACAGGATGCTAGACAGGAAGCCCCCTGTGCACTCAATGCCAGGTCCTCTCACGTGGGATGCCGTCCCAAGCCGACTTCACCTGCTACACAGAAACCAGTAAACCAGCTTGTTGTGAATTCAGTATACTAAAATAACCGTTTATCAAGAGGTGTTTATCAAGAGTTTATGTAAAGTTTTAGCAGTAACGATATCATTACATGGTAAAAGTATAGATAAGGTGACAGAGACAGAACAGATAGTCCTGACACAAACTTCCTCAGTAATGGATACTTGAAGACAGAGATAGCCCTCCTCAACAATGGAAAAAGGTTTTGAAAATGAATAGCGTGTGGACAAGTGATTGTCAGAGTAGGGTAAACCTGTGACTGGGCTTGAATCCTGCCTCCTGCTATCCAGTTTCCTGCCCTTCTTACACCCTGAAATACAGCAGGTGCTTGGGTTTGTGATGCTCAGATAGGAGACCCAGATGGCGCTCCTGGCTGCTGGCTTTGGCTTATCCACTCCTGGCCGTTTGGGGCATATGTGAAATGAACTACCAGATGAAAAATGTCTAACACACTGATACATAAACACACACAGTCATTTTGCCTTTCAAGTAAATAAATAAACCTTTAAAAAAAGAGCATCTTCTCATATAAAAAGATAAATTGTGCTTGGTCCGTTAAATGTTCACATAGCAAATTTCTGGTCCCAACTTCAAAATATACCCCAACTTAAAAGCCAAGTTGATTATAGACTTATTTATAAAATTAAGTGTTTTATATGCTGACATAAAGTATTCTGACCAGTGAATGAATTTTTAACAGAATGAAAATACTATCAAACAAAAAGAATTATAAATTTGACTACATTATGCTGGTATCTTGAGAACTTTTAACTATACAAACAGCGTTAGAGCAAAAGCAAACACATGGATTGGGAGATGATATGTATTATAAGATGTGTAATAAAGATTGCTTATATAGGATCAACACATATAAAGGACCGTGTTACGGCGCAGAACGTTAAGCTGCCATTTGGGATGTCTGCATGCGATTTTGGAAAGCCTGGTTTACATCCCAGCTACTCTGCACTTCCTATCCAGCTTCTACTTGTTTGTCTGGGAGGCAGCAGATAATGGCATAAGTAGTGGGAGACATGGATGATGTTCCTGGCTCCTTTACTGGCCTGGCTTGGTTCTGGGTACTGAGGGCATTTGAGGAATGAATAAGGTGGAAGATTTTGGTCTTTCTCTGCTTTTCTCTGACACTCTGCCTTTCAAACCTTTTTTTGTTCTTAATCTCATCATGAGGGGAGTGGGAAAGACGCTTGAGTAGACTCATCAGAAGACAAAAACTAAATGGTTCACAAAATATAGTGAAGTGTTTAACTTCCTTGTTAGTCAGGAAAGTGTGTTTCTTCTTTTTTTATAAGATTTATTTTATTACAAAGTCAGATATACAGAGAGGAGGAGAGACAGAGAGGAAGATCTTCCGTCCAATGATTCACTCCCCAAGTGAGCCGCAATGGCCAGTGCGCGCCGATCTGGTGCTGGGAACCTGGAACCTCTTCCGGGTCTCCCACACGGGTGCAGTGTCCCAATGCATTGGGCCGTCCTCAACTGCTTTCCCAGGCCACAAGCAGGGAGCTGGATGGGAAGTGAGCTGCCGGGATTAGAACCGGCGCCCATATGGGATCCCGGGGCGTTCAAGGCGAGGACTTTAGCCGCTAGGCCACGGTGCCGGGCCCTGCACACCATGCTTTCTACAGCACTACTTACTAGAATTCAACCCTAGGTGAGCATCTCAGGTATCAGCCCCCATCTGGTCTTTTTCTAACCAAGAGTGATGATCGTGGGTGCCACAGGTATAACTTGCAGTCACTTTTCTCTGCTGGTTTTGAGTGGAAGGGAAAAAAATACAAAAACTGGACAATCCCAAATGTCTTATTCAGCATTAATAACTTCATTTGCCCTGGCTGTAATGGGATTTAGCCACCATCTATGTGTTTTGCCTTTTATGAGTACCAGAAAGCTTGCCCTTGACCCTTCAAGCAGCAGGATCCAGACTGTTCACTGTTGCTATCATTTTAACTTTTAAACATCTCTAAACTGTTCCTCAGACAATTACTTAAAATCTTAAAAATATAACTCTTACTAATATTTAGTTTAGCCTAGCTAGATGCATCCTAGGAATGCATGAAACTCCTTGACACAAAGCCTTACTTTTTGGTGAATCTAAATAGAGTGACCACAGTGACAAAACTTTTTTTTATTGTTCAGAAGTGAAATTATAGAATTTAGAACATATTAAACTTTTAAATGAAATTTTAGGGCAATTTGAATGTAAAATGATCAGAAAGAAGTTAAATTGTGAAGCCTGTATTAGAAAACTAACACTATTTTCAATTCAACTGCCAGCAAAACAAATTTTCATTTCAATAGGGCTTTTTCTTTCAGGCTACTGGGAAGGAAATGATGGACATATTTCATACGAATGTAAATGCTTCTTCTGGTGTTGGTATAGTATTCATAATAGATAATAGTGTCAGGAAAAACTGGGCTGAAGGTTGTCTTTTTTTTGGTCAGAAATGTATGGAAAACAGGTATATATCGAGCCGTTTTTCTTAGCTTGTGAAGGTTTCTAAGTACTGATAATACTCTTTAACTGCTACTCTTTTCACATTTACAAAGCCTCCTTGTTTTCCACCAGTCTGATGTCCTTCGAAGTGTGTGGAAGGCCACATGGGCATGTCTTGGGATACTGTTAGAAACGTGGAACCTGGTCCCCTCATGTGACCCTCTGCAGGGACTTTCCCTAACGATTTTGGTCCATAGTCAGTGATTAATGCTGCTTTTCTCAATTCTCACTTTACGTTCAATCTGTTCTGTTTAATTTGTTGTTTAATTATATAATCTCATGTTGTTCGGCAGTTATCAGGTGTATGTAAGTCTTCTTTCTTAGTAGTCCTGTGACCTTCTGGGTCTGAAGTTGGCAAGGCCAATGTTGCCTGCTGTACTCCTGATGCTGGGCTAACTGTTACAGATGTTTACCATCAATGCTTGTTCTTCATTGTTCAATCAAATTCATAGTATAATTCCTTCTACCTACGTTCCAAAACATTTTGAGGCCAGATTTAGAGGTTATGAAAAATTATCCTAATATGAGAAACTACAAATTTTATCCACTTTACAAAGAAGCTTTTAATAAGAACAGGACATTCCAAATAACTTCAAATATAGTTTTTACTTTACAGATACCAGGAAATGAAAGTTAATGAGAAGTCCTAAGCTCACAAAAATATTAGAGCTTAACCATAGTCCTTAGTTTTGTATTAAGGTCATATTTGTACAGAAATCTTGCTATTCATTCCAGCCCAAAAATAAATGTGTGTGTGTGTATATATATATATATATATGTAGTTTTAAGATATTTATGACCATATCTACTTTGAGAGGTACTTGACCTAATGTTACTTTTTATTCCTAAATGCTTGTGAAATTGCAATGTAATATCCTTTTTAGCCATCCTCCATCTTTAAAGTATACACGATTAGTTTCCATTAATATATTAATACATTAAATTTATTTTAAGAGGATAGTTTTTCTGTTAGGAAAGACCAAAAATTATTAGTTTTACATATACTTGAGATTTTTCTTGTTGGTATCAGAAGAACTGCGCTATATTTGAAGACCAGAGTATAACTTAGGCTATATAGAACATAACTTAAAGTTATCAACTCATTTGTTTTTAATATAACTGATTTTACAGACATTATTTATTTATAGAATAAAATATTCTTGCAGTATTCAATATTTAAAAATAAATTGTGGTTATCATTTAAGCTCCAAATTTTTGTTTGGTATGTTCACAAAAATAGATATTTAACCTTTATATACTTTAAGAACAGTTCATAGCTAATCTGCAAATAAAATGTATCTATCTTATTTCATTTTGTTTTTTTTTTTTTTAGTTTATTCTTCCTTAGACTTTCCAGATATTATTTTGTTTCTCTTTTCCCATCTTCTTTGAGGGAACACTATGTATGACGTGTGAAGTCTACCATAAGCTGACTGTAGTTCACTTTCTTTTTCTAGAAGCATCAGAAAATTTTGGGCATTTTTAGTACTTATACCGTTTGCAGGAATCTGCTGAATTTCTTGGGAGTGAAAACTTGTACTAGTTTGTTAGAAATGCATTCTGGATGTTGGAATTAGGGATTCATGATGGATCAGGTCTGAGAAAGTCATTCATGGAAGATTTTTAAGTAATGAAAATTGTAAAGGTAGTCAGAGAAATGAATGAACATGATCCAAATCCTGGCTACTAAAGTTGTCTCCTTTATACATGCACACGAATACATAGGTACCCCGAAGATATGTGGCTGTGCCAGCTGTGGAGAGGAACAGAATAAGCCTCTGATGTTGTAATACTGTTATTTGAGGCTCACTGGGACCATGAGAGATGCAGATTATTTCAATCCCTGCTCGCACACACAGCAACTTTTTCAGTGTGTAGGGTGCCCTGGCAACATAAACCACCACACTCTGATAGCGAAAAGGGACTTTACTGTTTCAACAGAAAATAGCTGGATACCAGCTATTTGGTTAATTATCAGACTTTTGGTTAATAAAAAAATGAGGAATGTTTAAAAAATGAGCGAATCACCATCCAGGTTCTTAATTAATGGGTTTTCGATGACCGGGAGGTGGCATGGTACAACCTCAGCTTTGGAGGTACGTAGCCAGTTCAGATCCTATTTTATCACTTGTTGAATGTGTGATCTTGGCAAATTTCCTAATTGCTCTGTGTCTCATTTTTCTTCTAAGAATAATAAGTAATAATGAACTTTAGCACCCAGGGTTGTTTTAAAGGTTAAAAAAATGATATATGTATAGGATTTAGCATGGCACCTGGCACAGAAATAGTGCTTGGTAAATGATCAATAACGTTTTCAGCTGTTGTCTGTATTGGACCACGATCTAATCTTATGCATAAAAACAGTGATTCAGCCACATTGAAGATAAAGAGTTGTCTCTGACTTTTTGTTCTGCTTGTCCATTTTAACAAGAGAACTCCAGCTGGTATCTCCTTATTCCTCACCAAGCCACTGCCTAGATTCCCTTCACAAACACACATTGCTTGCAGGTACTTGGGCTGAACCGTAAGGCGAAGGCTCAAGACTGTTAGGGACCTACTCTTGTATTAGGCTTCATGTAGCCAAAATGACCCTAATTGCTAGAACATTTCCCTGGGCCTCTGCAGTATTTCTGTTGTTTTCCGAAGAGCATATAAGAAAAATGACAGATGTTCAGGTTATTCACAGATGAATATAGGCCACAGTGTTCTTTAGCAGTATATGAATAATGTTTACATCTACTTTTTTTAGAAAGCTTGGGTAAGTGATACTTCTTAAAATTGCATTTCAAAATTTTGAAAGTGAATATTACATATAACTATACTAAACATACTTTAAAAAGTTACTATGCAAAACTCAGAGCTTCCTAATGATTTTACTATTAGGTGTACCTTCAGGTTATTTGTGACTTTTGGGCCTGTGTGGGAGAAATTACTGGTCTGCTGTAGTCATTGTACATCTTTCTTCTCAGCTCTGCGTTTACTGCTGTCATCTTGGTAGTCTGAAATTAGCCATGCTGGGAATATTTACAACATAGGAAATTGATGAATACTACAAATCAAGATTTGGCTTATTTTGTGTTGAATGTGTAGAAAATAGTGGAGAAAATGCAGACTGAATATACAACTGCACCTTGACTATATCAGGACAGTGCAAGTGGCATAAAAAATTAGGAAATATTTTTCCAGTATTTGCAAACAGCTCTCTGATGGAGAAAAGAAATCATGTAGATCACTGATGAAATGTTGAAGTCACACATTCATCTTTCTACTTTCTCATTAACGTAAAGGAATATATCAACCAACATTCGTGTCAGAGTCTCACTCTCATGAATTGCAGCCCGATTGGCTGTGTGTGTAAGTTTACTAAACATCAGTGAAAGCTTTCTGTGAGATTTAATTTAGCTGTATAGAATCAGAAATATAGAATACTGTGTGTTTTGTTATTTGAAAATTGTATGTTCAGTATTCATATTAATGAAAATGTATACTAAATAGATCCGTTATTGTCTATTTCTCTCACTCTCTCTGTTTTTAATGAGAGGAGCTGGTTGTTAACCCCCCTAAACAATACTTGATGCAACCTATGTTTGTCTTGTGTAGTGTCAAAACTGACCTTGAAGACAGAAGAGAAACACAAGAGGTTCTGTGCTTGGAACTTTTACTTCCAAGCATTTTAAGTCTGTAGATGTCTTCTCAAGCCAGAAAACTGATGGTAAATGGGACTGGCAGGAGAGCATAAGAGGAAACTAGCAGTTGAAGCCTACGTGGACAATGGTGAAAGAATTCACAAGAGCAGTCAGATAGAATGAGATGAGCTAGATTTATTGAACCTGCTATAAGAAGGCAGCAGGCAGCTAGAATAGCTAGAAGCTAATTACTGCTGTTATGGACCGAGCAGCACAGAAGCAGGATAGATAGAAAATAAGCATTACCAAAGCATGGACTGTAATCCAAGAAATTTACATATAACTGTTATATCTTCCGGTTAAGGGTCAGCTTTTCCCAAAACCCAGTAGATTTTCCCAGGCAGTTAATTTATATTTTTTGGTGAAGTTGAGAGAACCTGCTCTGCTTATAGCTTTTGGATGTTCCCAGCATCCTAGGGCAACTTTCCACAGATAGGAAGCAAAATAGCCAGAGAAACTGAGATGAAAGATGGATGGCTTCTGAATTCTCTCTGTAAAGGAAGCCCATTTCCTCTATGTTTGCCAGACTGTTTTATTGATTTAGGTACACTTGTAAATACAACCAGTATAGGAATTTGTGAAGTTAGAGGTGTTGGTGGGGTTCTAAGAGAAGTCTGGTTTGATTAATTTCCAATTTGAGGAAATTAGAGTGAAACTATATTCATTTCAAGGAACTGTATAGTAGACCAATTTTTAAAAATATTGCAAATCAAAACAACAGCATCACATATCTGAGTGTTGTCTGGCTCTGCTCCTAACCCTAACAATTCTACTAATGCATAACTTGGGAGCCATAATTATGGCTCAAGTGATAGGGTCCTTACCACCAACATGAGAGACCTGGTACACTGGCCATTGCAGGCATTTAGGGAGTGAATCAATGGAGATGTCTGTTTTTTGTCTCTGTCTCTCTTGTTTCCCCTCCCTTATTCTAAAATAAATAAAATTTTAAAGTGTTTACTCTAAATATCTATTTTGTTCTGAAATTTATAAAGTTAAAAGATTTTTTTTGTTGTTGCAAAGGCAGATTTACAGGGGGAAGTAGATATGAAGAGAAAGATCTGTCTACTGATTCACTCCCAAAGTGGTTACAGTTGCCAGAACTGAGCTGATCCAAAGCCAGGAACAGGTGGGGCACAAACCGGCACCCATATGGGACCCCAGTGCTTGCAAGGTGAGGATTTAGCCATTGATCCACTATTCCAGGCCCCATTCTGGCATAATTTTACGTAAGATCATAAGACTTTCTGGGCGTCTATTCTTAGGAAGTGAAGTCTTTAGTCTTAACTGGTGTCTTATGCCTGTTTTATACCACAAGGTGTGGCATAGCGTGAAACATATTTGGTGTTTTCCCTTAGTTTTTGTCACAACACACTTAAAACTCCTAGAATTTCCTGAATGACAAGGGATGTCTTTTGTTAAGGATAATGGCCCTTTTCAGAACACTACAGTGTTTATTCTAATTAAGTAGCAAGGTGGGGCCCTGTGGAGGCCAGTCGCAAGACAGCCCAAGTGATTGTAGGATTAGAGGATTTTGAAACTTTCAGTCCTACCCACTAAAGTTCAGGAAGTGATGAGTAGGCCAAGGAAACGCTGAAAAATCAAGGTTATAAAAGCTTTTGAAAACTAGCATTTGCTGAACGCATGTGTGCTGTGTCGCCAGCGCCTTGCTCTCCCCATTCCTTCTTTTTGTCATCTCTTCATCTGACTGTTCACCTGTACACTTATAATAAACAGCACACATGCATATACAGCCTGAGTTCTGTGAATTGTTCTAACAAAATTATTCAGAAAGGAGATGGTGGGGTCCTCTTAATAGCCAGTTAGTGAGAAACACAGATTGTAATCTTCGACTTGCAATTGGTTTCTGAATTGTGGAGAAGTCATACGGTACTGAGCCTTTACAATATGTCAGACCAGCTCCACGTTAACTGTTAGAATTGGATTGAATTATACGACAACCAGTATCTATGGGAACATTGCTGGCTGTGGGGGAAGCAGTTTCTGCACTCACAACTGACCATAGAAGTGTTGTCTGTTGAGTGTGATAATAGAGATCAAACAATTAGATACTTCTAGTAGATAAATGATTTGTGCATTTTTTTTTATTTAGTCTTTTTTTTTTTTTTTTTTTAAGAGTGATAGGTAGAGAGAGAGATCTTCTACTCACTGGTTTACTTCTCAGATGGTTACAGAGCCAGGTTTGGGCTAGACTGAAACCAGGAGTCAGGAACGCCATCTGATCTCCCACATGGGTTGCAGAGAGCCAGTTATATGGACCATCTGCTGCTCCCCTTCCCAGGCCCTTTAGCGGACAGCTGCAGTGGAGGCAGAACAGCTGGGACTTGAACCTCAGCTCTGATACGTGCTGCTGGCATCGCCAGAGAAAGATTTTTTTTTTTTCTGATTCTAAACACAATACATACTCATTCTGGAAAAGTTGGAAATACCCCCCTCCCCACCCCGCAGAAATATATATATATATTTGATTTAGTCAAATGTTGTAATTCAGAAATAACTGTTGTTAATATTGAAATTCTTACTTTTATATAAAGATGAATGTATGTTCACCTATGTCTGTATGTAAAATGTATACATGTACAGTCAGACTTCTGTATCCGTGGGTTCTGCGTTCATGGATTCAACAACTACAGATCAAAAATATTCCAGGGACCAGCATTGTGGTGTAGCAAGGAAAGCCCTGTGTGTGATGCCAGCATCCTGTATCAGTGCCAGTTAGTGTCCCAGCTGCTGCACATCTGATCCTGGTCTCTGCTAATGGCCTGGTCAAAGCAATGGAAAATGGCACAAGTGTTTGGGCCTCTGCCACCCTCCAGATGAAGCTCCTGGCTCCTGGTTTTAGCCAAGCATAATTCTGCCTGCTTCTGCAATCTAGGGAATGGATCAGTGAGTGGATGATCTCTCTGTCTCTTTCTCTCTTTCTGTAACTCTGACATTCAAGTAAATAAGTAAATCTAGAAATCTGAAAAAAAAGTATGTATTGAACACGTGTAAACCTTTCCTTGCCATTCCTTAAATGATACAGTATGATAATTATTTACACATGATTTACATTATTTTATGTATTATATACAACCTCCAGAATGATTTAAAATATGCAGGAGAATATGTGTAGGTTATATAAAAGTGCTACACTATTTTATATAAATTATTTGAGTATCTTCAGATTTTTATATCAATGTGCGTATTAGCATCAATCTGCTGATATGAACAGTGTGTCTTTTTTTTTATTACATTGCATTATGTGACACAGTTTTATAGGCACTGGGATTTCCCCCACCCCTCCCCAAGTCCTCCCCCCATGGTGGATTCCTCCACCTTGCTGCATTGCCACAGTTCAAGTTCAGTTGAGATTCTTTCATTGCAAGCATATACCAAGCATAGAGTCCAGTATCTTATTATCCAGACAAGTTCAACGGCTTGTTGGGGAGACCATCTCTGGTCTGAAGGCAGAGCCGGCCGGGTATCATCCCGGTCAATCAAAAGCCCCCACATAACATCAGCAACAACTTATAACGCTATGGAATTAGTGGACATAGTATTGAGAAACCAATATGTTTAAAAAAAATGCAAGTTCTTAACCACATCCTGTGACTTCTTCATTGACAATCCGATTTTAGTTTATATACACCCAGGTCCTGTATACCATAACAGCGTGTCTTGAATAGACATGCACTCATATAAATGGATACATAGCATATAACAGCATATGTGGCTTACGTTTATTATATACCTTATTATATAAAAGAGTTTTCATTTATTATTGTCTTCAGTAAAAATCCAGTTGAGAAAAAAACTAAAAGAAAAAAGAAAAGAATTGTGTCGAGTCAGTTTAGCCAGAATCCTCCCTTTCTGTTGAGGTTTCCCTCAGTACATTACCACCCACTGATCCGCATGGTGTTTGTTGGCTATAAACTCCCATTGTCCTTGCTCATTTTAAAACTGAGCCAGTTTCTGCACTGAGATCTGAATAAAGTGTATCACTTATTTTCCAGTTCTTTATTTTCTTTGATAATATTACATACATTACTCACTTCGGGCTCTAAAGTTGTAAATTTCATACTTGAATTCATGTGATGGGGGTTACAGTCTAAATGTAGGTGTCCTGGTAATACTGTGTAAACTTACAATCTGAGTATGTGTATAAGGTGAATATGAGGCACAAATGAATTATGTGTTTAGATAAGGACCCCCATCACCCAAGCTATTATATTATGTATATCGTCAGATCCCTCCATCCCAAGCATTTCAGATTAGGCTACTAAACTTTTATTTAGATTATTGTATCACTTTTCAGTAATTAAATTTAATGTCATTGACATCAGAGTCATATTGAACAAGATTTTATATCCACTATTCTAACTTAAAAAAATAAAAACCCTCTTGAATTTGCAATATATCTGAAAATCTGAGGTGAGGTTTACATTCAATTTTTAATTTTATAGTAGCTTTATGACAGATGTGCCTTAACTGTTCACTTTTTATAGGTAAGGAGAGAAATAGCCCAAGATCACTTACCCAAGAAATTCTAGGAGTCCTGTAAGCTACACTGAACCTTAATTTATTTGGTTCACTAGGAAGTCTTGCATTTTTTGTTATGTTATAGAACAGTTTATGTTGTGTGAGAGTTATTGATTTCTCAGAAGACTGAAATAATTTATCTGTAATATAAATCTAGGTATCCATTATCTGATTCTGTAGTCTTTTGGGGAAGTTATTTCATGATAACTTAAAATTTTCTTTATAGTTGAATTAGATTTTCAATTTCTTTGTTGTCATTGAAATTGTCAAATTTATTAACATAGAATTGAACACAAAATACACACATGAATATCACCTCCATATTTATCACAATCTCTTTTTATTAGATTTATTAAAGGATTATAACTGCATTGTATATTTTTCACATTACTAAACCATGGCTCTATCAGTTTTCTGTTTATATTTTCCAATCCACAGTATTATAAACATTATAACTTTCTACCTCTTGCTTCCCTTTGAACATCTTTTCCGAGATCTTAATATAAATTTGCCTGTCTTCTTTCTGTATCTTATTATTTAAAAAATTTGATGCAGTTTTTTTTAGTGGATCACTTATTTTTAAGCATAGTTTTTGCTTAGTTCCTTACTTTTCATATGTGTTAATTTCTTTTCCAGTATTCTCTGATTAATCTCTCATGCTGAATTTGATTTAATGGTTGGCCAGTGGTTATTTAGAAGCAATTATTTTAATTCCCAGGAGGTTGTGAATATTGTCTGAATTTTACTGTTAATTTCTTGTGATTTTATATTTTATTTTCTTTGGTGTCATTATGATCAGAGATAATGATCTTTGAACATTTTTAAATTAAAGATGTATTTATTTATTTGGAAGTCACAGCTGCAGAGAGAAAAGAAGTGATAGGGAGATCTTTCAACTGCTGGTTTACTCCACAGATGGCCTTCAAGGCCAGGGCTGGGCCAAGAGCTTCAGGTGTCCCACAGGGGTGGCAGAGGACCAAAAAGTTGGCCCATCTTCTGCTGCTTTTCCCAGTGCATTAGCAGGGAACTGGATCAGAAGCCAAGAACCCAGACTTCATCTACACATTCTGGATTCTTATAAGGAATTTTAATGCATAATAATTGTCATAATTAATTATTTGACCTACGTCATTTTTTTCAAAATTTATTTGAAAGGCGGAGTGGCAGAGAAAAGGGAGAAGAGGAGGGCAGAGGAATGGAGAGAGATAAAGAGACAAAGAGAAATATTTGCCATCTTCTGGTTCATTTCTCAAATGCCTACAACAGCCAGACTGAGGTCAGGAACTCAGAACACAGAGTCTAGAGCACTTGGACATCTGTTAGCTTCTCAGGGATGTTAGCAATTAGCTGCATTAGAAGTAGAGTAGCAAAACTTGAATCAACATTCCAATATGTGATGCAGGCATCTGAAGCAGCTTAACATACGGTGCCACAATATTTGTACTATTTATGACCTAGTTTTAAAAAGAAATCTTAGTTTTGAGACGCCGTGATACAAAGTGAGAGAGCTCCCATCTGCTGATCTCTCACCCATATGTTCAATGTCCAGGACTGAGCCAGGGCTGAAGATTGGCATTGGTAACACAATCCAGCTTTTCTATAGCATGGCAGGAGCAAATTTATAATACCTAATGACTTTCTACTCTAGGACAGACTACCAGCAAGGAGAGGCTGGGATCCACCGGGCAGGGGCTAGTTTTTGGTGTCACACCTGCATGAGTCATAGGCAGGATCAGGAGTGGGGCTAGAGCTGAAACCTAACCACTGCAGGGTGGATATGGGCATCTCAGTGGTGTCTCCCCAACTTTTAAAAGTTTTGTAGTTGTTTAGCCAAATGTCTATTCCTGTGATCTACTTATATTTTTCAAGCTCATATTTCTTGCTTTATTATTATTATTATTTGCCAAATACTAGTTAAGATGCATTTTAAAAAATTTGTATTTTGGGAGATTTGGAAGATACAGTCCTGTTTTCAGGTTTTTTTGATTTCTTTTTTTAGGAGTATTTTTCATTAAAAAAATGTGAAAGTATGTAAGTCTTTTATTTAGTCAGCAAGATTTTTTTGTATACATTTTGTTAACTAGGCGAGATTATAAGCTTTGAGATGCCATGGTTGACAGATTATGAAATACCAAAATAAAAATACTATGGTTTATGCCTTCATATAGTTTACAGTCCAGAAGGTGAAGCATATATTCAACTAAGAATTGCACAACAGTGTTACATCTGTTCAAGTTAGAACCAGAGGAAAGGACTAAGTAGATGATGTGTACTGAGGAAGATATTTATTGCAAGGAGCATTTTCGACTGTAAACACTGGATACTCAAGCTGCAAGACTATAGACAGGCTGTCAGAAGAGGAAGGCTGGAATTCTCATGTATGGACTGGGTTAAAGCTGCTGTTCACACGCAGGAATTTCTTCTTTCTAAGAGAAATTTTAGCTTGCTTTCAGGACCTTTCAACTGAGTGACTCAGTTCTTCTGAGATTATCTGGGATAATCGTCTAAACTTAAAGCCAGCTAAGTTTTGGACTTTAATTAATGAATAACTAGGGGTTGCGGTATAGCTAAACTGGCTTGTCATAAAGACTATTAAAAGGAGTCACATCCGCAAGATGGCAGAGTAGAAGTCGCAGCCCTTATTGCGCCACAGGAGTACTTCCTTAACAACCACACAGCAAACAAAAGAAAGTAACTCAGTGGAACTATGGGAAACTACTAAGGAAACTGAAAATTATGCAGAACAACAGGCAGAGAAAGAGGAAAACCACCTAAAAATTTGGCTTGAAAGGTTCTCAGATCTTGGGTGGGAAGTGAATATCCATACTTACAAAGCTCAACAGACTCCAAAGAGTATAATGGGACATGTCCTAATCAAACTGTTACAAGTCCAGGACCTGGTCACTTGGCTTAGCTGTTATGGCACCAGTGAGGATGCCCATATTCCATATGGAAGTGCCTGGTTCAATTCTCAGGTCTACGGATTAGAACTTTTTGATAATGTGTTCTCTGGGACAACATGTGATGGTTCAAGTGTTTATGTCTGTGTCATTCATGTTGCTATCTGGATTGCATTACCAACTCTCAGATTCTACCTGACCCAATCCTAGCATTTGTGAGCATTTAGGGAGTAAGTAACAGATAGGATCTCTCACTCTGTCTCTCTCAAATAAGTAAGTAAGTAAATAAATAAATAAAAGTTTTAAGTGCAGGATGAAGTGAATTTTGAAAGTACCAAGAAAAAGCAAATTATTACAAATAAGACAGTAATAATAATATCATCAGATTTCTCCTCAGAAACATTGAAGGCCAGATAAGGGTGGGTTGATTGAAAGTTCTTAACAAAAAAAACCAAACCAAACCAAAATAAAAACTGCTGGTCATAGATATTTCCCCTGAAAACACTCTCCCACAAAAATCAAAGATCAGTGAAGACCCTCCCAGGAAATTGAAGCTAATGGAGTTTTTATCAAAACTAGATTTGTCTGAAAAGAAATATCAAAAGGAGTTATCTGAATTGAAAGATATTCATACATGTAAGGGTATGAATGCATAAAATTCACTTCTGAGAAAGGTAAATATGTAAAAGTATAAAAGCTAAAACCTAGAAACATTAAGAATAAATGTAAGTAAATATAAGTATAGATATCTGTTATTTAGATGTACAATATAACATGAATAGTACTTTGTGAAAAGGGGGAAAAGTATAGAGGTTTTGGATGTACTTGAATTTAAATTGTTAGTTTAAAAAGGCAGAGTGTATAAACTTACAGATAGCCACATACACAAAAGAACTCGTGATAGAGACACAAAGTAGGAGATAGAAAAGAATCAGAATAACCATGATAAAATATTGGTAAATCCCAAAGAAACCAACAAATTTGAAAACAACCCTTAAAATAGACAAAAAATTATAACTTCAGTTTAGACAGAAAATGGCAAAATGGCAATGGTAGGTCAGTGATTAGCTTAAGCATAAATAGAATCAACTTATCAATTGAAAGATACTGAATGATTAGACAAAAACAGATCAAATTTTATGCTATCTACAAGCAATTCATTTAGAATTAAAAAAAGCATATAGAATGAACAAGGATATTGTGTATGAGTCATGACCAAAGGAAAGTGGGGATGGCTGTTCTTGTATTAAATATAATGAATTTTTAGTCAAAACTTTATCAGAAACAAATAAGGTCATTGTATAGTGATAAACTGGTCACTTCATTAGGAAGATGTAACTATATATGTATATGGACTTGCAAGAGCACTTACAGTCTAGCCCAGCCCAGCTTGTACCTTATTCCAGCTGTAATGTGTACTGGTATGTGTTGCGACCATACCTGGCCAGACCCACACTGTTTTGGTGCTTGGATTCATCAGTAGCTGATGTGAACTGGTTCAGCCTGGTCTGCCCTGACCTGTGCCAAATGTATGCTGGTGGGTACCTTTCCCTGGCCTGGTCTGGGCTGTTCCTTATGGTGCTTCTTGCACTTACCTGCAGGGTCTGTGTCTTGCCAGAGAAGTTGCCCAGATGCATGGACATTTTAACATTAGGTCTTTTAATTCATGAACATAGAATATGTTCCCATTTGTTTCTGTTATCTTTAATTGTCTTATAAATTTCAGTGCACAAATCTTTCATTTCCCTCACTAAATTTCTTTGAAAATACTTTATTCTTTTTATGTGCTAGACATCATAGCAGGTACACACGGACTTGTCTTGATAGAAAAGGTTTATCTCATTTATGTGGATCTAGTTATTTTCCAAGGGAGCTGGCCCATAGGATAGTTTCCTTGCAAATTATTTTGAACGTATACTTTGATTTAAAAATTTATAGCAAGCATTCCACAATTATCAACCAGAAAACTAACAAAATTATAAGTATTTTAATACTTGTTTGAAATTTAATACTTTTTTGTGCCATGAAATCTAGTTTTCTCCCCTTGAACCTTTGCAAAACCTCTTGAAAATGTGATAAGTTTATTCTTGACTTTGATAAGATGACTTGACATCTTGCAGAGAGATGTCAAGAGGAAATTGCATCCTGAACATAAAGAGAATCATTGTCAATTTACCCAAGTCCTAGATCTCCCTCAAAATCTTAAAAGGCCAATTCTGGAGAGATACAATAATTTTCATTATATTTTTTCTCCAAAGTACAAGCTGTGCCATCAGTTCTAGGGACATCTCCATGCTTTTAAGATTTTCTTTCTTATGGATTTGAGACATGCAAATTGGAGGATATTTATAGGCAGGGTTGGGTCTTAGTACTAGTCCACTTTGGTAAAGTTGTAGTCTTTATAAACTAAGCCTTTTTAAGCTAATATCTGTGTGACGTATTAACGTATTATTAGAATGGACAGTGTAAAGTATTACATGAATTTTGTAAGTTTTCTGCTTCCTTGGATATAGGTAGGAATTTATCTTACCCTAAATTATGCAACTTTAATATCATTGGAGAAGAAAGAGTGTCTTCTGGGTCTTTTTCTTCTTTATTTTATTTTGTTTTATTTTATTTTTCCTGGTAATTACGCTATTTATCGCAAATGATATTTTCCACAGAGGTAAACAAAATAAAACAAAAAATTATGCTTGCAAAACACTGATAAAAACATAGATCAGAGCAGTCTAACAAGAGCTGGGTCTATAGAGGATGGCTTCATCATTCTCATTATAGCGTCACAAAGTTTAATGTGAAAAAAAGTGCTGGAGTCTACCCTCAGCTAAACAAGGGCATAGTAGGAGAGAACAGGAGAAAAAGAGAGAGAGAATCTTAAATATTAGGGGACACCAATAAGAATATAATACAATGGGCAAAAAAGATTTGCAGACATCTTATTGCAATATCTTATTAGTAACTAATAGGTCTGTGAAAATATGCTAAAGGTAATTAATCATTAGAGAAATGTCAGAGATAATACTGTATATTCACCAAAAATGTCTGAAAATAAAGAACTGCAACATTAAGCCTAGGTGAGAGTATGAAGTCACTGGATTATCAGACATTATTCATGTGAATTTGAGACTGCTACTTTCAAAACTGCTTAGTAACTTCTTACAAAGTTAAACATATCTCAGAAATTCCATGTCTAAATGTCTATCCCAAGGAAATGATGATGTAAGTTTACATAGTGACTGTATACATGTGTTCACAGCAGCAATATTGATCGTAGGCATAAAATGGAAACCATGCAAATACTCATCAATTTGTAAATGGAGTAACAAAGTTTTCTATATCCATAAAACAAAATACTGTGTGTCAGTAACAATGAACACAATACAGATACACTATATAACATGATGAATCTCAAACTATTATGCTGCGTGAAATATACCGAATACAAAGGCTGCATGTTGTGTGATTTCATGTCTATGCTGGCAGACGAGGAGTTGCCTGAGGCTGAGAGTAGATTCAGGGATTGACTGCAAAGAGGTGCAAGGGGATTTTTCAGTTAACAGAAATGTTCCAAACTAAGACTGCAGCGATATGTTCACAACTCTATAATTTTACAAAAATTCATTGAACTGTGTAGTTATGATGATGTATAATATTATAGTGTATGGATTGTAGCTCAGTATAAGAGGTGGTAAAATTAACTTTTATGAAAATATAAGGAAGAAAATGTAATCATAAAATAGTGCTTACTGGAATATTTGCATAGACAAAATTAAATATTGACCTGATCAATAAGAATCAAGTATTGACTTAATCAATTGAAGATTGACTTAATAACATGAATATGATCACATTAGCAATGTGGAATGAGGAAAGCAGAGGCCATAGGAGTGTAAAAGAGTAAAACAATTGCTGCAACAAGAAGTAATTAGATAATAGTTAAGAATGATGTATCTAAATAGCAAAATCTACATTGTTTAATCATATAATATTAGATAAATACTAAAATAAAAAAAAACAGCTGAAGGAATCAAAGTGATTGCCTCTGAAATCACTAAGCAGGGATTAAAGCAACCTGGGAGGAACCGCTATATTATTTTAAGCCTTTCGATGCAATTTAGCATTTTAAAACATGTACGTTGGTTTTTTAAGTCAAAATCAAAAAGTTCGCAAAGCAACAATCTTAATATTTGTTTTCTGTCTTCTATCTCATTTTGTACGCATTTTTCTGGCATATTTCTGAAAATTTTCAAATTGTTTCCTAGTAACTCAGTTTAACAAGAAAGCAGTACATGCTTTGGTATTTTCTGTTCCATGTCTTTTCATTTGTTTTCCCAATTTCCTCTTTATACATTCTGATTAACTGCTTTTCTGGCTCCAGTTTAATTTTTCCCAGCAGAATCTTTGTTTCCTTCAATTGTTTCCTGTTTGGTTTGTTGTTTTCTTAGTTATTTGTGTTAGAATGTTTCTTCAGCTGTTTGGGACTCGTGCTAGTCTACTTAGGTTTAAGAACATCAGATTAATATATTTCTCCTAAGAGAAAACTACAGTATACTGTCCATGGAGTGGGAAACACTGGCTCAGTTCCCCTGAATAGAGAGGGGTTATGGTCTCTGTTTTAAAATTGTTTTGCTTAGGTTAGCACCACCTCACTTCTGAAAGTGCTTGTTCCTTCTGGCAACAGAGATTTCAGGCTTCTACTTTTCTTTTTTTCTTTCCCGTCTTCTTGTTTTTTTTTTTTTTTTTTTAAGGCAGATGTACAGAGAGGAGAAAGAGAGAGAAAGAGCTTCCATCCACTAGTTCAGTCCCCAAGTGGCCACAAGTGAAGGAGCTGAGTGAGTCCACCCAAAGTCAGGAACCAGGAGCTTCTTCAGTGTCTCCAGTGTGGGTGCAGGGTCCCAAGGCTTTGGGCCATCCTCAACTGCTTTCCCAGGCCAAAAGCAGGAAGCTGGATGGGAAGTGGAGCAGCCAGAATATGAACCAGAGCCCATCTGGGATTCCTGTGCATATAAAGGGAAGAGTTAGCCACTAGGGCACCTCACTGGGCCCCAGTTATTGCTTCTTAAACCATTCGTCTCCTCTTTCCCCCACCACACAGCTCTCCCAGGGCCTTTGTTCTGTCTCCAGGTTACTCCATGACCTTTTTCCAGACAGACAAATGGGTCATCCCTGACTTGTCGTCTCAGCTTCACTGAAATGCCACCTTCCTCATGATCATTTACTCTTCATTTTATCTTGTTTCACTCGCCTCCCTGAACACTTACCATCCCTTGTTCCTCCTTTATTCCTCCCCCTAAAACCCCCAGCAAATATCACTAACACTGTACTTTTTGCTTTTAAAATTTGGTTCTATTTTCTAATTCATTATGTAAACATAAAGAGACAAGGATTTTCTTTTTGTTTTGATTTTATACCATATATTAGCATGTTCCTACCATATTGCCTGATATGTGGTCTGTGGTCTCTAAATACTTGTTAAATCAGTGCTGAGTTCATAATTGAGAATCTTCAGATTTTAAACATTATTGCTTATTTTACACATCCACAGCTTATACTCCTCAAATACCTTCCATCCACAGGCTCACTCCTTAAATGCACACAACTGCTAGGGCTGGGCCAGGATAAAGGTAAGAACCCCAATTTCCAGATATATTCTCAGATGGGTAGCAGGTATCAACGTACTTGGGGCATCGATTGTTGCGTGCCAAGGTGAGCATAAGTGGTAAGGTTGAATTGGAAATTGGAGCTGAGGGTCAATCACAGGCATTCCAGTATGGCATATGTGCATCCCAAGAAGCATGTTAAACCGTTGCAAATACCCCTATTTGGTGCTATTATTTTAATTAATACTACCCTTCTTTACTGCCTTCAGTTTCTTAGGTGTAGGTCTTAGATTAAGACATGTCGGACTATGTAGGTACTGAGAATGTCTTTAGCAATATGATGTGATGAATCTTCTTTGGTCTAAAAGGCATCTATTTGGGATAGGTTAGATAATATTCACTCAGTAGATACTTAAAAATTACTTGATGATAAAACAAACTTCCATTATCTTTTTATGACCTTACATGATTATATTTACTATATTTACTATCATTTTTTACTACATTTTATGCATTATACACATTTGCAGATTTACTTAAAAATAGTTCTTGACTATAGAAAGAATAATATCAAAATACTCTATAATCACCACTGGATTCTCTGTTTTCATTTGGCTATATTCCCATTGTCTTTCTTCTTACTTAGGCATATTAGACATTTGTTTTATAATTTATTTCTCGTAAGTCTTTGGAGAAGAAGTTGGAGACATAATAACTCTGTAACCCTTAATATTTCTGTATGTATTTCTGAAAACAAGGGAAACTGCAATCGCCTTTAAGGGAAACTTTTTGAAAAGTATACATACTGATAACTGATATTATGATTCCTTTTTCAACTTTTAATTTTATCTTTAATACTGTTCACATAGTTGAGAGGGAGGCATGCCCATGAGAATCTCTGATTAAGGTGGGGATAGTTGATATGGAAGAAGGTGAGCAGAAGAAATGTTTCAATTTTTCTTCTTATTCTACTCATCTGCTGGCAGGGGACGGGAGGGGACTGCTCCTTGCTGTCTCACTGTATCAGCACTCAAGGCTGGGGGACAGTCATTTGATGATGCCCTAGAGACACCATTGTGGGGAAGAATGTTCTGAGGGCGTTACTTGAGTGGTTTGGATAGTTCTGAGACATTGTTGACTTCCAAGATGAATTAGCTAACCAAATCTACTTGCTGCAAAGTTTGGCCAGAAGAGTTGTCCAACCTGTTCTGTTTTCCATCCTCTGATGAGGTACTTGACATCATCTGCTGGCCTAGATGAGCTGACTGTCATGTCTGCCATGTTCATCTGGGCATGCTGACCATGCATTGGCATCATCAACTGGGGAGGACCAGTACATGCACTCCAAGGTTGGACAACATATATTACTATTTTCCTTGTGGCTGGGTTTGAGTCCAGCAGTCTAGTTGGGGATTCTGCTAAGAAAACTCACCTGGGATTACCTCAGACATGACTATTGTGTGTGCCAGCTAGTGCAGGGTCAGGTTTGGTCTGTTACCTATACCAAATAATGTACTCTGTGTGTTTGAAAATATTCTTTTTTTGCATCTTAGCAGCACTGAATGATTTTGTGTTTTTACTTTTTGCTACTTTAGCAGTAAAAATGATCTTGTTGGTACATTTTTATTACTGTAAGTACAGTCTGATATAATCTAATGTAAAGGTCTTAATTTCTTCACCATAAATTATCTTTGTATAATTCAGAAATTCCTTTAATTCTCTATTGTATGCCTGGCCAAAATTCATGTAACAAAAAAAAAATTAAACTAGAACTTAGTAAGATCTCCAGATTCTGGAATTTTAATCAACTAGGAAGAGTATCTTCATCCATAGATGCTAGTTATCAAATATTATCATTTGGAGATCACTTTTAAAATTTTATATTGCTGTAATCCTACATTAAAATTTTTGTTAACAGAGTTAAAGCAGTAATAGAGTTTGCTGTACGTATAAAGTGCTTCTTTCTTCGGGAAGGTGTGAGTCTACATGGTGGGAATGGTAAGAAGGTGCGTTTGTTTGAGTTGTTGGTTTACAGCTTTAAGAGCCATGGAGTTGCAAAAGAGATGTCATTCATCAAGGTCCTGAAGGGAATATCTGGTTGCATTTCAACAGCTTATGCAATTGGGAGGAAGATGTTCTATCTAAAAGAGACCTAGTCAAAGATTATTTGATAAGAAAAAAATAGGAATAACCCCATGAAATAAGGTTTTTAAGTCTCCAAAGACTGAAAAGAAGGAGAAATAAAGTAGCTCTGGATAAAATTTTTCAGTTGTATCTTTCTTTTTTCTTGAGGTTCATAAAACTATTTTTAGTGAATCAAAATCTAAAACCTTTTTATCTCTCCATTTTGACACTTATATTCAATTAATACTATCTACTTAAGTATTTTTGTTTGTTTTATAGATACATTTTATTTTTATTTGAAGGGTTAATTTACACAGAAAGAGGGAAATTGAGAGAAAGAGAAAGAGAGATATTCCATCTGCCGGTTCACCCCCCAATTGGCTGCAATGGCCAGGGGTGGGCCAGGTCAAAGCCAGGGAGTTACCCACATGGGTAAGGGACCCACACAGTTGGGCCATCCTTTGTTGCTTTTCCAGGCCATTAGTAGAGAGCTGGTTTGAAAGTAGAGCAACCAGGACTTGAACCAGTCTGCATGTGTAATTCCAGCATTGCAGCTGGCGGTTTAACCCACAGTGCTGGCCTCTCTTTTTGTTTTTTTATTTAAAATTTGATTTCTTTTGTTTACTTGAAAGGTAAAGGTACAGAAAGACAAATAGAGATAAACAGAGTAAGAGCAAGAGCGAACGCAAGAGCAAGCGAGATTTCCCATCTGTCCGCAATAGTAAATTGAGCTCTGTGTCTTCAGATCTTCAGGAATCTCTCTTACTCCTGAGACTGAAATAAAATCTTATGATTCCCAAATGTGCTGCTGCTGTTTTCACAAGTGCAACCGTTGATTACTACACTGATGGGATGAAGATAGAAGAAATCTATAAGTTGTCATGCTGACTGATTTTTACCTTACTATATTTTGTCTTTTGAGGTTGGCTGTCTTGAGATGTCAGTATTAACCTTTCCATCATTGTTATTAACTGTTGGTGTGTAGATCTGCCTTCACCAACAGCCATGGGTCTTCATATCAAGTAACTCTCTTCACCCTAATTCACAGCCACTCGTGGTTTTACATATATTCTTTAGAGGCCTTTTCAACAATCAGGAGCTAATACCATGTTAGGCCACAATTTATTGATGGAGAGAGATAGATCTTCCTTTTGCTGATTCACTCTCTGAATGACTGCCATGGTCAGAGTTGGGTAGATTCCAAGCCAGGAGCCTGACGCTTCTTTTGGGTCTTCCACATGGATGTAGGGGCTCAAGCCTATGGGCTATCTTCCACTGCTTACCCAGGCACACTTTCAGGAACTGGATTGAAAATGGAACAGCTGGGAGCCTAATTGAACTCATATGGGATAGTGAGATCACAGGCAATGACTTGGTAACCCTGTGCCACAACACCAACTCCTCTTCATGTTCTTAAAGACCACCATGGTTGTTGACGTTCCCCCCCACACCCCATTACTGTATTGGAATCTTTCTCTCCTTTAGGACTAATAGTTATTTGCTGTATATATCTGGGTGGTCTCCCTCAAGTTCCTAAATACACAGTGAGCTATGGTGGAATCTGTGAATAACTCAGTAAAGTCCAAAAAGGATCACTGCTTGAAAGAAAATCATTGTTACACTCACTGGCAAAGAGAAATCTTCAAGCCCTCATAGCCCTGCAGATGCAGTCATACCTGCAGCATTGCAGACTGTTAAGTTTTCTTGGTTTGCTGGAAGAGCCCAAATTATAAAGAACGAATGTCAAGAGCCCTTGAATGCCAGAGACTCTGAATTAATATTTCCGGGAAAAATCTGTAGACTCTGTCACGTCACGAGGCCTCCCCATGCCCAGAATACTCTCTACTTTGTACTTGGGCAGGTGCTTCTTCCAGGATTAGTGGATCAAGATACACAAACATTAAGTCATCTTTGTGTGTATCCCTGAACTGTCTGTCAGAAACATCTATCAATTAGTACTATCACTGGCAGAATGTGAGGTGCCCTTCTGCCAATGAGGATGTATTTTTAGAATTGTGTCTTAAAATGCTGTTAATTAAATTGTTTCAGTGGAATGTTTTAAACTGTGTCGTTTCATACATGTTCGAGCCCACGTTTTTTTTCTGTGAATGCTTGATGCGCTACAATTACCGTTACTCATAATTCCCATAATTTTTTACTCTGGTTTATTCTGTGAAACTATTTCAGCACTTGGGGAAAAAGAATTCCGGTCCTGTCGTAGCATTTGTTTTATTGATTATGAGTGGCACCTGAAACTGTAGGTATTTGAGTGTTTCTTGGGAGGTGTTCATCTGAGTGCAAATGAGTTTGGCTGTGAACAGCTTTTAGCAGGCATTTGACAGCTTGGGTGACTGGCACATTGTCATCTTCATAACACACCTAAAATGCAGAGTGCTAAAAGTCACAAACAGGGTGGATGTAGTTAAAGATCTGAGACCTTGTCCAACTTAGTTAATCTTTTAAATCATGGCAGCAGAAATAT
Source organism: Ochotona princeps (assembly GCF_030435755.1). Taxonomy (NCBI): domain Eukaryota; kingdom Metazoa; phylum Chordata; class Mammalia; order Lagomorpha; family Ochotonidae; genus Ochotona; species Ochotona princeps. The sequence goes on along the minus strand of NC_080839.1, from coordinate 42,176,608 downwards.
GCCAACTTTAATTAAAATTGTTAGCTCAAAACCCACAAACATGATCATGTGTAGATATGTCTTTTTCTTTTAATAATCCGTATACCTTAAGGTGTGTCTTTGTAAGGCTCATGTGGGGTGTCAAAATGATACCTGCCGTTATTGTGCAACTCCTTAGGTGAAGATGATGATTTTGAGACATAGATCACATTTTCTTTCTCCTTTTGATTTCTTGTGCCAGGGCTGTATACAGGATATTTCTATTGAAGAGGAACACAACCCATTTTATTTTATTGTATTTTGATGATAGGCATCATTATTAAAGGACAAGGACTGCAGTCAGAGAGAGTCAGTGGTTCATACTGTGTAAAAACACTTTTCTTGGTTGTTGCTGGGATTTAATTACAGGAATTTTTGGATCCTAGGGTGTGTGTGTGTGAATTAGTTAATGTTGCCAGTTACTGACATTAAAAAAAATAACAAAGTATTTAAAATGTGTATGCTATTTTTTTTTCAAATTTGATTTTCAAAGATTTTTGTGCCGCAAACTTTTCACTAGATGATTTATTCTCTGCACAATAAGTTATCAACATGTGTTGAATATTTATTTTTGTCTTTTTTTATCTCAAAGAAAGACTATGATAATCTTTCAAGGATTGAGAGCATGGGGCATGGCATGGACAAGGGGAAAACAGAGCTCTCTTGGGGGAAGGTGACAATGAAAGTCTGTTCTGAGAAGCCAGGTTAAGGAGAGTCAGGACGTTGGAAGCAGGGAGAATGTCTAGAAGAATGGAGAAGAAGAGGAAGATGCTGAGTTTCATTAGGAAGGAAGTTACTGACATTTCTTTTAATTAAATACTTTGTGAAAGGCAATTATCATAAAAGATGGAAATTTAAGAGATGCAAGAGGCCATGGTCAGTTTTTAATTTTCTCATTTTTCCAGACAAGAAAACTGAGACCTAGACATTCATCCAGGAACAATGATGTGGGGTTAAAGTTAAGAACAAAAGTTAGATTTACACATTTTCACTTCTGTGATATATATTCCATTGGTAGTTTGAATTTTTTGAAATCTGAAATATCTGTGTCTGATATTTCTCAAAACATACATAAGATTTCTTCATTCCAATGTGTTATGTTTTTTAATACAACTATTTTAAGAAGTTTTAAATTAATCTCCCAGTGTTGTGTAGGTTGAACCACAACTTGGGATGCCAGTGTGTGAGGACTGATTTGAGACCCAGTTGCTCCACTTCCAATGCAATTCCCTGCTAATTAGCTTGGGAAAACAGTGGAGGATGGCCCAAGTGCTTGGGCTGCTGCCACCTGTATGAGAAAGCCAGATGGTATATCTGGATCCTGGCTTCAGCCTCTTTCCTAATCATTATAGCCAATTGGAGAGTGAACTAACAGTTGTAAAATGTCACTCTTTCTCTCCCTTTCTCTCTGCAACTCTGCCTTTCAAATAAATAGTTATTTTAAAAATCAATTAAGTACATATTAATGTGTATTTCTGAATATGTTCCAGCTTGTTGTTTGGAATGTTTTCATTTGAGTAATTAGAAGAACCAGATTTTTGTACAAGAAACTGATTGTGTCCCTGCCATGTGAGTGCCATCTTACGGGCACTGCTGGGCCACACTGATCAGCTCCTCCACTCTGGCACTTGGTGTGAATCACATGCAAGTGCATCAGATTTCTGAGGCTCTTGTTAAAAACTGCTATAAACATAGTGAATAGAACAGTACACATTTATTTTTGGATAGTTCTGAAGATTGGGAGGGCGCAATAGGAATCTTACTGGATTAAAACTAAGGGGAAGGCAGGGATGTGTCCCATATGTAGAATTTAGGAATCCATTTTCTTGCCATTCCCAGCTTTGAGGGGCTGCCTGCATGCCTTGGCTCATGGACTTACTCTTCCCTCTTCAAAATGAATGATGTAAGACATTGGTCCAAGCACAGCTCACAGGGCTCCTCCCTTGTTATTCTCTTTCCCATTTATAATGATCCTGGAGATGATAGTCCATCCTAATATTCCAGGGTAGACTTTTAGTTCAGTCTCTAGGGATTGTTAGCAACGTTAACTTGAACTTTTCACCAATTAAATTATCCTATTTGGAATTTGGTTTTTTTAACATTATTATTATTATTATCATTTTATGATACAGTTCCATAGGCTGCTGGCATTTCCCTTATCTCCTTCCCAATTCCTCCCCCCCCCCACCTAGTTCCTCTATAGCATTACTAAAATATATTTAGTTCTTCATACACAGTCATATGCCCATCATTGCGGGCATGGACAATGGCAGAGAGTTCAACATCCTATTGTCAAGATATAGTGAACTGTTTAAATGTAAGTCCTTCTTTGTCTGGAAGTAGAAATGCATACTACATTGTATCCTTACATCTGGATGTTAGTCTCCATTTCACAGCTACTGTACATCCCCTTAAATAAAAAGTCATAATACAAAATCAATAATAGAAAGAAAAATAGAAATTTACAATGCCATAAAGTTAAATGACATGTTACTAGATATGACAGTCTCTATTACACAGCTACTATACATCCCCTTAAATGAAAAGTCACAAAACAAAATCAACATTGGGAGAAAAAGAAATTAACAACACCATGAAGTTAAATAACATGTTACTAAATGACTAACGTGTAGCTGAAGAGATGAAAATTAAGAACCTTCTTGAAGAAAATGATGCTACTGTATGATCTGCGAGTCATTGAATGATTTAATCAGAAGAAAGTGTTTTGAAGAGATGAAACTAACAGAAAACAAAACCCATGCGATATAGTTTCTGCTGATTTTTGTTGGTAAGGTGTGTTTCTTCTAGACAATAAATAGATGGGTTTTGTTTTTTAATCCAGTTTACTAATCTATGATGTTTGATTGAGCTTAAGCCATTTACATTCAGAGTTTAATATGTATGGATGATACTTTGGTCCTATCATTTTAGGAATCGATTGTTCATTGGATTAATCTTCTGTTGTCCTTTTAGTGGGATGTTCTTCCCATTTGCCTTTGGTTTTGGTAGGTGCTATTCCTCTTTGTCAAGAGAACATCTTGAAGTATCATTTGTAGGGCAGGTTTGGAAGAGGCAAATTCTTTTAACTTTTTTTACTGTGGAAAACTTTTATTTCATTTTCAAAGACAAAAGAAAGTTTTGCTGGATATGTTATCCTAGGCCGACAATTATTTTCTTTTAGAATCTGGAATATGTTGCTCCATTCTCTTTTTGCCTGTAGAGTTTCCTGTGAGAAGTCTCCTGTGAGTTTAATTGGCATTCCTTTATATGCCAATTGATTTTTTTCACATGCACATTTAAGGATCTTTTCCTTATGTTCAATTGAAGAGAGCTTGATGATCATGTGTCTTGGTGAAGATTGCTTTTGATCAAGCCTGTTGGGAGTTCTGTGCCCTCCCTGGATGTTGTTTCCCAATTCTTTCTCCAGATTAGGGAAAATTTCCCTTATTATTTTATTAAATACATTTGCAAACTCAGCTTCTCATTCTGCACCTTCTGGGACTCCCATAACTCTTTTATTTGGCCTCTTAATAGTGTCTTTCAATTCTTGAATACTTTTTTTTTGGCCTGATCCAGCTCTGCTTCCAGCTTTTTGTTTGCTTGCCCCTGATGACAGGAAATATCTTCCAATTCTGAGATTCTTTCTTCTGTTTGCTTCATTCTGTTTTGGAGACTCTCCATTGTACTTTTAATTTGCTCTACTGTGTTCTTAATTTCTGGTATATCAGCCTTGATTTGCTTTATTGCTTCCTTAAATTCTTTGAACTCTTGTATGTGCTTCTCATTGTTGATCAGAAGCTTTAAAATGAGTTTTCTGAATTCTGTGTCCCCCGTTTTCTTGATGTCTTCCTCAGTTAACTCTGAGGTTGGCATAGGGTTTTGCTTCCTTGCAGCGGAGTTTTCAGTAATATTCAATGTGCCTTTGTCTCTTCTTTTGTTCTTGGTCATTGCACTTCTGGTTATCAGAGTCTTCTCCTTGGGGCAGGTTTCTAAGCTGTGTCACCCACAGGTCTACAATGCGGTTTTACTTATTGCAGTTGGTACACAACTTTTTGCTTGCAGCCACTTGTGCCACAACCTCCAGCGAGTTCCAGGTCTGGGTTCTTATGTTAGATTTCCACCGTGATCTACACAGCCACAGCTCCTGGCTCACCAATCTCCATCTCCTGTGATACCGTGCTGAGGCTGCACCGTTATCTCTGCAACCTTTCTCCCACTTCTGGTTGGAGCAGGTCCCAGGATTAGAGAGACACTAGGTGTCCTATATAGTTAGGTTGTTGGTGGTGCTGATCTTGCCGGAACCTGTTGGACATTAGGTCTGGGTGCCACACGGACCTATTTTGACCTGTATGATGCCACAGTCGGTACTATTTTCCTGCGCGACTAGTGCTATCCACGGACCTCAGTGCGTTCTCACGAGCTTGACACAGGCGCAGTTCACTGTTGTCCCCTGCAGTCCTGAAGCATTTGCCACAGTGTACAAAATGGCGCCTGACGTACCACTGCTAGAGTTCTTGATCTGCTGGCTGTCAGGTTTGAGGGCTACCCAGACCTGTCTTGGGTGGGACCTGTAGAATGCCACGTTGCTGCAGTTCACTGAGTCAGAAATGAGTTCACTGCCAGCTCAGCATATGCTCAGTCCTTTCCCTTGCCTTTGCCTCTTTACGCAAAATGGCACCCAATTCGGCTCTAGGAGGCTGACTGGGCTATGAAATCCACCATGTTCTCACACTGCTCATCTGTGATCTGCTGCTCTGTCTCTGCTCCTGGTCAAATCAAACGGACCAGCAGGACGGACGGTTCTTTATTTGGGTTCACCTCCCAAGCTCCCAGTGAAAGTCCCTTCCCACCTGGTTGCTGGTGGAGTTCCGGTTGCTGGTGGAATTCAGATCGCTGTTTGCTGAATGCTGCTGGAGTATCAGTCACTGCAACACCACACCATTGTGTCCTCTGCTTTCCTGTGTCTGTCAGTTTCCAGGTACCCCTCTGCTGTTGTTCTGTCCTCTCCTATTTCCTGGAATGTGTCCTCTTTGCTTCATCCTGATTAAATGTTTCTCCGTCTGTTTAAACGTGTCCTTACCCTCTTCCGCCATCTTGATTCCTCCCTATTTGGAATTTGTATGCAGCAAATGTTAAAGGAAATATTAGTGTTACTATTTTTAATATTTTCAACAATTTATTCTTGAAGAAATAGTGTAGTGTGGGCCCGGCAGCGTGGCCTAGCAGGATCCCATATGGGCGCCGGTTCTAATCCCGGCAGCTCCACTTCCCATCCAGCTCCCTGCTTGTGGCCTGGGAAAGCAGTCGAGGATGTCCCAAAGCCTTGGGACCCTGCATCCGCGTGGGAGACCCGGAAGAAGATCCTGGTTCCTGGCAGTGGATCGGCACAGCACCGGCCGGTTGCGGCTCACTTGGGGAGTGAAACATCAGATGGAAGATCTTCCTCTCTGTCTGTCCTCTCTATATATCCGGCTTTCCAATAATAATAAATCTTAAAAAAAAATTTAAAAAAATAAGAAATAGTGTAGTATGAGAAAGACATTCTTTTTTAAAATATTTATTGTATTTTTATTGGAAAGGCATATCAGATTTACAGAGAGGAGAGACAGAGGAAGATTTTCCATACACTGGTTCACTCCTCAAGTGGTTGCAACAGCCGAATCTGAACTGAGATGGTCCGAAACCAGGAGCCAAGATCCCTGCTCTCCCACATGGGTATAGGTTCCCAAGGCTTTGGGCCATGCTCTACTGCTTTTACAGGACATAAAAAAGCGTAGATGGAAACTGGAACAGCCAGGACATGAGTCTGGTGCTCAGAAGGTGAGGATTTAGCTAGTGAGCCATTATACCGGGTCCGAGAAAGGCTTTCTTGATGATGGTGAGGAGTTACGAAAGAGCCGGAAGTAACTAAGTATAGAGTATGCCTTAGCTAAGTGCATCTGAGTCCTCACTGCTATGCCTGGGAACATAGACATATGAACCTGAGTTCAAATCTCATTGTACTTATTAGTCAAGTTATTTTGAACAGGTTATTTGAATTTTTCAAGGTTAAATTTACGCACATGCAAAGTAAAACTGTCAGTGCTTGTTTTACAGATTATTGATATTAAGTAAAATTATGCATTTGAAGTAATTAACATGGTACCTGACTCACAGTAAGGATTTTAAAGTGTTTGACTCTTCGCTGTTTTCATCTCTCTGAACTTCAGCTCTCTTATCTGCAAGAAAGTGTTGAGCCAGATGCTTGAATTCATAGAGACCATGAATCTGGGTGTTGTTAAAAAAGAGCATTTTGTTTTTAGTTACTTTTAAATGCTTTATGTATGTGAAAGGCAGAGCAACAGAGAGAAATTGAGACAGAATGAAACCAAGAGAGAGCAAGCTTGAGAACTTCCATCTGCTGGTTTACACCCAGGTCTGGGCCAGGTTAAAGCCAGGAGCCAGGAACTCCATCCTGGTTTTCCACATTCGTAGTGGGAACAAAAGTACTTGTGCCATCTCGTGCTGCATTTCCAAGGGACGTGGGCAGGAAGCTGGATTGGAAGCGAGTGAAAGGTACTTGAACCAGCACTCTAATATGGGATAATGGTGTCACATGTGGCAGCTTAATTGTGCTACACATTGATGTTTGTGTTATTTTTGATTAATGAAGAGTGTTGATTTTAATTAGAAATTAAATACTTGTGCTGTATGTATTATATATCCATTAAGGTTATTTATTTTTTGAGGTAGATCAGATAAATCTCACACTTTTAAGAGTGTCCTTTTAAAACTTAACAGCATAAGTTTTGTCAGTCTTTTCTGATTATAAGAGCAAGAAATTAAAAAAAACACACTTATTTCTGTGACTTTGTTATTTTTGCTGTTTTTAATATTGTATATTTTTTCATGTTTTCTTTATTGTTTTGGTTAGTGGTTTGTCTAATTGGTTTTTGTTTGCTTTTAAATGACCTTATTCTATTTATTTTTGTTGTTGCTTTAAACATTTCATTAAGTTCTTGCATTATTACTTCAAATATGAAATTAATTCCTCAGTTGTGTAGTTGTTACTGACTTTTGCTGTTTTTATTAAAAAACTAATGTAGTTGAATATAAATTTTCTTCTAAGAATTGATTCAGCTGAACCCCACAGTTTTGACATGCAAATGTTCACTGCTGTTTTTTATCAATATTTTAAAACTACCATTGTACCTAAAAGTCTTTGAATTATTTAAATGTGTGTTTTATGATTTTCAAATTTGACTTTGACTTCTACTGACTGCCTGTGTTTAGATAAGGTCATCTGAATGGTAGAGAGTTTTTGATTGGGGTGCTTCAAGAATGCTTTGTGTTACAGTAAGTGGTTAGCTTTTGCAAGTCCTCTATTGGAGCTGAGAAAAGTATTTGTTCTTTAATTACTGGATGTAGGTTTATATGAACACCTAATGCAACACAGTGACATTTTCCTTGGTTTATGAATTGGTAAAAAAAAAGTTACTGAAATTTTTTGTTATAATTACATCATTATCAATTTTCCATGCATTTTAATTATTTTAAAAATAGTTCTCAAGGCTGTGTTGTTAGTTATATGCAGGTATAAAATTATACTTGGATTGTTCATGTATCTGACATTTTTTCAAAATGTTTTTGGCCTTCAATTTCATTTTGTCTGCTATTAATATAGTGACAGTTGCCCTTTTTTCTCACTTTATTTTCAATCTTTCTGTATCTATAGTTTGAATATCTCCCTTTTAAATATTAGAAGGTTAATTTTTTTCATCCAATCAGTGTTTATTACCATTTTATTTTCATATTCCCTGAAAGGTTTCCCAACTGGAGAATTCAGCTCTTTTATATTGGCTTTTATTAGTGGCATTTGGGAATTTGTTTCTATCATAATATTTTGCTCTTTGCCTGCTTTTCTCTGTAGTAGCTAGCTTTGAGTTTACAAATGAAAACCTCATATACAGATATCATTGCAGATGCCACGAGTGAGTAGACTGCCAAAAATGAGAATTAAAGAGCCACCGGGAAGAAGGAGCACACGTTGGAGGGAGGGTCAGGAAGCCAGTAAGAAAAGATCTGCCAAAGAGACTAGTAAATTCTGAGCAGAGATTAAGAAGAGTATCTGAAAATGACAATGCCTCAAGATGTGGTAGCTGAAAAAGTTTTAATCAGGAGTGCATGATCAGTGGCACTAGATGCTAATAATTCTATAAAAAGCAATTGCATTTGGTGGTTTGAAGATTGTCACAAACCTTTGAGATCATTGTTTGTCAAAGAGAAGCAGAAACACAGATGTTTTGGGAAAGAAAAAGGCATGTAATAGTCCATTAGCTGGACTGAATTGGTTAGGAATAGAGGAGCATGAGAGTGCCTGTCTGGATAGAGCAGCAGTGATGCAACAGAACAGGCTGAACCAGTGTCTTCAAAAAATTAAAAAGCTCCACATTTTCTTCTGATACAGTTTTTTTTTAAAAACAAGATTCCGCGTAGAGACTATAGAGACTGCATGCCTAATTACAAGTTGGAAGAAATGCAATATAAATGACAAGGGTGTCTCCATAGGCAGCACTGATGAATTCATTCATTTGGATATCATTGATCAAGAACTGTGAAGTTAATTCTACAATGTGGGTTAGATCAGAGCATACATTAATAAATGTACTTGACCTATAAAATGAATGATCAACATGTCTCATAGGACGGTGAAACTGATGAGCTCTCTGAAGAATCATTGCTATCACTAAGCCATTTTAAGGGCCTGGTTTTAGATTTTCATTAGGAGAAATATCTGTGAGTGTCTTTCTTAATGAAAACCAAGCATCTAATTTTTGCTAAACCAGACTCAAAGCCATTATCAAAGTTTTTGCTCTGCTTATACTTTTTGTCTTTTTTCCTTTGGGAGACAACTATATTTATCCATGTGTTTGGTATGTGTTTGTTGAACATGACACTAGTAGCATAACATTTAACCTAGGAGACACTAGCTTATAAAATAGCATAAAAGGATCTATTTATATTTTATTTAGGAAAAGATTCTTTTAAAAATAGGATAGCCTTTAGCTAGGGAGCATAAATAAGGCATCATCTTAGGGTAAATCTGTCCACACTGTTGAGAACTTTGCTTGGACACAGCTCAGTTCATCTCCTAGAATGCTATGGGCAATGAGGAAACAATGTTAAAAAGTAGCTACCCACTGAAATGACTAGCCCCTCAAAAGAGTGTGTTTTTCCTTTTTGTAAGGAAAATCTCTTTTTAGGTGCATTGAGTATGACAGGAGATGGCTTGAGACTCAACTAGATATTAGAGAGTTAAGCTTTAATTGCTCCTCCTCATCAGGATACCAGAATTTAGTATTTCCCTCTTGGAAGTTCAAGAAAGAGTTGTTTTGTGAATTAAAAGAGGACAGGAAGGTCTTGCTAGGCAGAGGACATGGCCAAGAGTCAGATCCCAAGGGAGAAAGAATACAGATAAGAGATTCCTAATAGCAAAATGGCTATCTATCTCCGTGGTTTAAAATACTTCACTTGAAGTTGAGTTTTGATATGTATCACAATCTAATTTCCTTGTGTAATCTTCAGTAAAAGTCAGTTTTATGCAGCAGCTCTTATCTTACGATGCTTTGGGAAATGCAGGAAGAATATATCTGTGGTACTTGGGACAAGGTAGGACTGGGAATATCTCATGCAAAGGTGAGATGGGAAGGAGGCTGATTTCATAAAGAAAGAAGTTGAGCAGAGGAAGCCTATTGGGGACCTGTTGAAATGTGAATTTTTTCACAAAATATTGAATGATTATAGAGTGATTTTATTTATAAACATATGATCCCTGATTCTGGGAATACACTTGAAGTGTGAATAGCACATCAATGCTAGGTGGTCCTGAAGCTTATTCACCCCAGCACTCCAGAAAACAAGAGCAAAACAGACCTCAGATTATCTGAAGATATGAGTTGGAAGACAAAGATGTTTCAAAGAGGGAAGAGGGAAGAAGATTTCCTATGTCTGTCTCTTACCTGCTGGTACTCTGGATAACTGACATATCCTTCCCAAGACAAAGTTTGTCTGTAAAAACAGAAAAAAATAGGATTATGCAAATTGTATAATAATAAGAGTACCTGGCAAACTGTAAGTGGTAAATAGATGTGAGCTTCTATGGTCAGTTTCTCTTGATGCTATCCAAAGAGGTCCTTCTACTTATCTATCTTCTATTACATACCTTCAGTGTGCCAGGATCTGCTGGAGAATGGAGGTAGAAGATGGGAAAACACTGCCTGTATCATCAAGGAGCTCACAGGGAGGGCAGATGGCTGAGATCATCGTTCTCTTCTCTGATCGTATTGACCATCAGACATAGTCAGGAGAGGAAGATTTGAGATTCAGGGTTGATACTTGGAAATCCAATACCACCCTAGTGTACGACTCCTGGCAAACACAGAGAGAAAAACGATCAGTTCACAAGGTAACCTGTACTTCTTTTGCAGTAGAGGGAAACGTTTTTTCCTGGCCACTGTGTGTTTGTTTTGTGCATACAAGAAGTAGATGAAGAAACATCACCTCTTGAGCATAAACAGGCCTGAAAGAGAGAGGAAGGGGGCACTTTGCCAAGTTAGAAGCAATATAACTTTACCCACATGTAGGTGAAACTTGGTCCAGTGGGACTTGGCTTAATCTCAGCATCGTATAAAGAACTCCCCTTCTAGTCTCACAAAAATGCACGTGTGTGCAGTTCTAAATGCCCAAGAGAATAGATTTTGTACTAAAGACATTTCCATTCATGTTTATTAACAGAGAGGTTGTAGAAACAGGACTGATGTCTGTTTCATTTATTAACCCTTGTGACAAGATGGCTCTGGGCTTGGCTGATGCGAGGACATTACTTTATTGATTAAATAATGTGATGAAAGGGAGCGGTGCTTATGTGTTGAGAGTTTATTGCCAGAGACACTTGGCTAGCAAAGTGCTGAAAGGAGAGCAGTGTGACACTCTCACTGTGAGTCTGTAATTAGCCGCCAGTTGGAACTGAAATGCAGTGTCCTGGGGAAAGTTCCCCTTACTGCTCCAGGTCTGCAGTGCTGAAGACATATAAAATCATATATCTTCTTTCCCTACTGAGCTCATTTTTTCTAACTCTGAAATAAAAAATAAACAGCTGAAACTGAAGTGATGTAAAAAAATTATGTTGGAATGGCACAAAAGAAAAGTATCCAATTTTGTGGGAAAAGGACACAATTCTAATCTTGGGAATCATACGCAAAGCAATAAGAAACTCAAACAAATACAATGATTGCATTATTTTATTGCAGTTCTAAAAAGATACAACTCTCAGAAAGAGCTGTGTTTGTTCAGGCATTCGCTGTAGAATTCAAAAAGGATTGACGTAGTCAAGAGAATGATTGGTGTTTGTCTTCTAGCCTGTGGAGTGATGTGAAGGAGGGGGGTTTTCCTCAGGTTCATGCAGATCTAGGAAATGTGGGCCTTTCGTTTTGAGTGCACTGTGAGTGACAGCATCGTGGCTCAGAGTCTAGTCCTGCTGGAAGAGAGTGCAGGGCTTATTTGTGGTTCCTTCTGATAACCTGGTCTCCAGTCAACTAACTCTGTACTTTCCAGAGTGTTGTACCTATTTTTCTGTTCTTCATTATCTTTTGATTTGTTTGCTTACATTCTGTATTTTCTCTTTCTCTCCCTTCTTTTCTCCTTTAGTGCAGCAATTTGTTAAAATTCTTGGAGATTCTCTTCCTGGTTCCAAATCCAAGTTCTACAACTATCTTTAACCTCTAGACACCACATGACTTTTCTGTGCTTTGTTTTTCTCACTCATGAAGTGCCTATAATAATAGTAACTGTTTCTTTAGGTTTCTACAAGAATAAAATGACAAAATATTTAAAATGCTTAAGACTTTTTAGCACACAATACGTGTCCTCACATGTTATATGTATTTAAACAACCAATAAACATATGGTTGTATTCTTAATGGTTCAAACATGTTAACTGGTTCCCTGAGTCCCACAAAGTGATGCTAAACTTACCTATAGGGGATTTAAGGTGCTCCATCACTAGTTTAGCATTTTTGCAATTGTATCCATCACATACCATACCTCAGTCATTTGGGTCAATTATCACAGCCTAAAATTTTCATGTGTTTTCCTGTGTCTCCTCAGTATATCTGAGATGAAAATTCACCCCTTTTATTCTGATTTTCTGCCATTCATAGTCTCAATATTTATGTTTTTTTATAATTTAAGTAACTGAATGTGGTCAGTGTACTAAAGATTCCCTGTATGGACTTCCCATTCCATTTTACAATAGAGGCTGAATGGTGACCCTCTTGCCTTTAATGTCCACAGTCAAAGCTTTGATCAGTGTTATCTTTTATGACAAGACTTTGCAAGTGAGATTAAGCTAAGGATTTGGAGATGGGGATGTACCAAAATGCCACACAAGTTATCATAAACAAGGAAAACTGATATTTCCCATGGGAAGAAGAGGAAAGTGCAGTATGACCATGGTGAGAGAGATTGCACTTACACTGCCATAAATAGTTACATAGCCAAGGCATACCAACAATCATCAAAAGAGGAAAGAGGCAAGCAGCAAATTCTCCCCTAGTCCTACAGAGAAAAGACAGCCTTGCCTACACCTGCATTTTAACTTACCTAAATTTAGTCATTTTTAAACTTTGGTCTCCCAATCTGAGAATAAATTTTTATTGTTTTAAGCAAGTTTGTGGCAACTTGTTCCAGCAGCCACATGAAATGAGTGCCATGGCACTGCAGTCTTTGGCTTCAAGGTTCTTTTTGTTTAGAAATTTACAAGTAGCAAAATTCATTCTCAGTAGTATGTAGTTAAATACACTTTTCATAAATTTTTCTCATGTAATTATTAATACAGTCAAGATGCAGAAAAGGCCTGTCACTCTCCCCAAACGCATTGTAGTCCAACCCTAGCCATATTCTTAACGATTGGCAAACACTGATTTGTTCATTATCATGGCTTTGCATTTCACAGAATATATTATAAATGGAGTAATTAAATATGAAGCTGTTTGAATTTAACTCTAATATGATGTATTCAAAATTTATCTCATTTTATGGCAAATATCAATAAATCACCCATTTGTTATTGCTGAATAGTATTCCATTTTGTGGACATAATGCAGTTTTTCCATTTTTCAGTTGAATAACATTTGAGTGATTTCCAGTTTTGACAATTACAAATAAAGCCATAGCAAACATTTCTGTACAGGTTTCATTGGGAATTCAGTCTTTTTTCTCTTGACTTTGCCAAATGAATTATAGAATGGCTTTCCCTCTATGCATGGGAAAATATCAGGGCCAGTGTTGTGGCATAGTGGCTAAAATGCTGCCTGAATGACAGAATCTCTGTGATCACCAATTCATGCCCCAGATGCTCTACTTCTGATCCAGCTCCCTCTCATGTTCCTGGGAAAACAACAGGAGATGGTGTAAGTGCTTAGGTCCCTGCACTCATGTGGGAGACCTAGTGAAGTTTTCGGATCCTGCCTTAGTGCTGGGCCCAGTTCTAGTGATTTGTGGCATTTGATTTGAACCCATGGATGTAAGAACCCTTTCTCTGTCTTCCTTTCTTTTTCTGTAACTGCTTTCAAATAAATAGAAAATAAATAGGTGGTTTTTTTTTTTCCCTACAAAAAGATAGCACATCATAGGCCAGTCTGCTGAGTCTGAATACCACAAACTGGGGAACCTAAATAGTAGAATTCTGCTATCTGGCTATTAGCATGATTACATTCTTGGTATGGGCACTATTCCATGATTATTGATGGCTGACTTTTTAATGTATCCTCACATGGCAGAGAAAGGAAAAACAGTTTTCTATGTTTCTTCCTGTAAAAGGACTCTGTATTCATGAGGGCTCCATCCCCATGATTAAATGGCCTCCTGTGGGCCTACCTCCAAATATCGTCACATGAGGGATTTGGGTTTCAGGACATGAATTTTAGGGGCTATGTAAGCATTTAATCTGTAATACTACTTACTTCACATACTTTAAATATACAAATATTGAGTTTTTCTGTGAGAAGTCAAACTCAAATGTTCCTTTCACTTGTATTAGTCCTTGTTCTGTCACTTTATTTCAGTTTTTATATTTCTTAATTCATTTCTTTAGTTTTTATTTTTAATGATGATTACAGAGTTCAGAGGGTACACACCCATGTGGTGCTCAGTTAAGGTGAGAGGGGTCGAAGTGTGGAGGAAACCTGTAATAGTTCTTTTGAAGGCATTAGGCAATGCTAGCTTTTTGAACTTAGACAACATCAGCAATATAACAGTGATTCAGTTTCTGATCACTAATATTATTTTGTTTAGCTATGATGTAGCCTTAAAGTAACAAGTCTGGGAGATTAGCTTATGACTTATTAGGATTTTCTTGAGTTTGTAGTTTAATCGTACTTATAAGTTGTCCCAGGTCACAATGTTACTCAAAACATTCAAAAAGAAAAACCAAACCTAAATATGAGAAACTGCAGAGTCTGTTTAGAAATAAGCAAGCATTATCAGCCTATATATTCTGTGTAGGTATTTTTTTTCAAAATCATAACAACATTTTTCACTTAGGAAAATATGTTAAATGAATTCCATAAAATCTACCCAGAACATAGTGCAAATTTCTGTAGCATTTCACGCATGCTGTTGGCAGATCCCAATCTGTCTTCAGCATTTAAAGATGATATTCTTTATTCTCATGAATGTTTATGTTTATCAGATGTTTGTTTTATTAACCTACTTTTCTTCTTTCTGGTAATGAAAGCATGAAATCCTGCTAACTTCAGAGCAAGCAGCTTATGCTTAGTGGATTCTTGTAGATAGGTTTCCCTATTGTTGAGTTCACTGATGAAAATTTATTTATGTAATTTATTTAGAAGAGAGAGAGAGCTGGATAAACACACATATACACACTTACACACATGCACATACCATATCTCATCCTCTGATTCACTCCCCAGATGCCTGCAACTCAGTGCAGGTCACCCTGCCCCACCTGGGGCTTAGGAACCCAAGTACATGAGCTATCAGCTGTGGCCTGGAGAGGTGCACATTTGCAGGAAGCTGGAGTCAGGAGCAGGGCTCGGATTAGGGCTCAGACACTCAAATAGCCTCTTCACTGCTGTCCACCCGTGCAATGGGCAGTTTATCAAGCGTTAAAATGAGTAAACAGGGGGAATCAGTTTCATTTTGTGTTTTACCAAATGCGTCCTTCAAACACTTTTCTTTTGTCTCAGAGGCTGTTGACTCAGTCTACACAGATTCCTCACTCCTCCCCTCCGCTTCCTTGTCCAAAAATTTTCTATTCTGATCATGATGATCCTGTTTCCTTTACCGGTGACTACCACTCACCATATGACTCGTTTTTATCCTGCTGATTAAGATGTTTAAGAATATTTAATTTGCTCCCAAATAAGAGATCTTTGTTTGCATCACCATATGTGTGTGGCTGTGACACCAGGATGTGAGAGGACAAAGTTGACAATGGCTGGGAGAGTGGAAAAGTGGAAAGAATGTGAGTTGTCAAATGGCACGCTGATGGGTTGCTGAGTGCACCAGTTCTAGGACCATCGTTATCTTTGGACTCCCCGGTGTCATGGGCTGCTTTGACTAGGGATTGAAGTTTTTAAAGCACATGCATGACAATTGATCATTGAATAATCTAGAAATTTCCTACAAAATTGTTTTAAATGCTATAATGCATTATTAAAAATCCAGTCAGACTCATCAAACCAGTCAGATAATAGGAGCTTTTAATTTCATTTAAGCAAACAAGAGAAATGCAAATTTCTTGAGTCCTAGTCACAACACCATTCATCTTTTGAGGTATGTAATAACATTTCTGGAATGGGAAGCTTGTGATGCAGAAGATGAGGGAATTCTGGCTGTCAGGTGGAATACTATTTACCTTCTTTATACAATGATAAAATTAGATGAGTTATATTTAAAACCCAGAATAACAGCTGTCAGGTTGTGAGTTCAACAAAGATCATGAACAATAGCAATGATTATTGTTATTTCTTTATATAATTTTTTATTGCAAAAGACTTGTTAGTTCAGAAATTGTTTTTATCTTAACAGACTCTTAGAAATAAATGAATATTGCCAATTAATTCAACCTTAGAGTTTTGGGAGGTGAATTTTGTAATTCTTAATACTTAGAAGAAAACCTTGAATAATATTGATGAGATATCTTAGACATTACATTCAAATATAGTTTTTATCCCCACTTTGGTACCAAGTTCACTATAATATAACTTAAAAATCTGAAAGATATTTTAGTTTGGTGCACTGGTTATCAAACTGGGTGTCATGTTAAACAGCAATTATTAAATTAAAATTTAATGTTTGGCATTTTTGCAATGAAAAGTTTACAATCAAGATTTTTTAAAAAAAATGGAATTAAATAAAGGGTGTAAAATCAGAGTACATTTCATCAGAATTGACAGGTAGGAATTACTTCATGGGACTCTGTGTGTATGCAGTAGGTTACAAATATAAAGTCTGTTTCAGTCTATGAATTTTAGTAATTAGTGTAGCAGAAAAATGGGGACTAGTAGCCAGAAACACTTGGTTTGAATTAGCTCACTCACTGGTCCCTTGTAATGGAAAGAAGATGGCATTGTGCCTTCAGCACAATAAGATCTCAAAAACTCTGTCCCTTTCCTGTCCCCACCTTCCTCCTTGTGCACTGAAGTGATGGAACCATAGAGTAAAGTAACACTGACGTCAGTCACCAAGACGCTGCCCAACAAACAGAAACACTATTTTATATATTATACATTCATCTAAGCATCAAGTTTCAGGGGCACAGTGAACCACTGGGGTTCTTAAAAAAAGAAAACCAGTTTTGTGTCAACTATAATCAGTAACAAATGACAGCTCCTTGGAGTAAGAAGCCCCTCAGACCTTATTCTTAAAATAACAGGTGTCTGAGTAGAACTATGAATTGCTTCTAGTTTTATTGCCTCAGCAGAAGGACACACCAGCTGCCAAAAGTGGGGGTATGGAAAAAGGGTCGCTGGGGAGCTCGGTAGGTTCTGGGTAGAGGGGCACGCAGAGGCCACAAGGGCTCACGCTCCCAGGCCTCTCTGATGCCCTGACTCCTCCCACTGAAGGAGAACCTGGGAACCAGAAGAGGAACTTCTTCCACATAGATCCCCCACCACTATAGGAACAGAGAATTTGTTTTTTTCTGCAAGCCCACTACCCTCATTTGTTGCAGCTCGCTTACCCTCATCATTTATTGTGGAATGCTCTAGTAGACAACAGAAACCAAACATGTTTATTTGGTTCCAAGGGCTCAGTGATTTCCTCCTTTACTCTCCTGCCCCATTTTCTTCTTTCTGCTGTTCTTCCTTTTTTCTTCTTTAATGGAACATCCATTTACGTGCCAGAACTTAGTGAAACTGCTGAGGTGGTAAAGGCCGTAAATTGAGCTGGTCCCTTTTACGGCTAAGAAATATGAAAGCATCCTTTCTGCCACTGAGCTGGCACCCATGGCAGGATCAAGTGCTAGTGTTAACCAGAAGGCAGGGAAGGACATTATCACTTCAGGGCTGTCATTACCCCAGGGTTTCTCTGTGAACTACAACATCCAAAGAAAGGCAGGCCAGAGGAGAAAGGAGGGGGACTGAGAAAACAGGTCTGTTTATTTGTTTTAACCTAACAGGCTTAACAGAATGGTCAGGAAGTTAAAAGTGAGGGAATGCCAGGTGAGTACAAAACATAACCCTGCTTTCATTGAAAAGGTGATTAAGCGGGCCACCTCTTCTCCTCCTTCTGCATGCATATTTGGAAAATCCCAGAATCAGCCACACCTGGTGGCTTCGGCTAACCAATCCATGGGTTTTTTAAACTTGTCAAGGCAAGACCTCCCATTTGTTATTATACCTAAAGCTGTGAGTCTTTTGTACCAGTGAAATCCCAAAGAGATCAGCTCACTATGCATGTTTTTCCCCTCATTGTGGTCTCATTGTAGAAATTCACTGTGAGACTTTTTTCCCCCCTAGGTATCGATTTTAAACTTTAACACTTATTGCATACCCTAAATTACAGCAATAGAATAGCTAAAGGCTTGAAAGTGCATTAGATTTTTTAAGTTAGTTCCTACTGGCCATGAAGTGCTCTCTTTAGAGAGTACAATCACCATCTTGTAGTGGCAGAATTTGCTGTAGACGGTGTGAAGCAGTCCAGAAGCATAGGCCTTGCTTACTTCGTTGTGTTATTCCAAGGTTGCTTATCACAGATACTTGTGCTAACTGGAAGAAATGATCATTTTTCTCTGTCAGGATTGCATTGTGCAGCATCACAGATAAGCAAGCAGAGACCCTTGTGAGTTCCAGCTCAGCCAGTTTCTGCTTGTGTAGTAGTCCCTCAGTAATCCACTCCTGTGCTGCAGGTCACTCGTTCTTTCCATTCTGCCCGCCACCTTGTCCAATAGTCAGTTTTCCAATTTCATTGAGAACCATCTACCTTTGGTGAAAAAGAAATCATTATTGTTAATTTTTTAGAACAGGAGTGATAAAAGTAAATGCCCTGCACAGTATTACAGAAAAAGTAGACAGTATGAGGTAACTATTCTTCTGTTCCCTACGAGGCTCTACATTTTGTGCACCCCCTTTCAAATCTAGTGCTTCCCTGAGTTATATTTTAAAAAGCTTTAAGAAATCATTCAGATAATCTGACTTCATTGCTGTGAAATTTCATCAAAGTGTACTCAATCCTTGAACTCATATCTGGGTCCATTTTGCCAATCATATAAAACTTCCTAGGTTTTCTTCCTAGAGGCATGAGTGGTTAACTTGATCTTATTGCGCTGCAAAAGATTTCGTGCTACACATCATTTTTCATAAACGCTATTTGTTGTGTTAGGAGAACTCCAGAGAGACTCCTTGTTAGGCTAGACTCTGAGGGGGTGGGGAGCTGTGTCAGCTGGTGCTAGCTCTGTGTTATCACTTTGAAACAAATGACAATTCTTAGAAATTCTTAAAATTCACACAAGTTTAGTAACAGAAGAAACAAAGAGACAAGACAAATAATAAAAGATACAGAGGAACTCAGCATCTTGGCAAGGGAAGATGCCTTCTCATGAACAAACAATTGTTAAAAAAGATTAGAAACAAAAGAAAAGAGCCAGAAGAAAATTCCTGATTTGAAAGCACTGGATTTTGCTGGTAAATGGAGAAGGGTTAAAGCCTTCTACTGACCCCTGTTTCTTTGTAAAGGTCAGCCACGCATGCTCACTCTTTTAGAGGAGCACAACAGCCTTTGCAACAAAAAGGCACTAGGTGGTGCCCATTTTCTTCGATGGGGAAAAGGGCTCAGTTTCCCAAGGGAATTACCCGGGGAAGTTCTTCAGGGCCCAGCCCAGTACAGTGCACTCCCCTCCTCTGACAGCCCAAAGCAGGGTGTCACATCCTATCCTTTTCCTGAAGTGTCCTGGGGCTTGCCTGTTTAAGGGCTAGGTTTTGGTTTGGGGAGGCAGACAGCGTTTTAAACAAAACACTGTTTTAAACAAAAGTGGAAGGATGGTGATAGAGAAAAGGTTCATGTATTCCCTTTGAAAATGAAAGAGGAATAAAGACTGCAGCCTTATCATTTGTGTTTTATAGAAAAAAGTCACCAGTAGGTTTGCGGAGGCTCTCCTGCCGGATGATCTGGATAATGCCACTTTAGTCCCGCCCCCCCACTTTTATGCACAACCAAGCTGTGAATATATTAGAAGAAAATAGAAGTTAACTTTAAATTTCAATTTGCCTCTTCATGAAAATAATTCTTTGTCAAGGTAAATGTGGTTAGATAAAAGATTTTGCAAGTCCGTGTCTACCCACCCTTCCATTCCTCCTGTTTGAAAGAGGCATCTTTATACCACTGGTTTACTCCTTTAAAAAGTCTCATTAGACACGCTTAACAGATTGTTGTATTGTGTACACGAAGAGCAGATAACTGAATAAGAAGTTGTGATTTTTTTTAGAATAGTTTTATCCAGGCAATGTGCCCATCAAGATCTGTTTTAGAATGTAGAATCATTTAGAAAGTTTTTGTTCTTGCAAAGACTGGTCATAGCAATAGGGCATTAAATCATGTCCTTGTCACAAAAAAAAGAAGAAAAAAGAAGTAAAGAGTATATTGACTTTTTCTTTTCTAGTAGAAATATGTAAGAGGTTTGTATGCTTATCACCTGTCCCCCCAGATTTGGCCAAATAGAATTAGTTTGTTCAAATATATTTATTTTATTTTAGAAGTGACAAGAAAATAGTTTTTGAATGTCAAAGAGTAGAATGTTGTAGTAGAACCTGAATCATATTTTATAGTTGGGGAACCATACTCCACAACAAAGGGAAAATAAGACTTGGTAATGTTTAAAAGTTGAACTAAGAGAAAATGTTTGTTATGAAACTGTGAGAATTATTTCTATGCTCTAGCTGCCCTGTCATATGTCATGGCATGTGGCAGGTTGACTGCTCATTAATTCTATTTATATCAGTATGGTAATCCACCCCACTGAGTACACATGTGTTAAAATATTCATAAATTATGTTTATTGTGAACAAATATACATTAAATGCCACAAGAAGACCATTATTTAAAGACAAAACTAGTTAACAGTCCAATAAGCCTAACTTCTTTGCTGTCAGTCCAGGACATTGTGTTTTGCCAGATTCATGATGATTGCTTCTACTTCTGGATACCTCATAGAGAAAGATAGAAAAAGTTTATCTTTTGTGCAAAAGAAATAGATTTCACTTAAAGGAGTAGATTGATGAATAAAGATGTTGTTAGCTCAAGACCAGTAAAAACATTTTAAAACATCGATCAGAAAAAGCCATCTAGAGAGGTGCACTTCTGTCCTCCCAACTTTTAAAAAAAATCTAAGTCTTTTAAACCATCATACAGGCTAGAGTTTGATGGTGTTTCATGAAATCTGAGATCATTACATAAATTAGAAAATTTCTCGATAAACAAGGCTATGAGTGAGAATTTTAGCTTTATCCTTTGTTGGGGAGGACGGTGCTCAACCAATACAAGAGCATTTAGAATGTCTTAGAAAGTGAGATTTGAAACCCATAATGTAAATATACTGCAGCAGACTGTTACAGACCTTACTATTTCTAAATGAAATAATCCTGAACTATGCTATTAGCAATGATTTCAGGAAGCTGGAAAAAGTTGAGGCGAGTATTCCTTTTGCAGTGTGGCCATGCTGCTACATACCACAGTTGAGAAGTTTGAAATTCTCGTCCAAGTCCAAAGTAGTTTTAGTTAAAATATATCGCCTAATTTAACCAATTCATTGTATTTTACTTTAACGTCATGGAAACATTGAGATTTATTAATTATTAGGACCATACCTCAGATTTAACTAAAATAATGGTCATTATAAAAAGTGACTGCATGATAATCTATTTGGAATACTCTATTGGTGCCTGGTATAAATCAAAAAACTTCAATTTTACTTGAGGGAATTTTCTCCTGAAATAAAATGACAACTAAAACAAACTAGGAAATTCTGAGTTCATCTTTACTCTATGCTCATTTTAAAGAAGAATGTAACATTCATAGGACACAACAGTACAGGAAGTATTTTTTTTCCTCATGTTGCTACAGGAATAGAGCCATTACTTTTGACCATGTATTATTCTCAGACAGGATTTTCTGTATAGTGAAACCATTACAGTATGTTTTACTTTCCACTTTCTCCTGTATTGAAAATTTCTTTACTTCTGTCCTGTCTAAACAAACTTATTGGAGGAGTCTCTCATATGAAATAATTCAAAATGTGCAAAGAAACATATGTATAAAAATTATAATGTTCCTTAAAATGGCAAACATTTGAAAATGTTTTAATATCTAACAATGGATGCATTGTTAAAAAGGTAGTGTTTGATAAGAAGTTATACAGTTAATAAAAACATCCGAGGAAGGGATGTGTGTGATAAAATACAATATTAAAAAAAGGGGGTAAGATTAAAACATAGAATGATTATAATAATTTTAAAACATGCAAATCATGAAACCCTAAGAGGGTTCCCCTCATTGAATAACTGAGTAAGGTTTTTTTTAACAGACTTCATTCAAACTTTTATTATGCTATCATGATAATACAATTTAAAAAGCATTTTACGTTTTCAAAAGTATTCAGAAGACATGAGAGGTCAATTTACATTTTTTCTCTTTAGATGTCATAAATAATCACTACAGATTTTTGAGGGGAAAATTAGACAACTCCCACTTCCAAAAATGCTAACTTTGAAACTAGTATCCCAGTATGTGGTTTTTAGTAGTCAAACCCAATTTGTTTTCTGTGAAATCACAGTGCACATATACTTTATTAAATAAGAATTCTGTCTCTTATTTTTGAAATTTTCCTGCTTATTGCATTCAAATCTAAACCATACATTTTCACCTATCAGTTCTGAAAATCCTTGAACAGCCATTTCAGAAAACAAAACAAAAACACATATGAAAACCTCCATAAACCCCTCTCATTAAGCTTTCTGTGAAGTTGGAGATGTACTTTCATGTGAATCTTGGCCTCTGTACAGCATTGCCGCACAATCATTTTCATCTGAGATTTGAACATATTGGAAGAACTACAGCCTTCCTTTCTTTTATCCTGTCATCCTCCCTCCTGGAAGTGACGGGCATATGGCAGGCACCCTCCCTGGATTCTCAAACAACAGGAGGGACCTGATTTCAATTCCTACATCCTGTCATCAGTGACTCTCGGGATATTTTGTTCTTGCAAGGCTAAGGATGTGATTCGAATTTGCCATACGGACAGAGCTTAATGCGATGCCATTTTTGCCACTGGAGCCCTCAATCAGTTAATTAAACATGATATAAATCACCACATGTATTTGTAAAGTAAGATTAATAAGGCAAAGTCAGAGTAAATGAAGAATCCTCCCCATCCTAGGAGTGTGAATCACTGATAGGAAGATTACACTTTTGGAAACTCAATACTTTTGAGCAGGCTTTGTTGGTTTAATCCTTCAGACTGCTTTGTGCAACCCGAAACCTGGAGCTGTCATCTTTAGCCAAAATTTCAGCCATAACTTCCTCAGCTTTCACCCCATTATTGAAATCAGCATTCACAATACTTAACAAAGATCAAACCTTTCAGCGGACCACAGGGCAGCCTCTTACCACCTGGGACACGAGAAACATGTTTAATAAATATTTCATTTTGTTTTAACATGAAGACTTTCCCGTGCGCTCCCCCACCCTGCCGTTTTTTTTTATTCCTGGAGGTAAGGGCTACCCTCGAGCTGCACATTCCATCTCTGTGGTCAGTTAGGTTGATAGCCTTCATAAAAGGATTTTCCCCCTTCTCGTGCTAGGGAGCCTTGTTAAACCAGAGCAATTCTAGAAACACAAGATAGGTGCTCTGCAAAGATCAAAGCTCACCTAAAGACAGCTCTGTAGGAATTTGGAGCTCTCTTTGAAAACCGCTCAGTTTACAAAGTATAGAGGTATTAAACCCCAGGAATTAAAAAGAAAAAAAAGCTTAGTTTCAAATAATGTTTAAAGTCTTACAGTAGTTAATATGGGATCCCCTTCAGCCACTCTTTGTGTATTATTCCTAATATCTATTCACAGCATTCCTATAATAGCTCCAAAGGAACCATTATGCTGAGAAGACATACGCCTATGATGGATCCTTAATACCAAATGCATTACCTACTCAGTAGGTACATTTTAACCTCAATATCTTAGCTCAGGGGAAGGGTTGGAAAATAGCCTGTAAATTTCTTTAGGTGAAAAAAAAAAATGAACCATGCCCAGATCTTCAGCTTTATGGCTCACTCAATGGGAGCCCCAGAAACTTTGCCTTCCACAAGAGAGGCAGAGCTGATGGCCCATGGGAGGCCCCTGCCCTTTAGGCAGCATAAATCACCTAACCGCAATGGGGAATTGAAGCATCCAGTCTCAGTCATTATGATGTTTCCTCTACTTTTGGAGATTTTGTCATTCATCCTAAAAACACCCGTAGCTAGACTCATTCACACATGGACCAACACAGGTATTCTGCTTGTAGACTCCATTTCAGAATAACATTGATAAACCCTGATGATCTGAACTCAACCATGTGTTTATGTGACCCATCTGGTGACGAAAAAAAGTCTTAGGACTACTTTCTTCATTCCTTTGTCTGCAAGCCAAATAATTTCTTTTATGCACAGCTTCTGAAAACAGCCACTCATTATAAATGGGCTCAGCCTAGGATTTTGAATTCTGTACTTCCATCTAAGAAAATGAGGTATTTAAAAAGCAGCTATTTCTGGAGATATTTTAATGTCACATTAAGAAAAACTGGGGTTTTTGGTGCCCGGAAGTCTTTGTTTAGAATGCAACTCCTCATTTTATATTAGCATATTCATTTTAATAAATCATATTCATAATTTGAAAATAGCAGCTAATATTTATTGGCTGCTTGCTTTGTAACAGACTGTAAGCCTAGAATGTTCAAAGAGGTATCACATTTAATCTTTTTTTTTTATTAAATTTATTCATTAATTACATTGTGTTGTAATTACATAGAATCTGGGATTCTCCCCCCCACCCTCCCCCCATGGTGGGTTCCTCCACCCCGCTGCATAACCATAGTTCAAGTTCAGTTGAAATTCCCTCCCTGCAAGTATTTGCCAAGCATAGAGTCCAACATCCCATAGTCCAGACAAGTCCAACTACTTATTGGGTAGACCCTCTCTGGTCTGAGGGCAGAGTCAGCAGAGTATCTTCCTGGTCAAATAAAAGCACTAATATGCCATCTGCAACAATTAACATCGTTATGGAATTAATTGACATGGTATTGAGCAGTCAACATGTTAAAAATAAATGCGATTTCTTAACCACTTTCTGTGACCCCCCATTCACAGTTCAATTTTAGTTTATATACTACAAATGACATAACATAACATAGCATAACATGATAACATAACATATCCATAACATAACATGATATGCTTAACATCATATCATATTAAATTAAGGCAAACATGTGGTATCTAACCTTTTGGGATTGGTTCATTTCCCTTAGCATTATGGTTTCCAGTTTGGCCCATTTGGCCACAAAGAACTGCATTTTTTTTTTTTTTTTAATAGCTGAGTAGTATTCCATGGAGTAGATGAACCATAGCTTTCTTATCCAATCCTCTGCTGATGGGCATTTTGGTTGTTTCCATGTTTTTGCAATTACTGATTGTGCTGCTATGAACATAGGAGTGCATGTTGGTTTCTCATAAAATGAGTGTTCTGGATATATTCCTAGGAGTGCTATAGCTGGGTCATACGGTATGTCGATTTTGAGTTGTTTGAATATTCTCCATACTGATTGCCATAGAGGCTGTACCAATCTGCAGCCCCACCAGCAGTGGAGTAGGGTTCCTTTTTCCGCAACCTCGCCAGCAAGTGTTGTTGGTGATTT
The DNA here is from genome assembly GCF_030435755.1 of Ochotona princeps. Taxonomy (NCBI): domain Eukaryota; kingdom Metazoa; phylum Chordata; class Mammalia; order Lagomorpha; family Ochotonidae; genus Ochotona; species Ochotona princeps. Next base: position 42,151,149 of record NC_080839.1, on the reverse strand, counting down.
TCATGTGGGCCACCCTTACTGGCGTTAGGTTGTATCTCATTGATGTTTTAATTTGGATTTCCCTTATTGCCAGGGAGCTTGAGCATTTTTTCATATGTTTATTTGCCATTTGGGATTGTTCCTTTGTGAAATGTCTGCCCATTTCCCGTGCCCATTTCTTGAGTGGCTTGTTTATTTTGGTGTTTTGGCTGTTTTGTAGTTCTTTGTATACTCTGGAGATTAGTCCTCTATCACCTATGTCAAGCGCGAAGATCTTCTCCCATTCTGTGGGTTGCCTTTTTTACTTTGTTGATTGTTTCCTTTGCTGTGCAGAAGCTTCTTAGTTTGATGAGGTCCCATTTGTTTATTCTGATTTTGATTTCTACTGCTTTTGGTGTCCTTCTTAGGAAGTAGGGACCTACCTCTAGATTTTGCAGAGTATTTCCAACATTTTCTTCCAAAAGTTTGAAGGTTTCTGGATGTAGGTTTAGATCTTTTATCCATTTAGATTTGATCTTAGTATATGGGTATCACATTTAATCTTCACCGCCACCCTATGAGGTAAAGTTCTGTTATTTCATTTATTCTATCAACAAGGAAATTGGCACAGATTAAGATCACATAGTTAGGGCCCAGTGGCGTGGCCTAGTGGCTAAAGTCCTCGCCTTGAACGCCCCGGGATCCCATATGGGCGCCGGTTCTAATCCCGGCAGCTCCACTTCCCATCCAGCTCCCTGCTTGTGGCCTGGGAAAGCAGTTGAGGACGGCCCAAAAAGCTTTGGGACCCTGCGCCCGCTTGGGAGACCTGGAAGAGGTTCCTGGTTCCCGGCATCGGATCGGCGCAGCACCGGCCCGTTGCGGCTCACTTGGGGAGTGAAACATCGGATGGAAGATCTTCCTCTCTGTCTCTCCTCCTCTCTGTATATCCGGCTTTCCAATAATAATAAAATCTTTTAAAAAAAAAATCACATAGTTAGAGGTGAGGTAGTGATTTTAATCTGGTTTACATGACTCTAGAAGCCAAGCTTTTACAGCTGGGGACTATCTTATCTAAAGCTATTTGGTGTTGTGACCTGAAGTTTCTATTTTATAGTTTTCTTTTATTATTTAGCTTTAACTTCTAGGGGAATTTGATAGTTGAAATTAAAGTTACTGTACTTTGCTATCTTCCTGTTTAACTTTTTGCTTTAAATTTTTGATAATAAATAGGCAATGAAACTGCAAGTTGTATGTTTCTCATAAAATATTTTGTAAAAGTCCATATTCCTGGGTTACCTGGAAGAATTTCATGACAGTATTCATTATTTAATTTTTTTGCCTTGGAATCCCTATTTCATAATTTGACTAACAAAATAACATTATTGAAAGGTAGAGTGATAGAGGCTGAGGTGCAGAGATCTGTCTGCTGGCGCGCCCACAGCCCCGCTTCTTCCTCTCATGATCGTTACAGCTGAGACTGGACCAGGCTGAAGTCAGATACCTGGAATTCCATTGTGGTTTTCCACATGGGTGCCTAGCACCGAGGACTTGGACCCTCTTCCACTGCTTTCCCAGATTCATTAGCAGGGATCCTGCTAGAAATGGAGCAGCTGAGCCTTGAACTGGTGCTCTGAAATGAGATGCCAGCTTTGCAAGTGGCAGCTTAATTTTGTTGTGCTACAACACCAGCCCTCGGATCTGGATTTGGAAATATTGTGGGAATATGTATTAGGCCTGAGTCAAAATTTTTTTTTAAAGATTTACTTTTATTACAAAGTCAGATATACAGAGAGGAGCAGAGACAGAGAGGAAGATCTCCCGTCCGATAATTCACTCCCCAAGTGAGCCGCAACGGGCCGGTGCTGCGCCAATCTGATGTCGGGAACCAGGAACCTCTTCCAGGTCTCCCACGCGGGCGCAGTGTCCCAATGCATTGGGTCATCCTCAACTGCTTTCCCAGGCCACAAGCAGGGAGCTGGATGGGAAGTGGAGCTGCCGGGATTAGAACCGGCGCCCATATGGGATCCCGGGGCGTTCAAGGCGAGGACTTTAGCCGCTAAGCCACGCCGCCGCGCCCTGAGTCAAATCTTTTATTCGCTAATTAGGGGTCCTGTAATCTTGGGTAGCTTTTGAATTCTCAAGATCAGCAGATCATTGTTGATAAAATGAAAGAGGCAATGCCAACCATGTCGTGTTGCAACAAGAAGTAAAGTGAATAACATGCATGTATCTTTTTGTTGAATTCTGATCTGTGGATGGTCTACGCATAGGACTTCCTCTCTTCCACTTTTGGCTTACATTTATAATATGTAAGATTGAAAAAAATATATCTGTTCTCCCTTAGAAAGAGTGAAATATTGCTTTCACCATGTGGCATGTTGTTGTGAGGCGCTGGCCAAGCTTCTGTGCTGGTGTCTTCAGGAAGCCCTTTAAGTACTTCTGCCCAGCCTGAAGTTCTGAACATATAGAACACATTCGTTTCAGCAGGGCCTTGCCTCATATTTGCACACTGAGTGAGTGCTTGAAATAGGAAGAAAATGTCCAACTTCAGTGTTTAGATTATGGATTACATGAGTTTTATGAATTTTCTAATTATCTCTGGTGGATTGTCAGGTGTGAACACATATCTCAATCTGCTGCTTGGTAACAGCCTATGTTCTCTTGTTCTTTGAAGAAAGACTTTACAACTCGTTGCTCCAAGATAGACTACTTGGTTCTGATCTGCTTCTAGCTTCTTACTGCTATAAAATAAACATTACTAATCATTCTATCAGTCAGTCTGTCTGCCAACGTTCATAAGCACTAAATTTCTTTCACAGAATAGAAGCATAGTTTTTGAGCAGCCATTTTTATCTTTGATCTGAGTAAATGTCTATAGAAAAAAAACAAAGAATCAAAAAACAAAAACCATGGTGCACAATTAGTCTAGAATCTCAGAAAAAAGCATGAGCAATTTTAGTGGTGTCTGCCTTATGCAATATTTGGAACATACATTGAAAATATCTTTCGCAGTTTACCTAAAATTTAGTTTAATCAGGATTCTTGCATCTTATCTGACTACTCTATTTCTTTGACCTCTTTCTGGTGACTTTATTTCATGCATTTGTTTAGCAGATAAAATAACAAACTCAATGTTGCTTCCGTTGGCTATGTTTGGATTCAACAGCAAACCATTTTGTGGTGGTGGGAGGGAGGCTCTACCTTTGGGTGAACACTCTTAGGACTTTGAACCAAAGGTTTAGGATTAGTCAGGAGAAATGGTTTTGTGGTCTGGAGGGGGTTAAGAATATCAAAAGAGCTATCAAGCCACAGGTAGTGGCCTGACAATTTGCCAACGTGCCTTATTTCTCTAAAAGGCAAAGTGAAAATGACTCTTTAAAATAGTACAGAAATGCAGGTAGGCAATGGATGTGTGCTATTCATTCCTTCCTTCATTCAAGAAATGTTTACTGGGCCTGGCACAATAGCCTGGTGGCTAAAGTTCTCGCCTTGCACATGCTGGGATCGCATATGGATGCCAGTTCCAATCCCAGCGGCCCTTCTTCCCATCCAGTTGCCTGTTTGTAGCCAGGGAAAGCAGTTGAGGACAGCCCAAAGCCTTGGGACCTTGCACCCGCGTGAGAGACCCGGAAGAGGCTCCTGGCTCCTTGCTTCAGATTGACTTTGTTTTGCAGCTATTTGGGGAGTGAGTCATCGGATGGAACATCTTCCTTTCTGTCTCTGCTCCTCTGTATACCTCACTTTGCAATAAAAATAAATCTTTTTTTTAATAAGAAATGCTTACTGAAGGCCTACTGTGTACCAGGCACTGCAAGATGGCTGTAATAATATTTTTATATCTGTGTCATACAAATATTCAGGTTCGGGAGTAGTGTGTGTTTGAGAGTATTATGTGTACATGGATATTAATGGTGATTGCTTTGAATAGCAGTAACGCTCTATGCCGAAGTCATGTTTTTGCCTTTGAATCAAAATGCAATGATAGACATCATCTGTACTCCTGACAGCCAATGATATATGTTTTATTACAAGGATTTAATTTTGCCTATAAGAAATATCTATGCACTTAGGAGATTTTATCAGTACCTATATTTTCATTTTATATCTATGTCTACATCTTTGTGCTGTTTCCCCAAACGCTAAGTTGAATTATGATTTATTCTATTCTATATTTTTAGAAACCAGAATGTTAAAATATTGCTCAGGTATAGAGCTTCAGCTGTTAGACCTCAAAATGACTGCTATTAATTGCTGATCTTAACTTTTAAGACATTTGAATCCATTTTTGGGCTATGGAGCATTTTGCCTGTTTTTGTCTGACTTCATTCAAATAGGCTGTACAGGTTTTACTATGCCTTGTAATTTTTTTCGTTACAATAAAAAAGCTTTTAAATCACTGATACTTCAAATTATATTGAAAATACTTGTGATACTGTTATATACAGTGAGTTTAATGCCAGTATGTGAGAGCAAATTGATTGTAGACCATTCTGAGCCTGAACATCCCAGAGTAAAAAGAATTACACTAGTCACCCTGGGGACCCACTGCTCTCAGAAAGCCTGCCGGTGCACTTAGACATCCACTGGCAGGTGAAAAAAGACGGGGTTGCTTAATTCTTATCTGACACTATATAAACACATTTTAGTTCAGAGAAATAATTTTTGAAGGAGGAAAAGGCACCTCAAGAGACACTTATGTTTAATGTTTTTAATTTAGTAAAATGAGCTGCAAGGAAAGTATGTCATCTTTGCAATAAGCCTTAGAACATCTTCTAAGAGTGACTTAAATATACACAACTTGCCATCTGGAGGGTATGTTGGCTGTGGAGGAGCTTGGCTGGATCGGCAGCTGAAATCCTCATGGAATTTTTACCTCTGACACCCTGGTCAGAGTGAGAAGTACTTGGGGCTTTTAACTGAGCCTCTAATGACACACACCTCTATCAGCTTGAAGAGCAGCTGACATGTTTTAGAAGTGACCTTAGGCAGGCATGCAAGCGTTAGAGAGAATGAATTAATATCTTTTGGGAGGTGTTCATGGTTGAGATTGTGATCCCTCAAGAGTCACTCATGATTCTTTACTAGATCTTCAAGGTGAAATGCTTTAGAAGCCAAAATATTCCTGTATCCTGACTCAGTATTAACTGGCAGACCAGCTGCATGTGACTACCCACTCATTCTTAAATTTGTCTGGGTTAGAAGGTGGGGGGAAATGGGACCTGAATTGTGACATAACTGGTTTAAATACCTTCAAGGCCATTTATACCCCATATGGGTGCCAGTTTGAGTGTGTGGTGTTCTACTTCTGATCCAGTTCCCTGCTGATGTGCCTGGGAAAGCAGCAGAAGATGGAGTAAATGCCTGTACCCTTGGATCACGTGGCAGACTCAAATAAATCTCCTTGCTTCAGCCTGCCCCACTCCTATCCATTGTGGCCATTATTCGACAGTGAAAAGGTGGATGGAAGATCTCTTTCTTTTTCTCTTCCAACCCCTTTCTCTTTCTGACTTTCAAACAAATAAAAGATTTTAAAAAAGCAAAAAAGAAGACGGGGGGAAGGGACAAGACTGGGAAATTAAAGGCTAAAAATGTTCCATTGACATGAGCCATTACTACCCATGGGGACAAAAGGAAACTCTGGACAGATTGGTAGGCCTGGAGAAGCTGTAATTCCAAATGAAAGGCATGCCCCTCCCACATAAGCCCACTTTATTCAAGGATATGATTTTGAACAGCTTCTAGAGGCAATCTCTTTATAGCATGATCTTACAGTTACTCGCTGAGATCAAGGCTTACCAATAGTTCCCTTTAAAAGAGTGGCTCATCCAAGACCACACCAATGTTCTCTCTTGTTTGCACTCCCACCCCCTGCCCTGACACAGCTCCACCGTGTTTACAAAATAACGTCTTCAGAGGATATAAACTGTAGACTTTGGGGGGGTCTGTGGCTTACTTACTTTTATTTTTAAATGGTTATTTGTGTTTGGAAGATGTTATAGAGAGAAGGGAGAGAGATGTTCCATCTGCTGATTCACTCTCCAGATGGCCGCAATGGCCAGAGCTGAGCCGATCCAAAAATAGGAGGCATAGCTTCTTCTAGGTCTCCCACGTGGGAGCAGGAGCCCAGGACTTGAGCCATTCTCCACTGCCTTCCTAGGACATCAGCAAGGACCTGGAGCAGAAGTGGAGCAGCCAGGTCATGAACTAGCACCCATTTGGATGATAGTGCTGCATTTGGGGGATCAGCCTGGCGTGCCACTGCACTGACCCCCATGGCCTACGTTCTTATCTTGATTGTCTCTTTTTAGATGTACAACTTCTGACCAGTTGTGTAATATATCTGTGCCTCTATTTTTTTAATCTGAAAAATGGGAACGATTGACTTATTCTTTGGTTAGCATCACCCTATGAGTCTTTCTAGCTAATTGTTAAAGTTGAATGCTGAGACTGGGTATTATTTTTGCAGTTGTATGTTCTCAGAAGATAAAGGTTTATGAATACAAATTGGCCATGTGAACATTTTGCAGGGGTGATTTTCAGAATGATTGTTCCTAACAGAGTGAGATGTAGAGTGAGGTTCTGATCCACAGCAAAAATGGGATTGTCGAAGTCCTTGTGATAAAATGTGATTTCTACATATGTTCGATGGTGGGTCCTTGGAAGCCATCTGGCCCATGTTTTCATTATATACATAATGGAGATTCCGGTTACTGGGCCTGAGAGAGGTGTCATCAAGAGACAGGACTAACTTCCAGGTCCCTCAACGAGCACCCATTGCATAACTTCACACCATGTGAATCCTTATTGAAGAATGGATTCAACTCAATCATTCTTGGAAGACCCTCATCTTTTTACTTGCCCCCTGAAACATTCTCAGACCATCCCTCTGTGTTTTCTAGAAACTGTCTGCGAGGTTAGACTGTAGGGTCTATTGCCAATACCTAGTTTCCCTAAATGATAATGCCTACCCTCATAACACTTTCCTCTTTCTAATAGAGGAATGTTAAAGTATTTACGTATGGGCTGAACTTAGCATTTTTATCCTAAGTTAACTCTCAACAGTAGTTTCATTCTTCTACCTGGCAGGAATAGTCACTGGGCTTCACACACTCCTTAACTGCTACCACAACACCTTTGCTCATGCTCTATCTCTTACTTCAAAAGTGCTTTCTGCTCCTACCCATCTTACAAAAGCCCATGCATTTTTCTCTGCTTCTCATGGAGTCTTTGTTAACTCTTCTGGCTCATAGCTTTTTTGTTGAATCAGATAATGGCTAATATACTCTGCTTTGATAAACTAGGGCCAAAAGTTCTCCATGTAACTGTCTGTATCTGAATATGATAGCTCAACCTAGACCTCTGCTCTTTTAGGCCAGGGCTGAGTGTGTTTCTATGTGTAGTCTCACCATCTGCACTGTTCACTAATGGAACCTCTCCTTGTCTGGTCTTCCTGAAAATGCATTATAGAAATTGCAGTTCATTTTGAATGCGGCTGCCAAGGTTGTGACTCACATAGAGATTAATCATTGTGCCTGGGTTAGCTGCATTACGTTGACTACCCATTGCATTTTACCGCACCTGCTTAGCTTCAGTGCACATATTTAGGCTGGTTATTTATTTATTCATTTATTGTATTATCAGGTCACTGAAAGTTGCTAGAATTTCCCGTAAGTTTTGACTTCCAAAAGGAAGTCAAGCCAAATATATCAGATTGAGTAACGTGTCTAAAAAAGAAAGTATACCATGTATTTTATTATAAGTAATATAAAAATGTACAGAGCGTACATATTTAGGCTGCTGTGAAATTTTAATAACAGCCCTAAACATTTCATTGACTTTGCTTGAAAATAATACTATCATCACAAAAACTCATGATTGTCATGCAGTTATAGAATTACTAACATGCTACCACGCTGTATTGTCTGGCATTATTTAGTTTTCTTCACCAGGTGATTTAGCGCAATGCTGAAAAAATGATTTAAAAATAAATGTTGCTATTGCTCCCAATACATGGTTGGCGTAAGTGGGAAAATGAATGAAGAAAATATTTTATGATAAAAAATGGGGGCCTTTGCAGTGGGGTTTCAGGCTAATCCTCCTCCTACAATGCTGGTATCCCCACTGAGCATGATTTTGTGTCCTGATTGTTCCACTTCTGATTCAGCCCCATGCTTACGGCCTGGGAAAGTAGGGGAGAAGCTCATGTCCATGGGTCCCTGCACTCATGTGGGAGACATAAAAGAATCTCCTGTCTTCTAGCTTTGGACTTGCCTAGCTCTGCCATTGTGGCCATTTGGGGAGTGAACTAGTGGATGGAAGATTCTCTGTGTCGCTCCCTCTCTATAATTCTTTCAAGCAAAACAAATTTGCTTTAAAAAATTAAAAATGGCTATGTAAATTCAGTTAACAGAAAGTAGTGAGACCAATTGTTAAAAGTGAACCCCGTGAATTTCACAATCCATATCCATGTGCAGTCTTCCTGGGAACAAAAAGACAAAAAAAAAAAAAAAAAGATTGACGTCATAGAAGGTGGGCATTGCGTTGCAGCAAGTTAATCTGCTGCTTGGGATGCCCTCACCACAAATTGAAATCCTGATCAAGCCCAGCTCCTTGGTGTTTCCCTTCCAGTTTCCTGATAATTCAGCTGGAAAGCGACAGATAATTGCTAATGTATTCGGTTTCCTGCCATCAGTATGAGAGATCTGTCTTCCAGGTTTGGCTTGGTCTAGCCTAACTGCTGTGGGCATTTAGAAGTGAACCCATGGATGGAAGACATCTTTCTGTTTCTGTCTCTCTTGTTTCTCACTATCATTCTGGCCTTTCAAATAAAAATAAATTAGTCTTTTAAAATAAATAATAATAGTAATAATAATAATAATAAAATTTTGAAGGACACTTGAAGAACTATGACCAACAATTGTATTTTCTTATGATATGTTCTAAGGAAGTTAGCATCAAATCTTGAAGTATATGTGGCATATATTTAGATTTGAAGGGGGACAGGAAAAATTAAAGATGTTGTGAATGGTTACATTTAATAGTGAAAGTTGTTTATTACAGTTTAGATTCTTGTAAGAAATTTTGAAAATCCTATTTTTTTAGTGGAAACCTAAAACCTATCTATGATACTTGATGCAAGGAATAATGAAGTTGAATTTACTGTTGATTGATCTCAAAAACTTGATGAAGTGTTTATAACATTTGACTGACGGGTACTCTGTTAATACAGAATAACAGAATAATAATGGATATATAATGATATATAAAAACGACACAGAATAATGTAGAAAAAGAGTAGCAACAAAAACTTAACAGAGTCTATTCTAGTTCAGGCATTATTTCAAGGCATTATTTAATCCTCACCATCCTTCAGTGAGGTGGTGTTATTATTATTCGTGTTTTACAGATAAAGAAACTGAGTCACACAGAGGTTAAAATATTCTTCCCAAATACACAATAAGTACTGGTGGCATGATTCATAACCAGCGTACATATTTCCAGAGTACATATTTATTCCTTTCTTTTTTTAAAGATGTATTTATTTTTATTTTAGAAGATTTATTTATTTTTATTGGAAAGGTAGATTTACCTGGAAAAGAAGAGACACAAAGGAAGAGATCTCCCATTGGTTATTTCCCTCCTCAAATGGCCTCCATGGCCAGAGCAGAACCCATCTGAAACCAGGAGCCCGAAGTTTCCTGTGGGTCTCCCATTTGGGTGCAAAGGCCCAAGAGCTTGGGCCATCCTCTCCTGCTTTCTCAGGTCATAAGTAGGGAGCTGGATTGGAAGTGGAGCAGCTGGGACTAGACCTGGTGCCCACTGGTGTTGCGGGTGGGAGGATTAGCCTATTGATCCACTGCCCTGACCCTGCGATCACATTTCTTTCCAATGAAATACACTGCTTCTTAAAGTTAATGTAGGGGAACATGTGAGACCATACCAAAAAGTATTCAAGATCTCTATCAAAATAGCTATTCAAAGATGATGAGACACAGAAGCAATGGATTTGATGAAGTAATAATTGGAACACAGTGTTCAAATATGTTTTATCTTAGAAATAAGGTTCATCTCATGATGTAAATAAATTTTCAATAGTTAGTAGATGCTAGGTAGTTTACTTTGGTGAGTGATGGAGGGTTTTCAGAGCCAAAGAGCTTTTTTACATCATTGGGAGGATAGTCTGAAAACCTTACTGTAATTCTTAATCTATTCTTCCCCACTCTTGGCTGTAGCCATTTGTATCAAAGAATAGAATAATCATTGTAACTGGAATGCTTAAAATGTGAAAGAGTAAAGAGTTCCTCATATTTTAGATCATGCAGGTAAAAATATTAAGTCCTGTCTGTTTCAAACCTGAAAAACTTGCATTCATCAACCAAGGACCAACCGAAAAGAGGATGTAGAGCCATTGAAACAAAAAGGGATACAAGTTCCTATCCCATCTGTGGAACCAATATATTCTATGTACACAATAATACTAAGACTTATTCTTTAGTTCCCTGAGATTATAAGAAATGAACACCAGTGCCCCAAAGTTCTCACAAAAATTATAAAAAAGGTTTAAATGTTATTAATAAAGGCAATCCATTTTCTTTCAGCAGTGGGGAATGTTTTTGCATGTGCATGTGTTTTCTTACCATGATAATTTCTTTGCTACTAAAAGCAGTTTTCTTCTTTGTTTCCTTTGACTTGAAAAAAACTTTTCACTCAGGAGACTATCATATGTGAAGTTCTAATCTGGGGCTTGCAGGAGTAATGGGCTGTGCTGGGCACCAGGACACACAATGGCTGTTGAGAGAGTTACTTTCACGAATTCCCTGCATACTTTTTGCTGTCATGAAAACTGGTTTAGGCTCTGCCATTCACCTCAAAGATATCCTCTCCTGTGTCTTTCTCCCTTTTAAATCATAGTTCCCATGTATGTTCCTCAGCCACTAAATCCTGTGAGTTGGTGAAATGTCTGATCCTTTCAATTCAGGAGTTGGCAAGTACTATTTTGAAAAAGAAGTGATAAAAACAAAAAATCATCTAAGGAAAGGTCATCACATTCCAGAATAATTTCTGAAATAATTTGTAGATTTATGATAATAAACATATTTCTTGATATTAAACTTTTTTAACCAAAGAAAGGAGAAAGACTTCAGCAAAGAAACTATTGTTTTTGTTGTGTATGAACTGGGTTATTTGTATACTGCTTTGTCAAGTGGGAAAAGCCATCCTTCCTTTCTTTGGATTTGTCTTGCACATGTAGCACAAGTTGGTGACTATCCTTGGTCCTGTTATGCCTAAATTAGGTCTGAAAATGTTACATTACTTTACCTTAGAGGCTTTCTGATGAAACATAGATTAGTATTAGGGGGTTAAGCCAGATTTTTTTTTTAAAGACTAATTTGGCAGAAGAGTGTTAACTTTAACTTGCCTTTCAATCTGGATAAATGGAGCTTGAAGAAATGACTCAAGAACGATTGTTTCCTAGCCAATTATTTAGGCAATATGTGATACAAGGCTATGAAATGCCACAAAACAGAATCTCCTACACAGAACTCTCTAAGGATTATAATGAGGGTGTAGGAAATGGAATAATTAGGAACAGGACAGGAATTTTATAGGATACATCAATAGATTAAAATACTTATGTTGTTTATTAGATCAAATGATGATCCAATATTTTAGTAGAAACTTTTCATTTTCATTAGAATTTGTATTATTTAAATTTATTCAATATAATTGAGTCAGATGATTTCAGCTTGGGAATCAAAGTGTATAGGACCAATAAGATGATCAAGAAAAGTCTTTATATATCCTTATCACCCCAAAACAGTGAAGACACAGATCCAAGGACATATACTATTAAAATATTATAGAAAGATGGTCCCAGCATGTTAGCCTAGTGGCTAAATTCTCACTTTGCATGTGCTGGGATCCCACATGGGTGCTGGTTCCTGTCCTGGCTGTTCCACTTCCTGCTTATGGCCCGGGAAGGCAATGGATAGCCCAAGCCCTTGGGACCCTGTGCTCGTAGGGGAGACGAAGAGGAGCTCCTGGCTCCTGGTTTTGGATCACCTCAGCTGCAGCCATTGGGGCCACTTGGAGAGTGAATCAGAAGACAGAGGGACTTTCTCTTTCTTTATGTATATCTGCTTTTCCAATAAAAGTAAATCTTTTTAAAAAAAGGAATATTATAGAAAAACATCACAATTATATGCATTTTAGGAATGAATAAAATATTGAAAGAAGGAATGGTTGAGGTGTTGTATGAAGAAATAACAGTTAATTAAGACCTTAAAAATTGTAGTATTCAGACTACAGGGTTGAGGAAACAAGTCAATCTAAGTAGGAAGAAGAGTGAGCAAAGATATGAAAGTAGGTAAGTGTGTGTTCAGAGCCTGGAATGCCATATTTTATAAAGAAACAATTAATTTTTATGAAATGCCTGCTTTCTGAATTTTTAAAGTCTGTATAAGAACCTATGATTGCAGCACAAGTCTAGGAAGGATAGAAGTTGACTTGCAGAAGGGATAGTACTTGACACATAGAAACCCTGACTTGGGTTAGAGCTTCCAACTAACTCCTATGATTAAAAAAAAAAAATTAGAGACAGCCTCTCTTGAACACATACATCTACTATAAGAAGAATAACCAATGATCATTCAAACTTGACATTCCAGAAAATGTTGGCTTCATTCTAAGGAAAAGGTGGTTACCGGGAAGGGTCCCAGAGGAGTCAGATGGAGTGATCTCAGTCACATCAATGTTAATACTCAGTCTCCTTGGAAGGGAGGCGAGTCACTGTAGGCTGACAAAGAGTACTACTATCTCACATGCAGAACATGATCAAGAACTCCAGACAGGAGGAGGTCTGTGCACCTCATTTCCCTTTCAATGTATTTATTGGGGAGAAATTGGGCTCTTGGTGAAATCCAAACTTGTTTGAATGAAATTGTGCCTGCTTATACAGCATCTCATCAGAAAGATGAGTTTATCCTTGAAGGAAATGACAATGATCTTGTTTCAAATTCAGCTGCTTTGCTTCAGCCGACCATCCCATTTGCAAACAGGGATGTTGTGCATTTTTTTTTTTACAAGATTCCCATGTCTTTCTGAAGGAGCAAGAGTTCAGCAGACAAATGAACAATATCTAAAAGTTCAGCTACAGAAATAAGAACATATCTTACAAGACTATTCTGTCATGTTTTAATGATACAATAATAGATCTATAGATTTAAGACTTTTTCTTAAATTCAATGTCCTTTCCAACTACTTGACAAGTAAATAGTAGAGAAATACACTGTATAATTCTAAGAACAATACAAATGGAACGGAACAGGATTTTTCCCTAGTTGTTCGTCTTTCCTTGCCAACCCCAATTTTCCCGCTTCCCTAGAACAAACCACTTGAATCTGCTGGTTAAATAATGCAAAGGCTAATTCAGGCAGGAGTATGGTTCCAGTGGCAGGCAAATACACGTGGCTCTTCATCCTAGGATGTGGAAATTTGAGACAATCCCAAATGTGTTTTATTTTGCTAAAGTATGAAGCAAATACGTGGACAGGCAGATGTACCCTGTCACTTATACGAAAAAGAACAATAGGGAAGTAAAACAAAATGAAGTAACTTTAATAAGAACAGAGAGATGCCTTAAATTTTTATTTATGATAATCATAGCTGCTGCAGTCCAAGGACTAAATAACTGTCTTTTACCCTTCATCTGTCATTTGATTTCTATATCTTTGACCTTAAAAAGAAAAAAATACTTAAGCTTTCCATAGTCTGTTAACTCCACGTGTTCCTCTTTAAAAATGACTGAGGTTCTAGGAAGAAAGATTGGGACTTGTTTAAGCTGGATGACAGAGTTCTTTAACCTGATGTCAGTTGGGCAGCTGCTAGCTGGGCCTATATCCCATGTGGAGTGACTGAGTTCTGGCTGCTGCATGCTTCCGAACAGATTCCTGCATGTCTGCCTCTATCATTCTGCCTTTACAAGAAATCAGTGCTTGCAAACTATCCATCTGTAAATTTTTGCAGTGTTTTGTAATGGGGAAAATAGAACAAAAATATGACACATATTACCTAAAATTACTGAGTTTTACATTGAAAATTATAAAACTTTATTGATAAAAGTTAGGAAGATCAAAATAAATGGGAAGACATTTGTGTTCATAGATTGTAAAAATGTTATTAAGATGGCAACTCTCCCCAAGTTTTTAAAAAAATACTTTTATTTTTATTGGAAAGTCAGATATACAGAGAGGAGGAGAGACAGAGAGGAAGATCTTCTGTCTGTTGATTCATTCCCCAAGCAGCTACTACCACAGGAACTATGCCGATCTGAGGCCAGGGGCCAGGAGCTTCTTCTGGTCTCACATGCGGGTTTAGGGTCCCAAGGCTTTGGGTCATTCTCCATTGCTTTCCCAGGCTACAAGCTGGGAGATGAATGGGAAGCTGTGCTGCTGGGATTAGAACCAGCATCCATATGGCATCCCAGCACGTGCAAGGCAAGGACATGAGGGAAGATTATATGCGAAGGAATGTGGAAATGACATTCCTTCCCTACAAGTAAGCACCAGTTGCCTCCAGTCCTTATTTTGCCTGACCACTCTTTCCTGACATATCCTCCAAATATTTTTGGTATACTTTCTTTTCTCCTGGTGGTTGATTCTAGAGGTTTTTCCTGTGATCCCGTATAGAATCCTGAAATGTTTTCCCCCTGTCCAATGTGTAGAATTTATTATTTCCTCTTGATATAAGAGACTTCTGATGATCTGATTCCATTCCTTGCTGGGATAAGGTGGAGTGGAATGGGGACCAGAAAATACCCAAAGTCCCTTTTGAGTCTGAGAGGAAGCCAGCATTTCTTTGAGGTTTACCCAGTGTTACATATGGCACGTGTCAAGAGCTGTGAAAATTTTATGAAATCCACTATGTTTATTTTCTTCAACATAAAGGTGAAATATTTTTACATTTTCCCCGTGCATTTCTCAGTAATAATGTAGCCAGTAAAAATATTTTTGTTCATGTGCAGCCACACTATTATATTTTACCCAAAGAAAAACTACACTGTTATAACCTGGTGGAAGAAAAAAAAAGCCTTATTTGTTACCAAGAAGGAACTGGAAATATAGCAATTATTTTACTGCTCTTTTCCTAATTTGACTTAAATTAGTGGCCTCAAGTTATCACAGGATATGAAATATAAAGTATATGCACATAGGAGACAAAAATATGGCTTCCTAGTACCTACATTTATAGCATTAATCTATCTCTCAATGATCTAATATAAAATAAACCATTTGAAAGCAATTCCATTGAAATACCTTCGGAAATGTTGAAATGAAAATATTAATCTTTGGAAGTGTCATGTTGGATTTTTTTTTTAATCCCAGGAAGATGGGCTGGGAGAACTGAGAATAATGAAACAGTCAAGAAGATGCACAACCAAGAGGTAATGATATCAGTCTCTAGCCAAGAGAGCTGTTTCCTATCATTCTCTCTTCTTCATTCTCTCTTTTTCCCATCCTTCTCTTCTTCCTTCCATGTGCAAATAGTATGGAAGGCAGACACTAAATGAACAAACATGCCATCTTCAGCCTTAAACGAGTCTGTTACTTGGAATATTCATGCCAGTTGAAGCCCTTGAAATGGTCCTGAAGTGATAACTGGCTGATAAGTGACAAGTAGCCCATCCATGGATGCACTCTGGACTAGTGTTAAAAAGTCTTGTTTTCATCATCCCCCCTTCTTCTAGTACAATTACTCCTACAGTTTAGGACACGTTTCTTTGTTGGACTTTCCCCTTATCCATAAATCAAAGAACTAATTTTAGCCTTTCAAAAACATTGAAATATGATCCATTTATATATATGAAAAGATTATTCCAGATAAATACAACTGGACTTGGGAGAAGCGTGCATTTTTTTCCATCTTGTATATAGGTTTATTTCATATCTCTGTATTAGATTCTTAGCAATAGTCACAGAAGAGCTTCCCACTTTAAATATGAAAACTCTTTAGTGACTTATCTGATATAAAGTTAGATCCTATCCATGCTGTACAGTCCAGCTTGACCAAAATCCCCTGGGATCTCCACTTAATTTTGTCTCCTTGTACATCTTGAATATGCTTAGCTTTTTCTTTTTTTTTTTTTAACTTAATCTTCTCAAAATGCTGATTTTTTAAACCCTTGTAGTATAATCTCTGCATTGTTTTATTTATTTATTTATTTATTTTGATGGTCTGTTTTTCGTCTGCTTCACAGCACATAAGCTGCATGAAAGACCTTGATCACCTTGTGTGCTTCTATAGCTGCAAGCCTAGCACAAGTACCTGGTACACATTTGTTGAATAGAAAAAATTTAAAGAATGAAACATTGGCTACCACTCTAGAAGATGGAATAAAGTATAACACGTATGAGTTTGAGGTGATAGAGGTTGAGTTCAAATTTGAGCTCTCTGACTTAAGTGCTGATCTTTGGGGGAAGTCCCTCAACCCGTCTCTGTGCCTCAGTCTCTAGAGAATGAAGATACTTGTTTCTTTTTCAACAAGTGATGTGGTTTTTATCAGTATAGGACACCAGATGCATTTCAAGCAGTAAATGCTCAAGAATGGTCAGAAAATTTCATATTCATGAGCATAAGACACCCCTTTAGTCGCTAGGATTTGAAGTCCAGTCTAAATTTGCAGATGGGTACCTGGTTGTTCTCTGCTCTGCCCTGTATGTGAACTTGAGAACAGGTCACTCCCACAATAACCAAAGGACTGTTCTGCACCACAGCCACTTCATGGGGTTGGCCAGGGACTTTGCAAAGGCACATGGCCCTTATTGGATTTGCTGATTGAAACAGCTGAATGCCATTCTTATATGGGTACAGTGTGGAGCTGGTTCTCATGGACAATGTTTCACTAAAAGTGAGAGAGAAAAGAAAAAAAAAAAACGATCACATATAACTCAGCTAACGCACGCCCAACTGGCAGCCCCCATAGTAGTGACAAGACACTGACATTTTTTTAGACTCCACGCAGGAATTTGATTTGGATTCAAGGTTTGTAACAGGCTGAAAGTGATTTGTCAGTTCATTTTTTGAAATAGATGAGCAGTCCCTTGTTTCCTTGGAAACTCAGCCCTGAGCATATGTAGCTCAGAATGTGCACCCTCATGTTTTCAGTTGAGCAGACACAGGAGGACTTTCTCCCAAGAGACTCAACATGTTGCCCTATTGAGACGAAGCAAGAACAGCGGAGAATTGCCATATTTAAAATCAGATACCGCAAACATGAAATTCCCAAGGCATGGAAATTCCAAACGAGAAAGACGGGCATTCTCAATATCTAGATTTTTGTCAGGTTACCACTTCCCTTTACTTGCATAATTTATGTATTTTTGAATTGAAAAGTTGAGGCTGTTTCTTAAGAGATTCTTTTTGCATACATTGAGAATTTCGGATGTTTACAGCACTCACTACTTGGAAATCTTCACACGCGAAAAACAAACACGGATCTCCTAGTCATACACAGTAGCATATAAGGGCCAGATAAATTAATTCTTGCCTCAGAATGTTTATGAAAACATGAAAGAATGTTAGCCTTTTAAAAAGAAATGCTAAAATCAGGATAATCCTTAGTTCCTAGCACTGCCCTTAAACTCAAACTTGGAAGCCTTGGCGGTTAGACGTTTGTCCGCAGCACATGCTACGTACCCACTCCTTTCTTCTACTACTGTCTCCTCACTGTCAGACACTGTATTGGGCACTGCTCATGCCTTTCTTTAAGTTCTCGTGTTTTTCCCCTTTAGCATCTGACGAGTTTGATGTACAGAAAATATTAGAGCAATTTGTCTGTGGCTACACCATTTTTAAAATGAGGAGTCTAGAAGTTGAACACAGATCTGACTGATTCCAAAACCTGTATCAAGATAATGACAGGTGTTGCTACTGACTGCTGCATGTAGATAATACACAGGTAATATTGTACCTGGACACTGCTGCCCAATTACCTAGGCACAGCAGTAACACCTAGTTTATATCTATTGAGGTAGCTGCTGAACATGCACATATGAAGTGTAATGTTCTTCAAATTTCTTACAACAAATGTGGACACTGAACGCCTGGTTTAAGTGGGAGTTCATGACTTCTTTTACTGTTTGAGACTTCCTCTGGACTTAGCTCTGCTGAGTGGGAGCTACAATCGGTAACTGTTTCTCTGAGAGAAATTTTTCTTATTCCCAACTAAGAATATTATAGCCTCTCTTTTTTTCTCTTATAAGTCAATAACACCTGTTTTGTACTCAGTCCTGATTTTAAAATGCTTAATATATGAGGAACACAGTGTGTATTGGACCCACACACACTGACACTTCTGCAAAGAGGTGTTGTTATTAGGGATATCTCTCTCATATACTTGTGAACTACGAAAATCTGAGTATGTCCTGTGACCTGTTAGGTTCATTTTCCTCATTTTAAAAATTACCTCAATAATATGTGGTTCAAAGGCCATTGTGGTAGTTAAGGCTATAATATGGGCAAGTGTCTTATGAAGCAGATGAAACTGGCTGCTATTGATGTTCCTAACAACGTATATGTTGAAGATATTGGGCAAAACGAAATTAATCAATTCTGTGAAAAATCGGTCAATTCTTGTCCCTCCCTAAAAAAAATTTCTTAATTGGTCAAAATATTGAATGAAGTAGACTGATGTCAAGTTATATATTTGCACTAATATGGATTCTACAATGTGGGCTTTCTCTTTTATGGTTCTGTTTGGAAATTTGGGATTACTTTCCTGCCTGGGTATTCAAGGCTTTGCCTGCTGACATCCTGCCTGGAGGGTTCTTCGTCTTAGTCCTCAATTATCCATTTCATTGTTTACACTGAAAAGTGTTTACTCTCAAGTACTTAAGGTCATAATTCTGTGTGTGCCAAATTCTTAGTGTTTGTTTTTTTATGATAGAAAAGCCAAGTTCATAGCCTCAAGTGAGTGTGGCTACGGATAATCCCTTTATTTTTTTTTCTGTTAATCTTTTAAGTATAAGAAACATGGAGTTAGCAAAGTCACAATATTCTATTTGAAAAATCTAAAAATATATGTATTTTAAAATCAAAAGTATAAAAAAATTCTCTTGATACATATGTTTTATATATTAAACAAATATTAAACACATGTATTATATACTATGTACAGCCTAACTAAGTCACATAAAATTTACATTATTGTATATGGACTTATAATCTGTAGCTATATTTGTATTACATGTATGCATACACACAAAAATATTTCACACATATATATAAATAAAAATTTCCAGATCATTGCAAACACAGCATAGAATTTACAAATATATGCAGTTTGGTTGCATACATGTTTTCTGTATTTCTACAAAAGAATCTGCAGTGAAAGCCATTAAATTGGATGCAATTTGTAAGTCTTTCATTAAATAATGATTCTCAGCTGGATTTCTGAATAGAGAATATTAACACAACCATATGTAACTAGCATTGCAAGAAATTAGTGTGGCTGATTTAGTATTGAATCAATCACTTTAAGCCATGTATTAGACTGCTGATACATTTCTGTTTCAGACAATTTAGTACAAATTGTAGGCTGAAGGCAGCTATGTTCACAGTATAAAATTTTAAAA
Organism: Ochotona princeps; assembly: GCF_030435755.1. Lineage (NCBI taxonomy): Eukaryota > Metazoa > Chordata > Mammalia > Lagomorpha > Ochotonidae > Ochotona > Ochotona princeps. The sequence continues at coordinate 42,131,560 of NC_080839.1, read as the reverse complement.
ATACCACTAGTTTCTTGAGCTTGGTAGGAAGTGATGAGATCCTCATGCAGAAATACAAAATGGTGCTACTCTCAGTCCCGTGGTTAATTACTAGCCTATAACATGGGTGATCCTGGGCCTGAGGTTAGCTAGTAGGTCAAGTTTCAGGTGCCAATTCTGGATGTGAATGCTGGAGTGAATTAAGATGTAGATGTGGATATAGTATGTTAAAATTGCCATAGTGTTGAGTTGGTTGCTAAAGTTTCAAACTGCTATGCCGTATTTTTGAAGTTTCTGCACAGCTTTGTTAGCTGGCCAATTCTAAGACATTTCATCTAAGACTGAATCATTTCAGTAGTTTATTGTCATGTTTATCTTATTAGTCACAAAAAACTGTTTTACCAGTAGTGATTAAGCCATCATCTAATGACAGTCAAGATTTTAGACAAATGAGACTATGAAAAAAAATAAAGTGGAATTTTTTTTATATAATGAACTAGATAAGACAGACTCTGGGACAGAAAATTTGCTAAGAAATGTTGCCTGGACATACAAGTTTGTGACCACTCCAATGTGTTCAATGTATGCTTTGGCCAGAACTCCAACAAACTCACATTATGATTACATTTAATTATTACTCCTCTTAACTTCCTTTTATTCTGTAAGAAATCCCCCTTTTACCTTTAATTAAAACAATCTATTTTTATTTATTTATTTTAAACTTTATTTTCATTGGAAAGGCAGATTTACAGAGGGGAGGAGAGACAGAGAGGAAGATCTTCTGTCCATCTGCAGGTTCACTCCCCAGTGGCCGCAATGGCCAGAACTGCGCTGATCCAAAGCCAGGAACCAGGAGCCTCCTCCAGGTCTCCCACCTAGGTGCAGGGCCCCAAGGGTTTGGGCCATCCTCTACTGCCTTCCCAGGCCACAATCATGAAGCTGGATGGGAAGTGGAGCAGCTGGGATATGAAATGGCACCCACAGGTGACATGAAAGGTGAGGATTTAGCCACTAGGCCATCATGCTGGGCCCAATATTTTTATTTTGAGCAATAGATTTGCTTAATCTCTACTCATGGCATTATTCCATTTGTGAATACTAGTTTATCAATTAGAGAATTGTGTTATGTCAGGTAGGCACTTACATAGACTGATTCAAACTTGAAGTTAGTAACATTCCTTCGGCGGTGTTATGTCCTTCCTGTTGTATCACATTGATAAGCACATATTCAGGGTTGATGAGTGGTTTTCCAGGTCATGTCAAATCTGATCCATCCATTATAGCATTTCTCGTCAACATTTAAACTGATGATTTTGGCACCAATGCATGAAGTCAGCCTCAATCTGTTATTTAATTAGAGGTTGCGGTAATACTTTTGAATGAATGACGTCCATTCCGGGAAAGGTAAAAAATGAGGTGGGTTACAATTCTTGAGAACTGGCCCAGTTTGTTGGACAGGATCAGTACAACAGCACAGAGCAAATGAACCAAATGATTCAAATGGGCAAACTTGCCAGACATCTTTAACATTTTCAAGCGTATTTCTTAAGCATATAGGCCAGTGTTAAGAAATAAAAACATCCCTCCCCTAACCCTCCCCCCATGGTGGATTCACATAATGCAATTTAATAAAAAAAATTAAAATAAAAAAAATAAGAACATCTTCGTGCTTTTGGAAAGGCCAAAGGCATGCTACAAAGTAACTCAATCAAAATGAAGCATCAAAAAGAGAGCAGAATGGACACACCTCTCTACCCCGTTGGTGCAGCTCCTAATGATATCCAGGTGTTTTCAGTCTAATTTAAGCTTCAAGTAAAACTTCAAGCTTGGTGGTAACAGTTGTATCTGTTTTTAAATGAATGTTGTACACATAATTCTTCAAAGGCAAATATTTAGCCAAAACCAAATATATTGTAGAGGCCAAATTGTGTTAATGTTCTTTAGTATATTTATCCCATAATAACAGCCACCAATACAGGTGGTTTGAATGTCTTAAAAAATAAACAACTACCACCAAAAATAAAACAAAGTAAAACAGGTTTTGGATCTGCTTTTTATCCATACTTCTCTCTGCTTTTCTCAACTGGAATTCCTCATTTGTACCACAGAAAATAGAAAATAATTTTAGTAGTTACTAAAAGTTTTGTTTTAGTTCATAACCAAATGCACTCTGGATACATTGGAAAGATGCTAATTCATAACTGAAAACAAATCCATAAGGACATTAGGCCTTAAGTCTCTGATGAAGTCTGATGGTTCTAGACTTTACACTTTTCCAAGTCTGAAAGTTTCTTGAAAACATTTCTTATTCATCTTAGTTCCCACTATGATATCCAACTTAGCACCTTGCCCATGGTAAGTAACCAAATAACATTTGGTTTTCATTAAATGCATGTTTAAGCCTAGATGCAAGTTTTAAAACTTGTTCTTTTTCCAGAAAGATAGTAATAGCATTTTTACTGCTCTATTTCTCCAACACTGTAATCTCCCATTTTTTATGTTTTAAAGCTCTGTATTTTTAGTAATTATTTTTTTATTTTCCCCAGTAGAATTCGTTTTATTTTGTTTACTAATTTTTCTCCATTGCCTAGAATAGTACTTGGCACATAATAGCTGGCTAGCAATCTAAATAATAAACAAATAATATTTAAAGAATTTCAGGGGATTACTTGAAATATATTATTGACATACTTCTTGCCTATTTCTGTAATGCTTTATTTGTGTACACTGACCATATGTTGTGAAACTCTCTGGCTTTTATCCTTACATTTAAATACAATGATTGGAGCAAGATGGCAGCTAAATGAAATGCACTGCAACCACTTCTCCACAGAGACACCAGTTGAAACAGCTGTTCACACACCAAGAAAACTTTGCAAGAGTTATGGAATCCAGGTGAAACATCACAGTGCTTGGTTTATTATAATAGGAAAAGTTGCATTGAAGAAATCAGTAAGGAAAGAGTTGTCCTTGTCATCCTTGGACAGTTCTAAGTAGACCCTAGTTTTCTACTTGGAAGAGATAGGAATTAAGTGAAGTTTTTAGAATTCACTCCCCGGACCAGGTCCAGTGCAATAAAATTACTGGAAAGGGTCCCATAGGCCCTGCTCCCAGGCTCATTCTGGCAGGCTGTTTGAATTTTCCACAGCCAGGCAGCCATGGTTCTACTCTTCCACCCATCCCCAACCTCAAGGAGAAAGAACAATCCTCCAGTTTCTGGGGAGTAGGGCACGAGAGTGGTCTTAGGAACTTGTCTTATGACCTCAGAACTAGTAAGATTGACGTGAGGTATAAAGCATGATAAGGACAAATGGCCTCTGCCTCTAGACCAACAGAGATGCAGTCTCTACTTGTCCTGCAGCAGACAGAGACCACTGTTCTGATGGGATGAATTTACTCCAGTGTTTATCTCCAGCCTCAAGTGTGGCTAGCATACATCCTCAAGACCTTGTGGAACCTGGTATCTGTGAGATGTGCATGTGACCAACCTCTGTACTAGTCTGGGGTCCAAGATATGCTTTTGTTACCCCTCAGCTAACTTTGGAAGAGACTACAAGACTGAGTTAGGGCTCACTGCTGAACTGGAAAAATTCCAAACTGTGCTGGTCCTCATGGTTCCTATACCTAGGCCTGATACATGTGCCTTAGCACAAATAACAAATCTAGGCAAACCTCTAGATTTGTTTTGGTGTCTGGCCAAAACATGTATCCTTATAGGATGGATTTCTATGGGGATGGATTATTGCCAGGCCCCAAGCCTGGGGTGCTTACATGATCAGTTGAGGGGCTCCCTCTACCAACCTTGTTTCAATCTGAAGACAGTGTGGAACTACAGGACTGCATTGGAGCACAGTACCAGGCTGGTAAAACTCCACATGGACTAAATGAATGGTCTAATGGTATCTTTACCCAGGCCGGTATCTGCAAAAAGTTGCTTCTGGACCTGCTTCGTTGTAGTTGCTGGTGTATCTTACTCACTTTTATTTGATTCATAAGCTAGTCAGTGATTACCGCTTACTCTCCAGATAACACTTCCCATAGGCAGGTTTTGGGTTGTAAAACAAGATAAGTTGAGTACTGATGTAATAGTGACCCTTCCTAAAGGAGAAATGTTTATTCAGCAAAGTCAGTCAATACCCAAAGCTGGAAGTGTTTCCACTTCAGAACAACATGTTTGTCAACAATCTCCAGTAGTATGGCACTTGTGAGAATTTTAGTATTAGAGATAAGGTAGTTGACATAACAGATGTAAAGCCCTTTAGACCCATCCAAGTGAATACACATTTATTCCTCAGAATGGTATTACAGAGGGCATAGATAGAGCTGCCTGGTGAAGTGAGCCACAGTTCACCAAATGTGGCATGTGTCCTGTTTGTAAAAAATTCCAGGCAGATATCAAAATAAAAACTTACACCCACACCATGTATTCTCTGAGAATTATTGTGTACTTGAAATACTGAAAATTATTTTTTTGTTTCAATCACTAAAATTATTGCTAACTCAAAACTCCTCCAGAGAAATATAAAATATCATTAGGGTATATTGTGAAAAACCATACACTAAAAATTTGGAAAATCAGGAATAAATGAATAAATACCTGAATACATGTAAATTTTCAAAGTTGAATAACATACAGACAGGAAACCTGAACAGATCAGTAGTGATGAATGTGATAACATTAGTGATAAAGTCTTCCAACAGAGAGATGTATTGGATCACAGGATGTCACTATTCATTTTTTTTTTCTTTTTAATTTATTTTTATTGGAAAGGGAGATTTACAGGGAAAAGAGGACAGAAAGATCTTCTGTCTGCTGGTTTACTCCCCAAGTGGCCACAATGGCAGGAGCTGAACCGATCAGAAGCCAGGAGCCAAAAGTTTCTTCATGGTCTCCACGTGGGTGCAGGGAAGGTCCCAACGCCTTGGCCAACCACCACTTCCTTCTCAGGCCACAAACAGGGAGCTAAATGGGAAATGGGACATCCTGGACACGAACAGGTGACCATATGGGATCCCAATGCTTGGAAGGGGAGGATTAGCCAATTGAGCCATCACTACTGAATTCTACTAAACAAGTTTTAGTGTTCCATGGCACAGTGGGGGTGACTATAGTTCAGAGTAACGTATTTTATTCTGTACAGAGAGGTGGAGAAGATAAGGCCAGCTTTGTAGCATACCAGGTAAATCTGTTGCTTGTGAAACCACCATCCTTATAGGCACTGGCTTGGATTATGGCTACTCCATTTCTGATCCACCTTCCTGTTAATGTGCCTTAGAAAGTCCTTGGGCCCCAGCGCCTGTGTGGGAGACCCAAAAGAAGCTTCTTGTTCCCAGCCTGACCCAGTTGTAGCCAGATGAAAGATCTCTCTCACTTCTTCTCTTTCTCTGTCTCCCTCATTGTAACGATAGAATAGAAACTTTGAAATTGATTCAACTCTCTATTTTCCCTGCTCCTTTCCCAATAGTTCTTCCACTTTTGTAGCCATAGAGACAGGGATAAGGCAAAGACTTCTGGGAGGAAAGTAAATGCTTTCCTGTCTTTGTTGATGGATAGAAGTAGTAAGTCAACATTATGTGAATTATATCTTTTCTTTAAGGGAAAGATATCTTTCCTTTTATTTTTTTATGAGATCAAGTGAGATGTTCCTTTTCATAACTATCCTGTGGTAGTTTTGATGGCCATTCTGTTAGTAGATCTAAATGATAGATTTTTGTTAAAACAGTATCTCCCAAGGAAATACTGCCAGGAGCCAGAGAAACTTGCAACTCCTTGGGATTTCTGATTCCTACGACTGTTCAGTGTTTTGGGTTGATGCAAGGATTAGATGCCAGCAATCTTCTGAATAGGCCCATTGATTGAGGAGTTGGGCTCCCTGTCTTTAATGGCTGTGGCTCAGGCATATGGTAGTGGGTGGCAATAAAAGTTATTTGAGATGTCACATTATACAAAATAATAATGACTTTTTAAAAAGGTGTGAATTGAAATGAAAGGACTGTAACTCTGAAGTCTCAAGACAAGTTAGGCAATATAAATAATCAAAATATCATTTGACTTCAACTTGAGTCCTAATTCTAAACAGCTTACACATTTTCAAGTCAGAGTTACAGGAAAAACATTGATAGCTAAATAAACAGGGTGAGTACATGATTAATGTTTTAAAATAGTATACACTTCACATTTGTAGCATTCCATTAACAGATTGGTCTGGGAGACCTTGTTTTCATTCCTGCTTTGCAATCTGTGTTTTGTTTATTTATTCTCTTTATGTTGAATTCCTTTCCTTTAATTTACCTTTCATTTTAATTTACTCTGGGGGGTAAAGTGAAAATGTCTAAATTAAGTGAAAAATCTAAAACAATTAGAAAATTTAAGACTAAGCCATAATCAACTTTAAGAACATGACTGACTTTTTCAGCAGAATGAATTGTGAGCAATAAAAAGATACCATTAATAGCTATTTCCTTAGGCTTTTAAAGACTTCTAAAGCTGCATTCTCGTATTTCTAGCAACAAAATAAAATTGTCCAGAAAAATTTAGAGACTAAGGGGAGATGTGGTCTTTTCTTGCATATTATATTACGAAGAAATAAAAATGTCAGGATGGTGATGAGCTTTGAGTAGAGATTTACACACCCCCTCACCTCCCATATCTCATCAGTTTTGAGTAAGATGTGCATATGTGGGATAACAAAATTGAACTATCAATGTGTTAGGCAAAAACCAAGAAAGACATACATGATTCTTATGGTTTTTAAATGAAGACACTCTGTAAATTAGAGACAATATTTTAGTCAAGTTGGATCTTACATGTATTTTGACTGGGGGAACAAATTTACTTTTAGTCCAGAAAGGATAAAAAGTTTTGTGCGGAATTTTCAATGATGGGGCAGGTATTGAGTGTCATGGTGTAAACATTGTATGGGAACCTGCATCCTGCATTGTAGTGCCTGGGTTTAAGTCATGACTCTGCTTCTGCTTCTAGCTTCCTGTTAATGCATGTTCCCGGAGACAGCAGGCAGCAGGTGACTGATCAGGTAGTTGGGTCCCTGTCACCAGTGTGGAATTCCTGCGTGGAACTCCTGGTTCTTGCTTTTGGCCTGGTTCATACCCAATCCTTGCAGACTTTTGGAGAAGACAGGGAGACATTTCTGTGTCTCCTCCTTGTTCCCTCTCTCAGAAAGGAAGGAGCAAGGAACAAAGGAAAAATATAAGGGAAGGAGAGAGGGAGGTAGGGAAGACAGGCCACCAAGCAGGAAGGAAGGAAGGAAAGAAGGAAGGGATTCAAGGCAGGCAGGAAGGAAAAAAGTAAGAATAGGGAAGAAGGAGGGAGGGAAGAAGGGAGAGAGGAAAGGAAGGAAAGCAGGCAAACAGGAAAGAAGGAACGGAAAAGAAAGAGACCGGAAATTGGAGCAAATATACTCTAAGGGCTTACTGAAATAGAATTAATCTTGAATAATTATTTGAGAAAGGTGTATTTTGAAGGATGGATACAATTTATATATATATATATATATATATATATATATATATATATATATATAATTAATATTTAATTAACATAATAATGGGTGGCCAAAGTATGGAGAGGGACAAAATTGGGACCAAAATGTTGAGGGAAGTAAATGTTAATTTAATGAATATTTTTGTCCTACTACAATGTGTCAAGCATTATTACAAATGCTTGCTCAATCCTGTTAACAACCTTAAAAACTGTAGCTATTAATATGAGCTTCTACAGATGCTAATGATCTATTGTGACTAGGGTAAAAATCTTTCTGGAAGGCGAATGATGACTATGTTACAATGTCCAGGGACAGAAACAGAGATCTTTAGCTGAAGGTTTCTTTTTGTTTAAGTTCACTATGTTTAAGGTAATGTGCTGGGTATTTTTGTACATGTGCTGAATCTTACAATGTCTGTGGATTAAAAAAGGTAATATTAAAGGTGACAATTCCTTTTACATCAATTCTTATATAAGCAGCTCTCTTAGGACCTTGTTTCTTGCCTTCCTCACCTGTTCCACTCCAGCTACTTCAGAGATAACAAGGATATCATTGTCATATGTGTTGGAACAAAACAGTCATATACTAGTGCATTGTTGTGCCAATGAACTGCCTGTAGACATGGGTCTGTTAGACTGAGGAACTGAGTTTTAAAAAGTCTAACTAATTTTAATTTAAACAAACACATGTGACTAGTTGTGCTGTATTTGTCAGTGTGCGGTACAAGTTGGTAATTACTAGACATATCTAGTTACCACCCACCCACAGGTATTTCGGTGGAATGCTGTTTATTTGAGTGTGGCAACATTCAAGTCTCAAGTATGACTGTACTTTTGAGGGACCACTACCTACAGCTAGCAGAACTTCCTTTTGCTGCAAGAAATGGTGATTTCTGATACCCCTTGCAAATGTTTTCCTGAAAGTGAGGAAGACAGATCTCCCAATGTCACTGTATGTTGTAGGCATGTTAGGGAAACATCTCTTAGTTACAACTGTGAAATGAGATTATAGAATGACAAATATTGGAGGCCTGTTTCCAGGTTTTTCTTCCTACATAACTCCCACTTCCGTTGGGAAGTGTGTTCTTTCAAAGAACCTTGTAGTACAAAATACAAAAATATAGTTCAAAAAACAAAGTCCAGATTTTTGACAAATCAGAATGGCAATTTAAGCTCTATTTAGGTACTCTGTTTATATTAGTATAAGCTGCTTCGTTTAACCATCACAGTGAAAATCCCACAACTAGATAGAGGAGGAAACTGAAATCCAGAGAATTAAATTGTGTGAGATTACCCAGTGTACTGATGATTGAACAAGGAGTCAAATCCAGTTCTAAGTCCCTGAAATCCAGCTCCTTTTATTTGTTATAGACTGCCCTTCCCTTGAGAGCTCATTGCAAAAAGAGAATTTTAAATTACATGAAAGGCTTATGTGTATAGTATTCTGGTTTGAAATTTAAGTACATTGGAAACAAAATTTTTCAGATTTAAGAGTAACTTGCTAGTGCAAAATATTTCTATTCAAATAATTGCTGTTTTAATTTGGATCTCATGCTGCAAAACAGTTTGGCTTTGTAGAAAGATATCAAAATATTTGGTAAGTGTATGGAATAATTACAGCCAAGTTACTCCTCAGAATACTAGGGTCCATGAGAAGTAATTTTACAATGTTTGTGTTGTATGTATTCCATCTACAAAGTACACACAGTGGAAGGTACAGACTTCTTTGCAACTTCCGTGGCATTATTGCAGACTTTCATAGCATCAGCCTGGTGTCTATTACTAAATCAGGGACTCCACTGACTTTGCAAAGAGTGACAAAGACAGGAGGATCACAGACGGTCAGCAAAATAAAAATAGCACTTCTTCTCACCAGGGGACTGATGTTTCAAAACAGCCAAATATTTTGCAAGTCTGCTTGAACTGAAAATATGTTTCCTCTCCGGAATTAAGTTCGGGGGAATCTCATAAGACACTATAGCTAATAAAGACATACATACATACACATATGTGTGCATATTTACCCACATATATAAGGAGAGAGAGATTGATTTAATGCTAGACATAGGGTTGAAATTTCTGTATTGGAAAGGAAAAGAAACTGCTATTTCACCAAAAATTCTTTTATTCTCCAAATAAGCCAGTTTTGGTTACTTAATATAATAATGACCTTGGAAAGCTTAAATTGCAAGTGGGAAGACACAGTTCATGGAGAACAGATAATCTGTTGTATCCAATCCTTCAGGATTCAGTAGCTCTCAGTATGTCATTCATCATCTTGTTCTCTTAATGTTTCATCACATTATATTTTCTACTATTTTCAGTGCCTAATACTTCAAAATTACTGTATCACCCCACACATGATTTCTCTCCATGCTATTGGTACTCTTGGTATACACATTTTTAATGAAAGGGCATCTTGCATTGTTATGTAACCTGGGCACTGAAGTACTGAGTGGTTGAGGCAAAATCTTGTTTTCTACCTAATAGGGTCTTATTTAATGACATGTTACACTTGTCCATTCTGTTGGTGCAGAAACTTGCTATTTAACACGAGGACAAAAGACTCTCCTGGTGTCATTGAGAGCCTCGTTACTGCACTCTCTTCCAAGCCTTGCAGAACTAGGTCTTCTGCTCTGGCACACAAAGTCTGAAACAAAATTTATAGAATTCACACTGCTGCCCTGCCATTCCTTGATATCCTCCCAGGTGAGCTCCTGGGCTTCATGCTCAATACTTCTAAAGCAAGCAAACTTTAAGCTAATTATGTGCTAGTGTATTCTCCCTGGCTGAATTTTGGCAGGTTGCTTCTGTAAATTATGAAAAATAAATGTGAAATATGCAGATGTCTTTTGTTTGAAGCAGATGTTTGGTCCGTCTTGCCAGAATCCAATCAGCTGTTCTCCTGGGGGCCTTCCCCTCACCACATTATCTCAGAGAAGCTCAGAAACATGTAGGGGTGATCACAACAGCACTTCCGAGGCCTTCGAGGAAGATTCCGCACTTAGAGGTCCTTGTGAAAGACAATTCAAAACAGAACAATTCCAGTCCATAGAAATGAGGTTGTCTCTGGGAACAGACGACGACATGCACCGTGGCTTTCCCTGGTGGTGTTTGCTGGAACTGGGGAAAAGGTTGACTCCTTTGCTGTGGTATTCGTGGGTGGTTTACATTGGTACCTTGGGCTCTCAGGGTGACAGCATTGTTGCCAGTGTTGTTGACTCCATGGTGCAGCATGTCCTCACACCGCAATCTGACCTTACACAGCAATATTCTGTACATTCTGCCACAGCAATTCAATGAAACAGTTGCTTTACTGATACATAGCTAGATGACAAGAAAATAAAAATATTTAGGGCCTTATAAGCAGTTGGAAAGATTAACACTTTCTACTTTGTGACTCAGTGTTTTCCTTCTATGGGATTCATATTTTGTCATGAACTCTCTCCAAAGAACAGATAAAGCATTTGCATGTGTGTGTGTTCATAAACTACTCTGTGGGTAGCGTTAGTAAAGTTTTTGTATTATCATCCTCAGTTGGCTTCTGCTCTCATCTAGACTGTTAATCAAAAAGAAGAACCGGTTGTAGGAGCCTTTAGTCTCCATGACGAAAAAGTTGCAGAGCTGGTGAACATTCTCGGGTGCAGTAAATGACTACTTTAATTGAGGTAATGGAGATGGCCGGTAATTGTAGTTTTTCACGCTGCTCCTCGTCTGTTTCCTTGTCATGATAGTACCTACTGCAGATAATTTATTAAGATGATGTCAGTCCTTAGACATGTGGTATCTGAGCCGGACACACATACCATATATCTGGAAGTGACCTAGAGTTACTTCAGCTGTTTTTCTATTCAGTCTTAACTAATCAATGAGGGTTTATATTGTGCTGCATTAATTTACATATTTACTTTTTTACTTTTACCTAATGCTCATCTTTTATACGGCAAGGTGAACACGTTACCACATCCCCTGTTTCCGTTAGCAGCAGAGGTGAGTTTCATCCCGTGCTAACATCTCCTGCTTTATTTTACTTACCAGCAATTTAAAAATATTTGCTTATTTGAAAAATAAAGTGACAGAAACAGAGGGATGAGGGAAGAAGAGGACTAGAGGGATCTGCATATGTATGCTGGTTTACTCCCTATAAGTCTGCAATGCCCAGGGCTCGTCCAGGTCCAAGCCAGGAGCCAGGAATTCCTTCTGGGTCTCCCCCACATATTGGGATTTTTCCTTTTTGAGTAATAACTACAGAGTTATTTCGCTTTCTTTCATGAACTCCTTCTCCAACACTGTTCCTTGTGTGGAGTCCTTCAAAACTCCAATTTTTTCTTAACTGTGAAGTTTCATCGTGTTTTCAAGGTCTGACTGATATGAATGTGATGAAAAACTTTACACTTAGCTGGAAATTGATGAATACCAACTGTGCGCTAAGCATCTAAAATACTGAGTGTGAACACAGGTCCTTTTCCAGTAGATCTTTCCTTGTAGTGGACTAAGTAATTAGAAAAAAAAAAAACAACATTACAGCCGTTGTTCTTAAAGCTGTCCTTCATGCTTTCCAGAGCAATAGTCTAGGGTTTTGCCTTAGCAATAGTAGTATAGAATACGCGTACAGCATATGTTTTATTTCCATGCCTTCAGAATTTCTGAGCCTTTCATGAACAATTTTGTCATTTGCATGACAGCAATGCAACTGGTTACAAGTAGAAGTTTTGATCAAATGGTGAACTATGATTTTTTTCCTTAACATCAAGCATAATTAGTTAATTTGGTAGCACATGGATCTTTACTGAGCATTTATTTTGCAAAACACTTTATTATTTGTACAATACGGAACATGTGAACCTATTTATCAAGAAAAGAATGTGAAGGCCCAATGCAGTAGCCTAGCAGTTAAAGTCCTTGCCTTGCATGTGCCAGGATCTCATATATGGGTGCCAGTTCTAATCCCGGTGGCCCTGCTTGAGGCCTGGGAAAGTAGTGCAGGACGTCCCAAAGCCTTGGAACTCTACATCTATGTGGAAGACCCGGAGGAGGCTCTGTGTTCCTGGCTTTAGATCAGTAGAGCAATGGCCGTTGTGACCACTTGGGGAGTGAATCAATGGACGGAAAATCTTCTCCTTCTCTCCTCCTCTCTATACATCTGATTTTACAATAAAACTGAATAAACAGGCAAGAAAACCAAAAAAAACTTCCATTCTTCTATGTATCTGCCTTTCTCTGTAAATCTGTCTTTTCAAGAAAAATAAATAAATCCTAAAAAAAGAGAAAAGAATGTTTTAAAACAATGATATAAAAATTGGACCCGGCGCGATAGCGTAGTGGTTAAAGTCCTTGCCTTGCACACGCTGGGATCCCATATGGGTGCCGGTTCTAATCCTGGTCCCCCTTCCCATCCAGCTCCCTGCTTGTGGCCTGGGACAGCAGTTGAGGACAGCCAAAAGCCTTAGGACCCTGCACCCGCGTGGGAGACCCGGAAGAGCTTATAGCTCCTGGCTTCGGATTGGCTCAGCTTCAGCCATTGCGCTCACTTGGGGAGTGAACCATCGGATGGAAAATCTTCCTGTCTCTCCTCCTCTCTGTATATCTGCCTTTCCAATAAAAATAAATAAATCTTTAACAACAACAACAAAAAAGAAGCCGCGTAACAATAACATCACATCAATGAACCATATAATTTATGCAAAAGTATTTGAGAAATATAAAGGGTACAAGCATTCTCAATCTGGGTTTTGGGACTAGGCTATATGTTTTGTAGATAGCATGTTTTAGTTGTTAGATTCCTGTATTTGCTCTAGCTTGCTTTTCAGCATAGGTTTTTAATTCAAAGTATTTTCTAATGTTGAAAGACATTAGCCTGTCTTCCAGTGCATATTTTCCCATGAGGAGGTGGACCCATAGCTATGGGACAAGCGCACAGGAAACAAAGGTGTAGGTGTAGCTGAAAGAAAATTCTTACATTTTCCATTCTACACTTAGGTGGATTTCTAATAGTTTCCTTGAACTAAAAGATAGCTATGAACCATGAACAACCCCTTATTAAATTCAATTTTTAATTTCCTGGCCACTTATTATTATATTTTTCTTGGAAAACAGAAAATTCTAAAATAAACTTATGATATCAATAACAATAATAATCTAATATTTCGTTGTGGAGCTACATCCAGAGTTAGAGAGAATGTATTTTAAAGACATCACTGAAGCATTCATCTAGCTTTAACTGCCTCATCAAAGAATATTATTTTTTAAAAAGAATCTTCATAAAGATGTATGAATATATAGCCCTATGATTATTCAAAAAAATTGTACAAATCAAAATAAATTTGCCAGAGCAATTTAAAATAATTAACCTTTGACAAACCTCCCTCTCTGGTAATGGAATAGTAACTATATGAATAAAAGATAAGTCGTGACATTCAATGAATTACAATATTCATCCCATAAATTACTTGATATAATAGCTCTATAGTCTACATTTTTATAAAGCTAAAATGTCCCAAACACTAAAGAACCCATTCATTTCCAATGTGTGGTTTGCAGATAGCTTGGGTAATTTCTTCCGCTTCTTCATATATCCTTCTATTAACTCTTTACTATTATTGTGCTTCCAAAATATACCCTCTGACAGCCTGTCAACCATTTTTGCAGTGCATGCACCTGGTGGAATTGAGGTTTGCATTCTATTCCACACTGTGTAGCTCTTAAAAACAAGCTAGGGCTAACCTGATTCTCATGTGGGGTGGTGCATTTGTGGAGCTGGCATTACCATTTGGCCCGTTACCACATTTAGTTGTTCATCATAGAGCTGATGCTCTCCCTATTCCACCCTCACTTTTCAGACATAAAAGAGTGACACTCATGTGCTTAGCAAGGGCAAATGGAAGCTGTTGACTACATAAAACCACCTACAGGTGGCAGAGCCAAAGCAGTGATTGGTAAGGATCAAGAGGAGAGTTTTATCAGCAAATATAAGCCTCAGAATGGCCATGTATATGCACGTTGTCCCTGAGATTTGGCTTTAAATATATGGCAATTTTAAAAAGATTTATTTATTTTTTATTGGAAACGCAGATTTGCAGAGAGAAGGAAAAAAAGAAAGATCTGCTCTCTGCTGGTTCACTCCCCAAGTGGCTGCAACAGCTTGAGCTGAACCGATTCAAAGTCAGAAGCCAGGAGCCTCTTCTGGTCTCCCATGTGAGTGCAGGGTCCCAAGGCTTTGGGCTTTCCTGGGCTGATCTCCCAGGCCACAAGCAGGGAGCTGGATGGAAAGTGGAGCAGCAGGGACGTGACTGGTGCCCATATGGAATCCTGGCATATGGAAAGCGAGGATTTAACCACTGGGCTATTGATCCAGGCCCAGTAACATGTCAATTTTAAATTAAAAATGGGAGTCTTTGGCACTCAGATATCTGAGAAATATATGCAACCTTTTGGCTATTCATCCAGAGATCACCAGTTGGTTTTCTTCAACACTTCCAGGATTTTAACTAGAGAAAAGTGAGGAAAATAGCAATGAAGGCAGCACTGATCTTCACCTCAATGCGTATACCTCCTCAGTATCTTCTGGATGCCTTTATCTCACAGTGAGACAAATGTATAGCAATATATCCTTCAAGGTTTCATTGTACTGGTATCTTAATTCTGGTCTGGATTCAGTAAAATAATAATAAAATCAGATGTTTGTTGATACTAAGTGTCTAATATGGGGGTAAATGTTACATATTTAATTCTTTCCATGACTCTTAAAATAGGTTCTTATGTCAGTACCGTTTTTTCTAAGAAAATAGAAACTTAAGAGTCCTGGTGATATTCCAAATGCAACATTGTACAGTTAACTTACATTGTGTATCACCAGCTAAAATATGCACTTTGCCTACAGAAACCCAGAACCTCTTCATAGAAAGATGCTTCAAACAAAGATGCTGTTTGTTTCCTGACAGCAATGAGTGTGAGCCAGAGTTGCAGTTGTAGGTGACGAGACAGTGGATTCATTTGACTCCCCTTCTATTTAAAGGTTACTAAAACAGGTGTGTTTTTGTTTGTGTGTGTTGGTGGGGGCAGGGGGTTCCTGCTAGTTGTAGACCTCCAACTTTGTTCTGATAGTACAGAAGCGATCCTGAGCCAATGATCCACAATATCTGTAGCTCTGTTGCCTTTTGGACAAGGTATTTTCTTGAGCTACAGATACCTTTGGTTTCTTTGTCCTTTTTATGGAAGGTCATATGTATGAAAAGAAAGGAAAATAAAGGAGATCACTAATCCAGTGCCAAGAGTATTATTGCTCCATGAATTGCGGGGTTTAGGAGTATCTGGTCAGTGTAGTTGTTTGTGTTGCTTTCTAGCTACTGTGGAAATCTAGAATGTATTGGATGATGACAATTCTAGTGATGATGAGAGAAAACAGAAAGATCAGTAAAGTAGCCAGCTTCAGACCTACCAGTTATAAGTGATTCGCATGAATTATGTCTTAACTACCTATGCAAAAGTTTTTAAATATTCCTTGAAGAAAATGTTTCCTGGACCCAATCATCTCTTTTTGAACAGCACTCAGAGGCGCTAACAGCTGCCCAGCAAGTTAGTAACAGAGTGTAAAATCTGATCTTCTCTTTATTCAGCATTCACTCAACACATCTGGTTGTACAGCTACCGAAGTCCAGAAACTGAGTAAATGACATTCATTGTTCAAACATTACTTTACGAAAGAAAAATAAAGTATCATAAGACAATGAAAGTGAGTTGTGTTTTCCTTTACACGCAGTATGAACTTGCTTTTCTCCCTATTTTCTTGTTTCCTGTTTCCTTTTTAGTACACAGCATAAAGCTAGGCCTGAAGTAAACAGAACATTTTGGGGTACATTGGTAAGATAATGGTTCTTGAATGCAAGCTTCTTTCATTCAGGTTTTTATGAGAGGTTTTCACTGAACATTTGCTTTTTGTCCTTTTTTGTTTTGTTTTCAGAAAAGTTGAACAGAACCCCAGATGAAAGTCCGACTGAAGTGATCTATGATCCTTTCACTCTGGACCATGGTAAGGCATACATTTATAATCATGACCATTGTATTTGTGCACATACTATATGCATGTGAACATGTATGTAGGTGTGTACACACAGATATGATGGAAACATGAAATGTTAACTAAAATAATAATTGTCAAACCTGGAAAAAATAACAAATTTTATATCAAGTATGATTTTGTTAGTATGTAAATACTGCAAGATGTGTCATACTGCCCATTCTACTGCATTTCATACTGATAAAGCTAAACAAACCTCAATAAATTATACAAAGAAATTTGGGCAAGTGTTTGGATTTCATGTTTAATCTTGCTAGTAAAAGCAGAAAAAGAGGGTGGATTTTTGATGTGGTGGTTAAGACACTGCGTGGAAGGCACTTACCATATCAAACTGCTTGGGTTCCAGTTTGCCACCCTTTTTAATTCTAGCTTCTTGCTAATGCACACCCTCAGTGATAACCCAAGTACTTGGGTCCCTGCCTCACACATGGGAAGCCCAGCCTGAATTCTAGGCTCCTACCATCAGCCTGACCCTATCTGTTTCAGGCGCGTAAGGAGTAAATAAGTGGGATCCCTCTCTATCTCCTTTTAACATAAATAAAAATAAGTAAAAATGTTAAAATACAAAAAAAATTAATTTGACAATGAATTTTGTTTAGCTTGTCTTTGAATGATTTGAATGATAAATAGAATGCAAATACATTCTTTGCAAAAACTAAAAATTTCTAGAATCACAAATGTATTCTTCCTGAATTTTCCCTGAAATGTTGATAGATGTGAAAGTGAGCATTATCAAATGCTTAGTGTTACATTTGCATTCAGTAATGTTGTTTCACTGGGGACATTTTATAAAACTAAATGTGTTGTTACTGTTCTTAAAGATCTCATGGTTCTGTAGCAGATTTAATTAGCTTAAGCCCTGTAATCTTCTGTCCACTTTGGTTTGGGGATATGTGGCTGTTGTAGGCAAAGGCATTTCAGAAAAGGAAAGTCCAGTTTTTATGTCATGATGTTCCAATTGCAGTGTCCCCATTTGTTTGAGGGAGTTACAGTGGTGGTTTTGTTGGTGCCAGTGAGCAATCGGCGGAGTCCTCAAAGGCACCAGGGTAGTGTTACGACTAAACTTAGTAAAAGCAACCAGGATAGTCACCAGAGGCAAAAGTGTCGTTTGCGGATATATTGCTCAGTTTCTAGAAAAAATGAATTGCTAATGCAGTTTTCTCTGTAGATAACTGTGTACACATTACACCTTGGATTAGCAAGACATGTGAATCAACTGATGGGGAAATTTCAGGGATGTGAAGTTCATATGGATTTGTTATAGTGAGCTGAGGAATTAGTGAGAGCTTAGGAAATCCTTATCTTTCCTACCTAAAAGCAATTAAACTTAAGTTTTTCTGAAATTGATTCTATGTAGAACAAAGGCAGTATGTTTTGTCTATAGTGAGAGATACAGTTGCTGTGTGGTCAGTCTGGAATAGCTGCATGAGCGTGATGCAGGTGTCCTCTCACTTTTGGATGCCTGTGCAGGAGGACAAACGTCAGTCAGCAGGTACTTGGGTGAAAAGAATTCTAACAATGGGCAGTAGATGCACAATCACAATATTTGATGCCACTGGACCAAGAAAATATATGTGTTCATCACAGAAAATGGAATTGGAGGCCACTAACTATTCCCTCTAAACAATAACTAGATGCTGGGAATAACATCTTCTACTCATTTTTGCTCCTGGCAAAAGTGGAGATGATATGCACTTCACAGTGTTTCTAGCATTATAAAATGGCTCCTCTAATGGTTGTATCTATCTGTTGTATCTATAGGTTGTATCTAACCTATATTTTAGCCGAATTGTTATGTCAGGTCAAGCACCTTCTTTCACTTCCAAATGAAAGAAAGTATTACAAAGATCATGATAATGTAGAGATTTATGGAAATGACAAAAATTGGGAAAATTCAGAAAACACGTCAAAAATGAAAGAACAAAATTATAGTCAAAGGCTTTCCACCCAGAAAATAAAAAGTATAGTAACATTGTGGTATATAACCTTTTCCAATATGTGGCTTGCCTTGAAATACAATTCTTTGAAGTGAAACGGACACTACTTACTTAATGTGAGAAAAAAATGACTTTATATTTAACTTTACTGTGGGATCAGATTTAGTTCATCTGCCCTACCTAAAAATTTTTCGTAATTCCTTTCTAACTTTTCCACATTTAGTGAAGAAAATAATTAGTGGGTAATAAGACCTCTGGATTGGATTTTCTTTTCACAGTATAAACCAGGCAGGTAAGTAGCAGGTCAGAAATAACATGTGCAAAAAAAGTAGTATTGTTATTTGCATTGTAATTGTCAGTAGCTTGGATTTCAAGTTTGTAAAACCAGGACTGAAGGTGGGGAAGGAGATGGGGGTAGGTAGTTGGAGGGGGGAGCAGCAAAGAGGACAAGGGAGGTGTTTAGCTTTCATTTGCAAGCGTGATACCCGCTGCTTTGTTTATGGATTTGATGCTATTCATACAGGCTTTGCAATATTAATTTTTAATTTATGATGCTCATTAGGAGACACTTAAAACAGAACAATTATCATTTATCTTGATATATTATTTACTAGCACTGACTGTCATGGTTAGGGGCCCATGATTAGTGAGGTGGGGGGATCAAGAAGAGCTTCTCAAAAGTGCTGGGGTATAAAGCAAGGAGCTTAGGAAGCAGTTGTCAGAACCCAAGGCCCAAAGTCCTGATGTGGAAGCAAAAGCCACACAATCCCTAATCAAGACTCAGGAGGCTCCCTCCAAGACAAGCCTGGAATAGGCCTTAATGAACCTGCAGGATCATATTAATGAGACTCTCTGTTAGGCCACCAGCTCATCAATTATTCATCCAGCTGCATTCCTGATACTTTGCTATCTTCCTTCTCTTTTTGCATTGGTGTGATTACTTTTTTAACCCTCCATTTTCTTACCTGGAGTGTAAACAAAGCCTCTGCTTCATTTTTTTTTCTTCAGCTCATGATTGCACCTCTATGACCAACTGGGATACGAAATATTACAATGAATGCTTGCTATCAGGGAAATCTAACTTCTGAGGGTGTCAGAGAATTAGGGAACCCTTGACTTTGTGCTTTTGTAATGCTCTGGGGTCTATCTTTACATTTTGTTAATCACAGTGTGTTATAATTATCTATTTATGTATGAATCTCCCCCACTAGCCTTTGAAGTTCTGAAGAACATCTGACATATTAGTTTTCATGGCTGACAGTATGTGAATGAATGAATGAATATGGGTACTTAAGTCATTCTTATTAGTCCCACCTTTCTGTATAGTCATGATTATGAGATGGACATTATCTGATGCTTCAGAGGAAACTAAATATAAAAGGACAAAGGAGAAATTTGCATCTATAATATGACTCCAGCAGGTGAAGACTCTGTCTACAGGGTTGATGCAAAGCCGTCCATTCTGTGTGCTTGATTCTACATATGCTTGATTCTTTATTTATTTTTTTTTTTACCAATTGCAGGTACAGTTTTAAGGATACAAGTGAGAGGAGGATCTCAGTAGGATTTAATTGAAGACCAAAGAGTTTAAGAGTGAGTGAGACAGAAGCTGGACTTTGACCAAGTCTACTATTTAGATTAGTCATTCAGTATCAACCAGAAGACAGGGGAGCCCACTTCCATTCTTCAGAAAGGGAAGTGCAGAGGTTGTGATGCTGCGAAGGTCATGACTTCAGTTACAGAGTAGAGATGAGAAAAGACAAAAACTACATGTGATTTGTCTTGTCCTAGTATGTTGGGACAATGAACAGTAGTGGTTGTGCTACCTGGAAAGTAGATCAACAAAGTAAGTTAAAAGCAGAGAGCATATGAAGAAATGTTTTGACATTCCAACCCTGAATAATATCCTAAACCAATCATGACTATTAAAATTCCAGAAAAAATAGAAAGAATCCAAATGTTCTGAAAGAATGAGGGAAAAAGTGAAATACATGTGTGTGATTTTCCAGCTTTGACAAAGTTGACTACAAAGTCAGTGATGAATGGTGACTTGGGTAAATAAATTCCAATTTGTGAACTCAATTAATCCCTCATTTATGATGTTGTAGTTAGAGAAATAGTGTCCAAAAGTCATCTCTAGTCTTTTCAGTCAGCTCTTCATACCAGTTGAGCCATGCTATTGCTGGAGTTACAGAGGTAATATTGTTTTCCATACTCCTCACTTTTGGGGTATCTGGCTGGACTGAGACAGACGGGGACTTCAGACTAGTGATACTGGACTAAGAGGCCTTATTTATTTCTCTCATATCATAGATTCTAACATGCATGTTTTTCTCATTAAATACCTTTGGAATTCAAATGTGGCTTTCCCTTGTATATTTTACAATGTGTTTTAGCTAGGTGTTAGTGACTGAGATGGTAGGCATTTACCTGCAAATCACTAAATTTAGTCATGGCTACTGATGCAGTCCTAACTTCATTTGGTTGACAAATGTCATTGAGTTTTTCTTTAGTTTTCTTCAGCAATATACCCTATGATTAAGCATTGAACCAAAACAGTTATTGGGTATACAGCAAAGAAGGTTAAAGGAGAAGTATATATATGATATTGCTGATGTGAAAATATGTCACAATAGGGATGAACAAATACTTTGAATTTTGAGCAATGGAAAATGCCTGCACATAGATGAAGTCACTGAGAAGCCAAGCTCTACAATTAAAGGCTGGGGAAATGCTTTCCTTCTTTGTTAGTGATATATAAAATCATAATATGTCTCTCAGGGATTAGATTTTAGCTTCTCATCATATTCTGTGTGTGTGTATGTGTGTGTGTGCATGTGTGTGTGTCATTGTATGAAATATGTTGAAAAACATGACTTTAAATTCCTTAGTTATTTTCCTCCTTTCAACCTTCTCGTGAAGAAGTAATTAATTCCAACCTGAAAGTTTAAGTTATTTGAATAGCAGTGTTAGCTATGTTAAAAGAGAGAGAGAGAGAAAGAGAGAGAGAGAGACAGAAGAGGGAGAGTTACATTGGAATTGATTTACCCCTTCTTGTATAGTGAAGTTCATTAAATTACAGATTAATTTTAAATACTAAAACAAAATTCAAACACTGATCCTTGAAGCTGTCTGAATTCAGTCTGCTTACATTAGCAATGGGTACTTGGTTCAGCTTTTTTTGAAAAATATTTATTGTAATTGGAAAGTCAGATTTACAGAGAGGTAAATGGAGAGAGAGAAAGATCTTCTGCCCACTGGTTCACTTCCCAAGTAGCTGCAATGGCCAGAGCTGAGCTGATCTGAAGCCAGGAGCCAGGAGCCAGGAGCCTCTTTCAGGTCGCCAGTGCGGGTGCAGGGTCTCTAGGCTTTGGACCATTCTCAGCTGCTTTCCAGGACGCAAGCAGGAATCTGGTTGGGAAGTGAAACATCCAGGACATGAACCAGTACCCACATGGGAATCCTGACGCAGGACTTTAGCCATTAGGCTACCACACCGGGCCCCATTTGGTCCAGTTTTGCTATTCTACAGGGAAGCAGTAGGAACCTCCGTGGGAGTTAGGGTCAATAAGTTCATTCTGAATTATGTATGGTATTTGTGATACACACTTCATGCTGATTGCATGTGATTGCATAGCATACAACCTTGCTTATAATGATTTTTTGTAGGTGCTAATTGGAGATTGGCTGTGTACTGTCAGTAACTTCTTTGTCAAAACGGAGTGTGAAGTTCTGAAACACAATTGCATAATCTAACTCAGATCAATTTTAGGTAGAAATAATTTTGAGATGACTTAGTCTAACTCTTATTTCCAAATAAGTGAATCAACATTTCAAAGTAACGAAATGTCCCATATGGAATCTCCCAGATAGTTCATGGCCGTGAATTGCCTCTGCCTTCCGTGTGGTGTCCTGCTATTGTCACACCATGGGTCTTGCAAGGCCAATTTTCACATAAACAAAATGTAGAACTTTCTATGTGTTTTGATTATGTTTGAATTTTTGTTTAATTCTTCTAAATCTTTGCCTTATTTACATGGAGGAATACGTATTGAGATTTTTCACTGGTTAGTAATTTAATTATGGATTTAGTAGTACATTCTTCTGTCCCAGAAGTCTATTCTCCTAAGTAATTAAGACTTCGATAATTTTTATACCTTCATTCTTTAGCCCTGTTTCTATTTTACCAATGAAATAATGCCAACCTGAAAAAATGCTGTACTTGCTCTTGGATTTAAAAATGGTAATGCTAATTAGAAGGCCAGATATGGGGAGAGAAGGGGAAGAAAAGTTATCTTTTCTCTCCTTCACTTCCACCAATGGACATGGTAATATGTGTTAGGGGACTATTACAGCAGCAAATGTGGTCTGGATGAATGACTTATCTTACTCATTTTAGGATATGATGTTTAAGTGTTTGTTAAAACAAAACAAAACAAAAACCAGCAGAGACAGCTGTCTAAAGCAAAATGTGATTAGCTGTGTTTTGTATTTGTGTTTTGAAACATGAGGCTTTAAAACCAAAATTGAGATGAATATATTTATAGGGTGATATGTGTATGTATGTTGAGAGTGTCTGTGCTATAATTATAGCACACATTTTTATAAACAGATATGTACAAACTTATATACTTAAAAGATGACACGGATTTTTATTCCCCTATAAGGGATTCTAATGTTTAAGATTATGATCCGGGCCCGGCGGTGTGGCCTAGCGGCTAAAGTCCTCGCCTTGAACGCACCGGTATTCCATATGGGCGCCGGTTCTAATCCCGGCAGCTCCACTTCCCATCCAACTCTCTGCTTGTGGCCTGGGAAAGCAGTCGAGGACGGCCCAAAGCTTTGGGACCCTGCACCCATGTGGGAGACCTGGAAGAGGTTCCTGGTTCCCGGCTTCAGACTGGCGTGCATTGGCCTGTTGCGGCTCACTTGGGGAGTGAAACATCGGATGGAAGATCTTCCTCTCTGTCTCTCCTCCTCTCTGTATATCTGGCTTTCCAATAATAATAAATCTTTTAAAAAAAAAGATTATGATCCAGGATTTAGCAAATATCTAAGGTAAACATTGCCTTTCTCTAATACAGAAAGTTACATTTCCTTGGATGGCTGTTCTCAAAATTAATGTTGGTTGTGAGATTTATCTAATTGAATGTCCAAGAGTTCTTTTTTTTTTTAAATGAAAATATGAAAAAAAATTGAGAAGAAATAAAGAATATAATCCAAGAGTCTTTCAAAACTATGCTTGAAAGCCTGGTTTCTGGGAAGATGACACGTGGTAGATAATGCACTGAAATCCATGGCTTGAGTCACCACGAGGAGAAACAATATTTGTGGTACAGACTGTCTTACTTATCATGCATGTTGGCTTATCTTATATGCTACACTCCTGTTTGGAATCTTTAGTTTGAATGGAAATAGAAAATTAGCCACTAGATCCTATAAAAGATTTTGCTTAGGGGAAGAAAGGGAATTTGAAATTTCTTTCCACTGAATATCCTGTTCTGGGCTCAATTACCAGCACATACGCTTACTGAGAGATCAAATTTGTCAACTTTTATTTCCAGTTGCTAGGATGGCATCATATTTTCTAAGTGCCACTTGCTATCATCCTCTCTCAATATGGTGAAGTATCAAAGTTGAATTTCCACTTAAGCTTTCTCTCTTAGCCTCATGTCTTAGTCATTTACAGAGCAATACTTTTGAGTAACAGTTATTCTTTCTTCCTGACTTTTCCCCCCTTATAAAATCCAGTTTCCTGGACAGCTTCTAAAGGGAAAATTCAATCATAAGATATATGGTAGAAGAGGGCACCATGCTACTTTTAATACTAACCCCTTTTAATCTGAGTAAGGTCATCGAAGTTTTCTGATTTTTGCCTAGGGAGAACTTTCCCCTTACTTTTAACATATATCCTTTTGTCTAGTTGGCCAATAATTGACTTTGTCCCTTTTTTCATTTATTTCCCTGTCTCTTGGTTGTAGCATCTTCTCCCTGGAGTCTCAGGTTAGAAGTTTTCCCTTTTGTGAAACCATGACAGGTGCCTAATTGAATGATGAATGTCCCTTTATTACTCTGTAATTGAACTGCCAGCTTTTTGATTGGTTTGTAGAGATGCTCCCCCCCTCATCAGGCACTGCAGGGGGCTTGATATTTGGCAGTCTGGTCCTACACTCCATCTGTCTAATCCCATCTAGCCCCCACTTGCATTTTGGGGGGGTGGTTAGAGAGGTAGCGAGTGAGGGGGAGGGAAGTCATAATAAATTATGCTAATTTGATATGGCTCTGACAATGAGAAGATCCTATTGTTCCATGTATCTTGGGGGTAAATGCTTGAAGACGTTTTGTCGTCATGGGTGCCTAGTCTGACAGGCCTACGATGAAGATTAATGGGCCTCACCTGAGTGACAGAACAGGGGATTGTGGGGAAGAGAGGGTCATTCATCATACTCTGACAGGTGTCATTCAATCTGACAGCAACTCCACTGTCACCCAGCTAGCAGTTCCATTTTTCTGCCAGTTAAGCAAGGAGTTTAATAACATCCCCAGAATTAAAACTCATTCTTTGTAGCAGGTCTGACAGCTGAAAATAAGAAAATCAATTCTTCACATGTTACAGCACAGTTAACCGACTAGAGCTTTGACTCTAATTTAGTCTTGGGGCTGCATTTCAAGCATAAGGGCTTTTTGTAAGACATCATCTATTAAAATTTACCCACTGTGCTAACGTTGGTGTTGTCATTAGTGTGGGTGCATTGAAGAGTCAGCCTCTCATACCAAGTGTCATTTTACTCACTGTGTGCTGGAACACATCCTGCAGTAGTTGGGTCTCTCTACTCCAAGCTCATTAACAGTGTTTACTGCTTCTCTCTTCATTAATATTGATCCCCTCCCCAACTACCAGGAACAATAAGACAGACACTAATTTGAAACATTTGGTATCATTAAACTGTTTGGATTTCAGGTTCCAGGGACCTTGGAAGACAGGAAAAAAATGGTTCAGAGATTAAGAAGGACATTAAACTTTGGTGCTTTGGGGATGAGGGCATTACAGGTTGGCAGGTATGGTAGATTGCAAAACGGCATTCTGGATTCCTTTTGTTCTTCTTCTCCACTGAAGAGCAATCTATTCATCTACTCATCAGTCTGGGCTGTGTGTTCCTGCTGTTTTGACCAAAATAATATGACAAAGGGTGTGCTAGTGCAACTTGGAAGACTCTGCAATACAGCCCCTTAAATTTCTAAATAGGCTTCCAAAGAACTAGGACAAAAGTGTGATCTGAATTACAGGTATTTTTTAAAAAGCAAACTCTACAAGGGTCTGCATCATAAGCATGTGCCATGCAATAACCCTTGGATTTTCACAAAATACAAATTGTGGCTATGTGTTATAGAACACGAGCATCTGAAACTTGCGAAGAAAAGAAAAAACATATGGAGCAATAACACTGTGAGGAAGGGTTTGAATTCATCATTAATTTCTGGTAATAAAGCCAAACTGAGGACCAACTAAGAAAAATTTTATTGCAATAAATTCATACAACATAACTTTACCTTTCCTTAATAATGTTCTCCAAAAAAACCATTTAAAATTTTAGACTTTCATCTTAGAATACTGTGTCTTTTGAATCTTGTAAATACTACTTTGCCTGAAAAATCTTAAAGGAGATCACTGCGGCTGATGTGCTGTGTTGGTGTGGTGATTTTGAGTGAACTGTGAGCCTCTTGACTCCTTCAGAATTCCTGTCACCTTTCATTTCAAATTGACCCGCAGATACACACATCCATTTAGAATCAGTATTTCTTGACTTCCCAAGCACTAGCTGATTTCATCATATTTCCCTAGCATCGAGTATGACTTTCTTCCTGATTCAGACTTTGCTACCTCATTTCAACCCGGTTATCATATAGATCCCTACCTATCTTGATAATCTTGCCCTGAGAATAAATTGTAGAGTTTCCAGGATTCATCACATATTCCTATTATTCCTGAAAATCAATAGAATAAGATGTTCATTTTGAAGTATTTGGAATGATGTCCCCACAAATCATGCTATATTAATAATTCGTAACAGTAAAAAGCCTCTCGCAAATCAGGTGATCCAAACTTACTATCTATATCAACAAATCAATCCATAATTAGCAGCTACTTATTGTAGAAGTTAAAAACATAGATAATATAGAAGAGATATATTCAGTAACTTATTGAAAACATAATTGAAAGTAGCAAAGTCTAATTCACAGCACTGAATCTCTGGACCTTTTTGGTTTGATTGTAACCAAGGGCCAGAATCTACTGGCAGAATTTTGTATTAAGGTTTGGAAAAGCCCGCACATAGCCTGTGCATGTTCAGCTGCCAGGTTGGTTGATCTTTGATGAGGGTATCAACATTATGCAATGGAGAAAGGAGAGTCTTTCCAATAAATGGTTTTGGAGAAATTGTATTCACATGAAAAAAAGAATGAAGTTGCACCTTTACGATATTTACAAAATAAACTAGTCAAACTAAAATGTATTAAGCACTTAAATATAAGACTTGAAACCATAAAACTCCTAGAAGAAAACAGGGAAAAGTCTATATGAGCTTTGGCAAAACTTTCTTAGATGGGACACAAGAAACACATAACAAATAACATTATATCAAGCTAATGTGCTTCAGCATAGCTTTGGAAGCAATAAAAATGAAAATAATGTATAATGAAAATAATGTATAATAGGATAAAATATTTCCAAACCATAGATTTGATAAATGCATAATACACAAAATATATTAATATATTAATAATTAATACATTATTAATATATTAGATATATTAATAAATTTCTATAACTCATTGCCAAGCTATCAAACAATTCAACCAAAAATCCAAAAGAATTGAATAGATGTTCCTTCACAGAAGACACACAAATGGCCAACAGATGTATGAACTGAATGTATATTAGCGTTTAGCATCACTATATTAGGTAGACATAATCAAAACCATAATAAGATATTAACTCACATTAGTTAGGATAACTATTATCAAAAGGAATGAAAAATAACAAATGTTTGTGAGGACGTAAAGTGAAGGGAACTCTTGTGCGTTGTTTCTGGGAATATCAATGGGTGTAGCCAGTACTGAAAATAGTGTATTTGTTCCAAAATACTTAAAAAATATGGCTATTGTATTTAGTTCAGTAATTCACTTCTGTATACCTCTCCAAAGGCATTGACATCAGGATCCTGAAAGGCACTCTGCATTCCCATGTTCATTTGAGGATTATTCACAATACCAAGTTGCAGAACCAGCCTAAATATACATGAATCAATGAGTGAATAAAGAGCATGTGGATAGAAATACAGTGGACTTATTCAGTCTTAGCATAAGAGTTACTGATTTTGGAAACAACAACCTAGAGATCAATGTACTAAATTAAGTAAGTCAGACACAGAAAGACAAAAAGAGTGTGGAAGCTTATTTATATGAGGGATTTAAAATGTGAAACCCACAGAAACAGAAAGTAGAATGGTGGTCACTATGGGCTGAGGGTGGGGAGAAATAGAAAGGTACTTGTCAAAGGCTGTAAATTTTTATTTATAAAATAGACTTGCTGACGTACTACGTGGAACAGTGCTTATTAATAGGATCATACATTGTAATTGTGTTTCATGTGCTTACAAATTTGTTAGTAGGGTAGATCTTATGTTGTGTTTTTATGACAAAAAACAGTAAAAATCATAATACCACTAAAGAAATTAGGAGAACACTTTGGGATGTGATGTATGTATGAATGCATATATATTTATACTCTCGCACGTGTATGGCATTGATTATGATGATGACTTAATGATTGTGTAGTTAACTTAAAGCTCATCAAATTTGTCTTCAATGTGTACAACTTTTTGTATGTCCTTTATACTTTAACAAAGTGGTTTAAAAATGCTAGTAAAGTGAATTCACTACACTTACATCATGCAAGAGTATGTTTTTTCAATATATTTATCTATGTAAAGTTAAACATAGAAATAAACAAGTTATAGACCATCTAAGAGTTTAAAAAGGCTTATATTCTAACCATTAAAGCTCTGTGACTTATTTAGGAGGGAACTTTAGGCATGTCACTTTTGATATCTAAGTACCAATTTTCTTATCAAATTGAATTACTGGTGTAACCTTCCTTCTCTTGAGAGATGTCTGAGAATCAGTTTACATGATGTGTGCTAATGCAACGAGCAAATGTTTACATTAGGCTTATACCATGCTGCTGAGTCACCAAACCAAATGAATGTATTTAAATATTTAAACATCATATTGTAAAAATAACTTTAAGATAGTTCTAGGAGCTTTTAAATTATGTCAGTAATTATATAAAACTTTATTGTGTCTCTAGTATAGAGAGATCTTTTGCATAAACTCCCTTTCTGTGGAATCTTCCCATACGGTCCTAATTTTTCCCCAAAATAAACAGTTACAATCTAGGGTTTTTAAATGATATAGCACTATCTATGGAAAAATGATCTCTATGATTTATTATGAACAGAAGAAGAAGAAAGACTTTAAAAATTTGAAAAACAAGAGGAAGTAAAGAGAACAGCTAAAGATTGCAAAGGGTAGGACTCAAGACATTTAATAGCTTAATCAGAATTTAAAGTCTGCAGTGGCAAATGTGAATGCAAAAACCAAAAGTACCTAATGGCATTCTTTTTACTGGATGAAACTGGCAAATGACCAAGCCATCACAAAGATGCAGTGAAACTGACCATCCTGGCAATACAGTGTCTACTTTGTGCTATGACATGTAGTTTCCACTCAGGGAAGTTCCAGTTGGAGCAGCCACATTCCAGTGGGTGGGTCTGATGTCAGAGATGTGGATTCCATCTGACTTAGAGCTGCACCAAGGGCTGATTTTGGCAGAAATTCCTGGGCTATAATTTTATAAACAGTCACTTCTTTCCAGACTTCCAATGTGAATTTAGACCTCAGCACAGATTCTGTCTCACATCTTTATTTTGTGTCATCACATTCTAATCCAATGACAAACAGTTGGTCTGAGATTTCAGTATATTACTGTATTAGTGCAATTTATGTCCTGTGTGGAAGTTGATGATGTGTAAAGACTATACTGTGGACTCGCCCAGTTTCTAATCCAGCACCTAAATGGAGAGTGTTGCTTTGGTGATCACAAGGCACTTTGTTATGAAATCCAATGGCTAGCTTATGGGGCTAGTTTGCCAGAAGCACTGGCAGCAATATCAATCACATTAAAAAAAAAAAAAGCTGGGCCAAAGCTTTGTAATTCACCTTGGAATGTAGCATCTAATTGTACCATTTCTGCTGGATGAAATTTATACAAATATTATTTTAAAATTTACACTAAAATAAGTGGTATATAGAGGATGGGTCATATCCAGCTGAGGAAGATAGATCTTCCACTGCCTAGCCAAGGAGACAGTTTCTTGATTGCCCCTATTTAGTGAGAGATATGGTGCTTGATGGCAAGCCAGTTAACCAAGTAACCAAGTATATCCTCATTCCAGTTCTCCTTCAGTTCTCTCTCTCTCTCTCCCTCTCTCTCTCGCACGCGCTCTCTCTCAGATAAATTTCCCCAACTTGAAAGCAATGAAGTCTCCTGGCACATCCTTGAAGAAGTAGACCTGAAATAGATGAGCTCAAGAAGAATAGAAAGTAAATCAATTTCCATTTTCACAAGCCTGAGTCTGCTCATTTTCAGAGAGGACAAATCATGCAGAAAATAGTGCCAAATTACTCATGGTTTAATGACAGCTTCACAGAAAAGACAACTGACCTCCAAAGTTGTTGCACTCAGGGTATAGAGGTGGCTGAGTCCTGAATTTGGATAAGGAACTTAATGCTTCAGGGAATAAGGTCTCCCTCTTGACTCCCTGGCTTGGGATGCTGATATAAGATGCTGTACCTTGGGCGACAGTGGAATTCCTCTGAGGCACTTTCTATTTGTAATAGCTCCAATGGCTGGGCTTTTTATCCCTGTTTGTATATTAAATAAAATAGAACAATGTGATATGATATTACCTGAAGTAAATTCTCAGCTCATTCCACTATTTGAGCAGGAGTCTGGTTTTTTTAATGTCCTGTAAGCTTTTGTTACATCAGTGGGTATTTTTCAGTCTGTTTTCTTTTCAATGATTGAGTATACGAGATTGGGAAGATACCGTTTACTAACTGTATTGGTCTATTTTGACATATTTAAAAGGAAGAGGTATGAATGATTGGGTCTTTAGTCATTATATTACTTCATTTTTCTCGTGATGCTTAACCAGCGGATGCTGAATTATTGAATTATTTCTTTCTTTTAACCTTGCCCAGATTTTTTTTAGAAATATGACATTATTCTATATGATCAGCCAGAGGCATTTGATAGTACTATGTTCTCCACAAAAGTAAACAACGTTTTCTACCTGAATGGAGTTGATTTCCCAATGATATTTTTTTATTAACGCCCTTAGAAATATATCCAAGAGAAGTACAACATAGCTCATACAGATAATTTCAAATTTTCTAGAGGCCCAATAAAAAAGAAACAGTGAAATCATCTTAATACATGTTAACTCACTCTATTGAAAATATCATTTTTGCATTTATATAATGCTGCAAGAATTACTAATGATATGAATCACATTCATTATTTTTTCATACTATCCATGTTTCAGAAATCCAGTATGTAGAAATGCATTTCAATTTGAACTTGTAACATTTTAAGTGTTCAATAGCCAGATGTGGCTGGTGGCTATTATGTTAAACAGTACAGATCCATACCAAACATGATTATCTCCACTTTTTCAATGTGTGTTTGTAATGCCAGTGTACTTTTGTAAGTTTGGAGTATTCAGAAATAAGTCTACAGATGCCCTATGTTTTATGTGGACACTTTCAATTTGTTTTCACACAAAGTAGATCTATGTGAAGACATAGGACTTCTTGGTCACTTTTTAAACTACACGGATTTCTGCAGTCAATAATTAAAACATAAATATTAGATTTTTATTCATTCTTTCTTTTATGTTATTACAAAAATGTGTACCAGAGGGACAAAATATAAATCGTGAATTGTAGGGTTTTTTTTAATGCATCAAAATCACTTTATTGAAGGCATTTACGTGCTTACTAGAGAGCGAGAGAAAGATCCAATTCTGCAGTTTAACCTCCAAATGCCTGAAACATTCTCTAACTGGGGTGCAATGCCATGACACTGGGAACTCAGTCTACGTCTCTCCTACATGAGTGATGGGAACCCAATTGCTTAAGTTATCACAATGCTGCCCTCATAGGTATGCCTTCCTAGAAACACGGAGTCAGGAGCCTGGCAATTGATATGTACTGACACTCTGATATGGTGTGGGTGTTTTAATCAATGCCTTGGCTGCTAGGTCAACATCGCATGCTCATAATGTTTTTAAATAAAGTCGTGCAAAAAGTAGGCTCTAGATCAAACTGATGGCTCTTCCATGTAATAAATCATGCTCCCAATGTATATTCCCTCTAGTAAGAAGTGATGATTAACTTCAGTTTAGTTAACTAAGCAAAGTCTTCATTTTAAGTTGAAAGAGAAATAAGAAGATATATTTAAATGTAGTATTAGTAAGATGTGTGGGTTGGACTAGAATCAGGGGTCAGCAAATATTTTCTGTGAAGAGCCAAAGAGTAGCTATTTTAGCTTTTGTGGGTCACGGCACGCCATGGGATCCACTTCTGCTGTAGTTGGGAAGCAGCCATAGAAAATACATAAATGAATGTGGTAACCATATTTGGCACAATAACTGTAGTTTGATCATCACTGGACCAGATGAAAGACAAAAGGTATATGTCAGTTGCTCTTCTTGTCCTCCAAAACAACACGAACTCATCAAACATAGCATTCTCACTCAATGTAACTACAGCCTCAGAATTTCTTGCAATGTAGTGTTGTAGGCAATCTTATTTTTAAACACAAATGTGCACTCAACTATTTGGAATCAAGAAAATATTACTATAAATTAGTTTTAAAGTGTTAATGTAAAATGGATTAATTTTTTTAAAGTTTGCTGTTTGAGAAAGTCCACTGTCTGCATTTGCTCTGGAGTAGGCTACCTCAAGATCAACCTATTCTCAGCAGAAAGATTAAATCTCACCACCATCCACATTTAATCTCAAGGATCAGAATGATGCAATAGGATACACTGTTTTTTGAGGCAGAGGAATAATTTCCTCATCAGTGGATGCAGCCCCCGTTTTGTGGGTCAGTGATAGAAACTTTCGTAGGAACTTGGGGGAAATTTGAATGTTGAGTTGAAGGAATATGGGAATAATTAGCTGGAACTCTTGAGGAGTTAAGACAAGTGGAAATAAAAGGCAATTATATTTTAGAAAGTACTGGAATTAGCTACTCTGTTATTAAAGAAAACATGCCAATGTTGCTTATGATCCTGAGTAAGGAAAAATATCATCTCCTTTTCTGAGGGCCAAATGCTTCTTTACCTATGCTTTCCAGGTTCTGAATCATGCCTCGAATCATGATAATAATGTATTGATCATGTTTCCATTGTAGTGAATGAGTTTAGCTGTTACATACCACCACAGCAAAATCAGCAAAGGCATATTGAGGTGATTTCAGAGTACTATGAGGTTAAAGCACAATCCTAAGGATCATTCCGCTCATGTCCAACATTTATAGATCAAGAAATTGAGGAAGAATCATTAAGTGACCTATCCAGCGTCACTGAGTTAGTGACAACTGGTTAGAATCTGAATGTCATTCTGCCTGTAGAACTCTTTCTGTTGACACTCATCCTGTGTAAGCAGTTAACTGGTAAACAGAAGTTGACTGGGTTAAGAGATGCAGAAACAAGCATTCAGGCAGAGGAAAAAGCATATGTGAACATTGCAGACTCAACAAAATGAAACAAGATTTCTTAATTTTGCACAGAGTTTGGAGTTTAGCAGGAGAGAAGGGAGGCAGATCATGGTATGACCCTAGATAGCAAATGAAGTTTTTTTTTTTTTTTAGTACAATTGGAATCCATCAAATCTCAGTGTTAATGTGGTCAAATGTGGGAAGCAAGAGGGTGGTTGTACAGCAAAATCTATCTTGTAAATAAATGTCATAAAGACCTGCCTGACTGCTGAGTGGAAAAAGCAGCAGTGAGACTCAGAGAGGGAATTTAAGCAGATCTGTTCAGAGGCTGCTGAGTGGCCTGGGTGGCAGATGAAGGGAGCTTTGCACATGGAAGACCCTCAGTAAGTCATGTTGTTTTGATTGTTGTTATTGCTGGGCCACAAGATGGAGGATAAGCTTGTCTCGGTTGCCAAGCATATGTTTCTTTTAGATGTAGGTGCTGTGTGCCTCTGTGAAGGCACAAACTTGGGAGATAGGGAAGTGGAGGCACAGCAATTGCATATCAGTGCTGCTCCATATCAGACTCAGCTGGCATCTCATTTTTAAAGGTTATCACTTGGACATGAAAGCCCATCTTTATTTATGTGGTGCTGCCCACAGATAAATTGGCTAGCCACAGTAAAAATTTGTGATACATGCCATATTTAAAGAATCCATTTATCCAGCCACAGACAACCTAGTTGATTTCATATCTAGGTTCTTGTGACTAATGCTGTAATAAATGTGGGATTGAGGCAAGATTTAGAAGGTTCCTGAAAAATGCCAACCATTGTAATATTTAAGAAGAGGGTGATGCTGACCATTCTGATTTAATCATCATATTTTGGGTATGTAGATCAAATTATAATACTGAAACCCACAAAACCACAAATATTATATTTTTCATTAAATATAAATTAGAAATAAGGAGAATTAGGATGAAGACAATGGAGTGATTTGAGGGATTATTAAGATGGAAAGGGGAGAGTAAGCATGATGAAACCTTTTTCTTTCACTTTTTTCCCTTATATATTACAAATATTAAAATATCTGTCTCTCTGCAGATAGTTCACTTAGTATGTTAGACACTGCAGGCTATTTCTTGAAGTATGCTGCATATTTAATATTGAAGTTCTGCAGATATATACAAAATGGAATATAAGTTAGAGTAGGATCATTGTTTTGCTGCAATTGATATTTTTGATTTAGGAAAGAATATTTTCCTTCTTTAACTTTTGAAATTCACCAAACCTATGCTTTTTCAATTTATTCATCTCCAAGTCAGTTTCAGTAGCATTATCTTAAGTAGGAGTTATAAAATCATTAACTTTACATCATTCTACTTTACGTGATATGCCTAAACTCAACATCTCAGGGAAATTACATTCTTGCTAGGTGGGAGAAGGACCATTGTTTTAGCTCATATTAAATCACAGATATATATTCTTTATCCATTAAAACATTTACAAATATTATTAGCTTTTCTCTAATGTGGTCCATTTGGGTGCAGACTAAAGGCAGTATATTGTACCATAGAAAGCACAGATTAGGAATCAGGGATATTAATTCTTTTCAAAAGAGATTTGTTTGAAAGGCAGAGTGACAGAGAGAGAAAAATAGAGATATTCTCTCTGCAGGTTCACTCTGCAAAGGGTTGTAACAGCCAGTAGTGTAGAATTATATCTGGGTGTCCCACACAGGTGGCCAATGCCCAAGGAGTTGGGCCATCATCCACTGCCTTTCCAGGTGCATCAGCAGGGAACTAGGCCAGAAACAGAGCAGGTGGGACTCAAATGCAAGCGACATTGTATGTTGGCAGTTTTAAAGCTGTGGTTTAGTCTGTTGTACCACAATGCTGGCCAAACCAGTGTGTGACCTTGCACCAATCACTTCATCTTCTCAGGCTCGTATCTTATTCTCAAACTGTGAAGTAAAAATGATCACCTATCTATTGCTTGTACTGAGGGAACTGTTATTATGGTTGACAGGTTTTTTATATAATCAACCTCTCCTTTCCCTATAGTTTTTTTTTTAAGTTTCCAATATTCAAATATGTTTCTTTTTTCTAAGGGCTCAGAACTACTGATGTAAGTAATGTTAAGAATTGTTTATCTCATAGCTTTCATAAGATCAATGTTGATATACACAAAGTGTCTTTAGAAGTTCATGGAAAATGCTTATTATCTCTCCTAAAATTGTTTTCTTGCCATTTGAAGGACACAGACACACACACACCCAGGCACAGTAAGAGAGAGAAAGAGAGAGAGAGAGAGAGAGAGAGAGAGAGAGAAATATCATTCCTCAAACACTAGCAACACCTTAGCAGGACCAGGCCGAAGCCAGGAGTCTGGAACCTAATCCAGACATCCTATGTGGGTAGCAGTTACTCAAGTACATGTAACCATTTCTGTTGTGTCCTGTGATGTGTATTATCAGGCAGCTGTATCAGGAGTGGAAAAAGGACTCAAGCCAAGAATGTCATTCTGACATGTAAGCATCCCAAATGATGTTTTATTGGCTTCACCCAAGGTTAATTCCCATCCCATTCATTAACTTTAAATTATGTTCTCTGTGAACTTTTGAAGTGTCTTCATGTATATACATAGATACTTCAAAAACTTCATGAAAAAGGAATAAAAAAGATGTTTACGGTGTTAACATTTTGAATAGTTTTATTACAATATGCATTTTCATTTTTTTTCTAAAAGATTTATTTATTTTACTTGAAAGAATTACTGAGAGACACAGAGAGACAGAGATCTTCCATCTGCTGGTTCGCTTCCCAGATGTCTGCCATGGACTGATCTGGGCTGGTTTGAAGCTGGGAGCTAGGGGCTTATTCCCGATCTCCCGCTTGGGTGAAAGGGCCCACGAACTTGAACCATCCTCCACTGCTTTTCCACATCATTAGCAGGGAGGTTGATCAGAAGTAGAACAGCCAGGACATGATCCAGCACCCATATGGGATGCAGGCACCACAATTTACTTCACCACCCCAATATATGTTTGTTTGAATTTTTTGAAAACTCCTTCACTCATAGTTCTATATTCCTATAATATAGTCAAGAATATATGAAAAATGTAAATAATATATTAATAGACAAATATCTTTGAGCATACTAGATTCTTAAATGCCTAAACTTCATGAAAATGGAACAATTTTTTTATTTTCATTCAGAAAATAAGTATATTCATTCAGAGTATAAATAACTCCCCTTTGGAATGAGTTCGTTGAGCACCAGGGATCCCATTTCTTGCTTTGAGGAAAGAATTGCTCTGCTGTCCAATAAAATTTCCACCAGTTTTAATCCTTGGAACTTATTTCATGCTTTCATTTCACTTTGTGATTCTGATAAGCAATCATCCCAATACTGAACGAAGCAACATGTTGGTAGTAACTTATCTCCAAGGCTCCCTCTCTCCTTGGATACATGCTTTTGTTATTTTCAGCTTCTCTACCTCTGAGTTTTCTTCTCTTGGCCAAAGATATAAATCAAAAAGCCAGTTCAATTTGAAAATTAGGCCTTCAACTTAGTTGTCGTAAGAAACAGATTCAATTATTTATAACCATGGATGTCCAGGTTTTCATCGCCGTGGACGGATGGGTGTTTTAGAGCATTCACCTTTAAGATATCCAGAATACAAGCTGTTGATCCTCCGTGGATAGTAAATTTCTGGAGTTGGGCTTCTTGGTTCTTGTCGGCAAGGCAAGTTTTATGACTGCCATTACATGAGCTCGGCCGAAATGTTGGGAGCCCCCTTCCTATTAGAAAGCCTTACCTTGACTTTCATACCAATAAAGTTGTTCTTAGACTAGAGTTCATCCTAATAAGCATCTTGAGAATTACACCTGAACTAAGAAATATTTCCCTGTCTGCCTGCTCTGCCTCAGAATCTCAAGCAGCCTACATGCTTTGAATCTAAGACAAGGCTTACAGCCTAACAGCTTTTTTTTTTTATCACCTTCCATCAAGCAGCAAATCCTCCAGGTGGATTAGTCTGAGTGTGTAAGAAGCTTACAAGGTAGTAGATGTCAAACCTCAGTAAAGGTCATTCTATTAGGGCCGTTCTCTTTCTGGACACACATTTCCTCCTGAACTAGACTTAGTATTCTGCCAAGACCTTTGGAATGCTAATGGGAAGGTCCTATTTGATAGATGTGCACATGGTCCATGAATCTGAGCATCACAGAGGCAACGTGTAAAGGGACAATAGAATACAAGTGGGAAAATGTTACTTGAGCAATCTTTCCATGTGAGATGCACCAAGGATTGCTGGGATGTGATGCTATTGTGATTTCTGACTAAAAATTTTTTTTATGCAAAAATATACATTTTATTAATTTTGAAAAAGTAAGTTAGAAATTCATGTTATGGTTTCATCTGAAAAAAAAGTGGCACTTGCTAAAGTTCTCTACTATTTAATCAAGATCAATGCTTGAAGCTTTTACCAGCTAGATATGCTGCAGTGAGTTGCTGAAGGGATGCAGAACAAATGTGTTAAGAGAGAAGGGGGAAATCAGCTGTTTTCCTAAGAGCCAAGATCCACACTCTGGTGGCAAACTGAACAATAGTAGAATTGTCTTAGGGATGTGAAAACTCCATGTGGAATATTGGCTTCAGGCTCTGGCTGGGCTAAGTTGAATGACTTTGGCTAATTTGTGGCTGTTGATGAATCACTCGCTGATGGGGTACTGAAGTAATGTGGTTAATTCAGCCATTCATCTGACTCTCCTGTACCAAATACAAATGTTAGCATCACTCTGAAGTGTGAGGGTAAAGTGGGGGAAGGTTGTTTCTTAACTAGAATCTGGTTGCAAAGCTTTCATTCTGGTCCCAACTTTTCCAAGAAGTCAAGTCTTCTAGCAGGAAACCCAGATTAATGCCAGGTTCAAATTGGTTCTCCGTAATAGTGTTTGATCAATTCATTGCCTAGATCTTATCATTTGTGGCCAAATTTCCATTCTTCTTCTGACTAACTTCTCTTTGGAAAGTAATGAAAAATGGTAAGCCTTTAGAGGCCTCCGAGTCTAACCATTTGCTCCCATACACCTGAGTACCAGTTTGCTTTCTAAAATGTTTCCAATTGTACCAATTTCCTTTCTAAGATCTTTTTCCTAGACTATAATCTAAAAAGGCACCTAGTGGCAGATGAGCGGGAAATAGGGATGTGCTTAAGAATTTATTTGTCTTTCTGAAATGTTGAATGTAATCTTATTGGCAGGGATTTCCATTCACTTTTTCTGAAAAGAAATTTGGTCTTTCTGAGGGTGGGTAGGGTTTTTTTTTTTTTTTTTTTTTTTGCATGGCAACATAAAGCCCATCACAGTCTGGTGAGCCCTTGGAGTGTCTTATTTGAAAGGGTTCTTGTCGCTGGGAGTACTCACTGGAGCGCAGCCAGTTCCCTGGGGAAGGCTGATGTCTGCTACTTGCAGAGCTGGCTGTCAGGTTGATCTTGTGTGTTTGCAATTAACTATGATGTCTGGATGTTGATAGAGTGAGTCTGGCCAATGGT
The DNA here is from genome assembly GCF_030435755.1 of Ochotona princeps. Taxonomy (NCBI): domain Eukaryota; kingdom Metazoa; phylum Chordata; class Mammalia; order Lagomorpha; family Ochotonidae; genus Ochotona; species Ochotona princeps. Next base: position 42,092,684 of record NC_080839.1, on the reverse strand, counting down.
TTCCCTCCTAAGAGGGGTTTCCTGGCTAGCTGTTCTGTGGCAGAAATGCCAAGTTGGGAGTTGCTTGGAGACTCCAGAGATGCAGATTTATTTGGCTGAGCTCCGGTTGTGAAGTCAAGTGCTGAGAAAACAGATCAGACACCAAACCTGAATCTTAATCAGTAGGCTTCTCCAACCATTTGGCTCCTCTGCTTTCCAATGTTATGTTTCATGTTTTAGAGTGTATTTAGTAAACATGTCAGTAACAATTTCTGGTGCTTAGTTTCTCCCCATTCTTTCCCTCTGCGATTTCCCCCTTGCCTTTGGTTTCCTGCAGTAGGCTGGTTTAATGATGTATATGAGTGTGTGCTAGTATGTTTCAGGATAGACAAATTGGAAGATTTGTTTTTAGTAGCTCTGCAGTTTGTTTGCAGTACCCACCCCTTACAAACCAGGTACATAATATGAATTCATCATGTTTCTTGTCATATTTAACTTGCTTTCCTCTCCTGAGAAAGCTGTTTTTAAGGTCTACACTAATTATCACAACTTAGTTTGCATTTATAGATTCAAGCAGTTTATTCTTTTCCCTGCAATGAGTTCAAAGAATAATATTCGTTGGGGCTTTCATCTCTGTAGGATACCATCATGTTTTTTCAATTGGGAAATGAATTTTTTTCCAAGTCTACTTTTATTCCATCCCTGGTACCTTCTCTTTATTCTTTGCCCTACATATGTATTATATTTTAAAAAAGATTTATTTAATTTTTATTGCAAAGTCAGATACACAGAGAGGAGGAGAGACAGAGAGGAAGATCTTTCGTCTGCTGATTCACTCCCCAAGTCACTGCAACGGCTGGTGCAGCGCCGAACCGAAGCCATAAGCCAGGAACTTCTTCCAGGTTTCCCACATAGGTGCAGGGTCCCAAGTCTTTGGGCCATGCTCGCCTGCTTTCCCAAACCACAAGCAGGGAGCCTGATGGGAAGCAGGGCTGCTGGGATTAGAACCAGTGCCCATATGGGAACCCAGCATGTTCAAGATGAGGACTTTAGCCGCTAGGCTATCGTGCTGGTCCCGTGTAGTGTATTTTTACTCCAGCTAACTTTGTAGGTTCACAGAGATCCCTGAATGTATGAAATGTTGCCTTCACACATAGCTTCCTATGGCTACTGTATCCAATCACCACTGATTTGGCGATTTTAAATGAGCAACAGTTTATTCCATCACAGATTTTGGATCTCAGAAATCCAGAATCAAGGGGTTGGCACTATCTCTAGGAGAATCTAGGGGAAGAAACTATTCCATGTCTCTTCTAGCTTTTGGTGCTAGCAGGTGGGCATTTCTTGGTGAGTGGTCATATCAGTCCAGTCTGCTTCCATTATTATTTTTCTCTTCCTTCTGCTTTTCTCAGCTCTTCCTCTTCTTTTCTTTTATAAATATATTCATGGTTGTCTTTTGGGTCCACTAAGATCATCCATGGTGCTATGGCTTGAGTATGCCGTATGTTTGGACCTCCAGATTTGTGGACCAAAATATACCTCTTTCCTTCGTTAAGTACTTGGTCTTAAGTCTGCTGTTATAGCAAAGGAAAATGAACCAAACACAGGAAAATCTCATATCAAGGATCTTAATTTCATCATATCTACAAAAGGTTTTACTCCAAATGCAGTTATATGCATTCATTGTTTCTAGGAATTGGGAGTTTGAAGCCATTTTCCAGCCTATCACACACATGCCCCTGCTTCAGCCTAGGACCTTCTATCCACACTGTTGATGATGAAGAATCATTTGTTGAAAAGTCAAGTTTCAGTTTAGTACAGGCTGACATTTTTCAAAAACCCCACGCTTGGACTTTGTATCCATTACCAGTTTGCACTTAAATTTCCAAATCTTGCTGCTATCTTACAGTGAGTCCATAGCAAACAACTTGTAGATTGTCCTTAGTGTATGAACCATAATTTGAATAGTGCTAATGTAAAAGACTCCCATTCATTTAAGTCCCACCTATACCAGGAATCGTTTCTGACTCATTATTTCTTATTTGAGCTTAATGACCCTGCCTTATGTTCCCATTTCCTGAGATTCTTTATTCTGTTTATCACGGCTTAGTTTGTAATTGTTTCCTCAGTTCGCTAGCATTGAGTTGCTTAGAGTTAATACCTAGCATGATCTTGATTAGCACTAAGTGAATAGTACATATTTATGGAAGTAATGATTGTGATACACATGTGATGTGATGTGAAAGTTGGATATAAGATAAACAAAAAAACAATGAGAGCAAAGAACGAATGTGAGGAAGTTAGTGGGATCTAGGATGATGTCGTAGAGAGAAAAAATGGTCACAAATTATTCCCATCAACGAGGGAATCCCATTTGCCTGCCCTTTAAATCAGAGATGGCCTCATGAGTTCTTTGGCCAATAGATTGTCAGAGTAAGGAATTATAATAGATTTCTGAACTAGCCATTCAGAGACTTTACAGCCTTTACTACCCTGTTCCTCTAGAAACAAGCCTGGCATAGTGTCCCAAGAATGAGTGACCTTGCAGAGAAAAGTATCAGTCATTAGCTGTCCCAGCAATGCCCCCGAGCCCTTATAGATACATAAGTGAGCTCAGCTAAGAATAGTTAAGGTCAGATTTTTCCAGAAGAACTACCTGGTTAAACTTAGATTCAATTGGTAATATATAGAATCATGAGCTAAGTAAAGTAGTACTTGTTCTGAGTCACTAGGCATGATAATTTGTTGCACAGAACAAGCTATATGGTTCCGGGAGGAACCAAAATGAAATACAAAAGTTAGTGAATAATTTTCTTTTGTCCTCATCCAGGGAAGAATGAAGTTGAGTTTAATTTGTGATGTAAAGGATTAGGATTTAATGTTAGAGAGCATTTTTCTTTGGAAGACTGCGAAATATCAGAAAGCAGTCAGTAAGAAAAATTAATATAGATATAATTTTGATCCCTGGATACTGCAGTTTGGATACTGGATTGAGTGTTCCTCAGAGATCTATGATTAAAGATTTGCTCTCCAAAGGGTTCTACTTGAAGGTAATATGACCTTAATAAGGTGGGATTTGAGGCTAGCATGGTGGTTCAACAGATTAAGCTACAGCCCTTTAGCATCAGCATCCCAAATGGGTACCAATTCAAATCCACACTGCTCAGTTTCTCATCCAGCTTCATGCTGATGTGCCTGGGAAGGGAGTAGAGGATATTCTAAGACCTTGAGCCCCTTCCACCCATGTGGAAGACCGGGAAGAATATCCTGGATCCTGCATTCACCCTGGCCCTACCATGGCATGCGGCCATTTGGGGAGTGAACCAGCAGATGGAAGATCTTTCTGTTTCTCTTTCCTCTCTCTGTAACTCTTTAAAATAAATACACAACTTAAGAAAAGGAGGAGGAAAAATAGAAGGAGGAGGAAAAAAATGATGAGGAAGAAGAAGATGGGCTTATGTGAAAGCCTCTAAAGAATGTTGTCGGGTTCCAGTCCCTTTCTATCAGACTTGCTGTTTGGTAACATAAGCTCTCTGACCTACCAAGACATGCTGTCATCTACTGCCCTCATGCAAGCCAAATCAATGAGGTCCTCAATCTTGGATTTGGACTTTCAAAAACTGAGCCAAATAAACTTTTTTTCTTTGTAAGTAACTTCTTCAAGTATTTCATTTAAGTGATGAAAAGCTGACTAATACATATGTCAAAGAGTAGAAGCATGCTAACAGATCCTTGTGCAGCTTAAAACTAAAATACATTGTCTTTACAGGCAGAGTGAACAGGCAAATTGATGACTGCTGTCAGTTCAAATGAATAAAAACTGATGATAAATTTCACTGAAAATTATAAGCAACACTACAAAAAAGTAGTTGAGATATTTAGCTTTGAATTTTGATAAATCCAATTGAATTTGTGTTTCTCTTTCCTCATGACTTATTTGGGGTCTCCTTGATTCATTTCTTGCAGAAACATGCGCTCTGCGCCCTGCATGTGTTGAACACAAGGTTAGGTATGAGATATTTAAGGATGAGTAGGGCAGGCATGGATCTCACAGATCTTGCAGTTTGGCAGGAAAGAGAATCCAACAGGCAATGATTAAGCTTTGAAGTTTAGGCATTTTGCTCTTTTTAGACACATCAAGCATAACTCTGCCGTGGTGATGCCTTCCTTCATGTGTAACCTACTTTCATCAAGCTCTTGGCATCTGTGGTACCTTTCAGCATGACACATAGATTGCTTCATGACTTGTCTAAAATCAGCTGTTTGAAATCCAGGCTTGCTAAATTATTAATGTGGATCATAACTGAATCATGGAGAGTGGAGTCAGAAGTCATGAGAAAAAGAGCAACACATCTGGTGGAGGCTTTTATGGGCTCACAGGTGAGCCTATATGTGCTAGGCTTTGTTGTACATTTTAACTTCTACTAAAAAATACCTAAGGCCTAGAGCTAACAAATCAGATACAGTGCATCCAACATTAAAAACATCTCATAATTTACCACAATAAAGAAATCATTTTCTAGAAATATTGGAGCTGAAACAAGAGTTGAGTGAAAACAGAAAAATCCCTAGAGATTTAGTTGGCCTCAGGATATTTTTTGAGATACTAAATCCCAAAAGCTAGAAAACTGTATTAAACATACCCTTGAAAAATGGTTTTCAGAAAGTAATTTATCATTTCATAGAAGGAACAAGTTAGTTTGGTTACAGATAGTCAGCTCTCCTTTATCTAGGGGCCAATTACTCCGAATACAACTTCCTGCTGGATGCTGTGATCCTTGGGTACAGCTCCCCACACATTAGAACTGTCACCTGCTCAGGACAGCACAGGACATTTAACCCAATTCAGTAAAACTTGGCCTGTTAGGTATACTGGGTCTTTAAATAGCTGTGAAGTAGACCAATATCATCTTGACAAGGCAATTGCTATACTTGTGGGTTATATTTATTCCTCTCTATTTGTCCTGCTGCAGGAGAATGTGACCAACAGTAGACAATCAGATGCAATTTACCATTGCTTTTAATATTTATCATATAATTAATTGTTCTCTAAAAGGAGTTCTCATCAAGGTCTAGAAGAAAGAATATGGGAATGGAAACCAGGAAAAAGACTTCTACTTTTTCTTAGAGATCATTTAACTACTTGTTTATTCCAACATGGGGGCAGCATATATCAGTCTAGTCCTTGTAGTGTTGGTGGAGAGGAGGGCATTGTGGTAATCCACCAAGAAGGAAGCTATCACACAGCAGTGAAAGAATTACAGATGTATCAATGCAACATAATATTTTAAATTAGAAACTGCTGGGTATAATTTTCAGAAATCACTCCTCTGCCACACCTCTCAGGTCTGGCCCAGGGACACTGGAAGTTGCAAAGAGATGGCCTTGACCCTTCTGTTACAGGTGTGGGTGCAATTCACCTCACCCCCTCAGAATACCTTCCTGCCGGCTTTGGCATCATATCTTATGCTTTGCTCAGATTGACAGCTGGAGGCTGGGATTAGCAGGTGAAGTACGCTTTCAAGCCCTGACATTTCAATGTGGGAAGCAAGCCTCCTATCTGGGGTCTTAACTGATAGGCCAAATGCCAAGTACTTTGTGCCTTGCAGTGTAGTCTCTAATTTGGGCTATCTGACAGAACAAAGTTTAAATGTAGAGACCAGGGCCTGGAAAGAAAAGGGTAAAGCTTGAGCTAATGGGTAGCTGTCACCCAATTCTTCAGTCCCGTGATCTCCACAGTCTTTATTAGAGGAGTAGATTGGGAGATCAGGTGTCCTGACCTGGTCGTGTAGCAATAGGAGCCTCATTTCCTGCTTGTCAGAGGCGTACACTAACCACCTCTTTCCTTCCCCCAGCAACAGGGTTCTGTGTGATTACAGATGGTAAATAAGAGGGACTGCTTGTAGTTTTAACAGCTGAAGAGTATGAAAAATTCCTCATGAAAAGAGTCTTTGTCTCTCCTTTGTCAATATTTGAAAGAGGGTGAAGATAAGATGATTCTGTTTGTGGTTTGGAGAAGTTTTTTGAAAAATTGATCTGAAACTTGTGATAATCTTTTGCCAAATGAAACTGGCCGCAATCCTCCGAGTCAGACACCCTTCAACACCTCTAAGAGTCATTCAAACTGCTTGTTCACTTGTCACACAAAGTTAGGGATCATTACAAACCACAAGTGACAGCTCATGTCCCTCATTTTATAATCCAGCTGGACATGTTAGGGAAAGGCAGGCTCTGTGAGCATGGCATGAGTTAGTAAATGGGACTAGAACAGTGCTTGACCCTTATTGACATGTAGTGAACTGTAGGAATTGGTAGAGAGAGACAGTGGTGGTGGATGTTACTGCTTTATGCTATGCCACAAAAACTTCCAGTATGCTGGAAATAAATGCAGTTGCATTTTGTTTTTCATTTTTTAAGAGATATTTTATTTATTTATTTATTCATTTGTTCATTCTGTTTGTGGTTTGAATACAATAGTGATCTAATACTAACAAATAGAAACTATTGATGAGACTTTTGATAGAACAGCATTAGACATTCTTAACAGTTTTTCAGTGAACTCATATGGTATCTCTGAAAGAAGATGTAGTTATTTCCTTGTCATGAATGAGGAGGTTATGGCTTATAGGGCTTGAGTTTTAACTTTGGTGTTCTTAAAGTTAGGTACTAGGATTTAGAATTAGGTTAATTGCAAAGTGTAATTGTTTTCCTAGACTACCCTATAGAGGATAGTGCGGCGAATAAGCAAAGGGTTTCTTTGGAGTGGGTAATCTCCTTAGGCAAAAATGGCTTCAAACAAACAATAAAATAGAACATGTCTTATTGTGTTGTTATATAAAGACCAGAAAATGAATAGCTAACCCACAAGTACATGCTTTCTTTCTAATTCTTGAGCCTAGTAAGTCAAGGATTTAGATTTCTGCTTGGTGAGTTTCTAGCAAGGGCTTTTTCTGACTCACAAGCACTATCTCTTCCTAGAAGGATATTAATCATATTATATCGGGGACCCATCCTAATGACCACATTTGACATTAATTATTTCCCGTTGGGTCTTATCTCCAAATGCACACGCACTAGGGGTTATGTCTTTGACATACAAATTTTTGGAAGGCACAGTTCAGCCCATCCTATGCTTTTCTCTGAGTTAATGTCACTTGCATCAACCTTATATTCACAGTGCTTAATGTGGTCTGCATTATGAAAGTTAGGAATTACCTATGGAATTGTACCACAAAATTAAAAATAAAATAGAATGAAAAAGAAAAAAGTTATGAATTTATTTTGGATGAATTAATAAACGAATGAGTGAATAGAAACAAATGGAGACTTTTCTAAGTGGCCATAAAAAAATCGATGCCAAAGAGTAACAGTGTAATGAAAAAGAATTCAACAGTTTTACTTTAAGAATTTCTCAAGTTTCTATTTGATAACCTACAAGCGATTTAGTTTTAATGTAAAAAAAGATTTCTCAACAGTGACACTGACACAATGGATCAGATAATTATTTATTGGGGGGGTTAAGACAGTTAATTATATGATGTTCAGCAGTTTCCGTGGCTTTTACCCATCAGATGCCAATAGTGGCCATGCTCCTATCCTGATCGCCAGTTTTAGCTATGATAATAAGAATTGTTTCCTGACATTGGAGGAAATTTCTTTCATAATCAGTCATCTAGATTCCACTCATCTTGGAAAGCCTTTGAATTCCAAAAGAGAAGATGATCGCATGAACCTCAATGGGAGGGGTGATTTCTCGATTCTTCCCTAATGTCCCATGTATGCTTATGCAGATTTCCTACCACACTTTGAGTTCTCTCAACCACTTGCCTTCCCACTCTTTCTGTGCGGATAGTTCCATGAAGGTCATGTAGGTAAACAACAGTTGTAACATTTCAGATGTACTTCTTGGCTATTGACAAAGATGCCCATTCTGGACCCAGCGCAATAGCCTAGCAGTTAAAGTCCTCGTCTTGAATGTGCTGGGATCCCATATGGAGGCCGGTTCTAATCCCAGTGGTCCTGCTTCCCATCAGGCTCCCTGCTTGTGGTCTGGGAAAGCAGTCGAGCCATGGCCCAAAGCCTTGGGACCCTGCACCTATGTGGGAGATGTGTGTGGGAGACTGGAAGAAGCTCCTGCCTTCTGGCTTTGAATTGGCTCAGTTCTGGCTTTTGTGGTCACTTTGGGAGTGAACCATTGGATGGAAGATCTTCCTCTCTGTCTCTCCTTCTCTCTGTATATCTGACTTTGCAATAAAAACAAATAAATCTTAAAAAAAAAAAAGATGTACATTCTCATAGGTAGGTAATGCAGCAGCTTGCTTCTTAACTATCTGGTGAATTCTTACTTTTTAGATCCTATCAGATGAAATTTATTTCCAACTTTCCTTAAAAGATCAAAATTCTTTGCTCTTATTATTTGTCTCCAATTTACGGAACTTTATTTGTTCTGAAGGAAGCTCCATAATTTAAGGCGTTCTTGATCCTCTTTCTCACTGACTTTATAACTTATAACTTGTTGCCTCCTTCCCCAGGTCTCCTTGTCCTCATTTGCTTCTCCTTTCTCTTCCATTCTGTTTTCCTTCTCTTTCTTAGACCTTGCTCATGTTTTTCTCCATCTTCAAATAAATAAAACAAAATTCTTCCTTGTGACATGGTTGCTCTCAATCAGGAAAGATGTTTTTACATCCCCATGGACATGTAGCAAAGCCAAGAAATGTTCTTGTTCGTCATAGCTGTGGAGAGTGGCAGTAACCAAGGGTGTGCAATCACAGCTTCTATCCACCTAACTAAGAACTACTTGATCTAGACACAAATGGGTTCTGGGTTGCAGAGGGAGCAGCTAGCCCTGACATTTCCTGGAGATACTAAATCACTTCTGCTCTTTGTTTTGCCTAACTTTTTGAAGAATTGCATTCACCTGCTGATCTCCTGGTTCATCATATTCGTTCCTTAATAATTTGGGATCCAGTGTTCTCCCATAGGTCACCAAAGCATGAAATTAAGCAACCCTCTTCCAGCCTTTGGATTCCCAGATGTCTCTGCGATTTGTGATAATACCTTCCTATATTATATGATGGGAAATTAAACAGAATCAAGCAATAATGCATCTTTCTGAAGCTGAAATTCGTTTCCTGTCTTAGAAATGAGAAGTCTTCTAAGACCCACAATAATCTATGCTACAAAATTGGTTAGTGACTCATAAGGAAATTTCGGCAAGTCTAGAGTAAGTTTTTGTTTTCATGACTGGAGTGACAGGTGGAGGCTGTACTGGTGTCTAGCGGGTAGGGAGCAGGGCTTCTGCTAAACAGCCTACAGGTTTTTTTTGTTTTTTTTTTTTGCTTCTTTTTTTCTTGTCTTATCCTTGTCCTGTTCCAATCTGACATATGTGTTTCCATGAATTTTGAGCATTATGTTTGAAGCATTATGTGTCCTGTGGCACATCTTAGGTAAACTGTTAAGGAATGTTGAAACAAGGGTTATGGAGAATCAAAAGGGTAGAGTCAGGATTTAAGTTTAATTACTGACACTCCTGTTAAGGACCTTTGTGATCTGACTAAATCCAGCATCATTTTTAAGCCTTTTTTTCATCTGTAAGACAAAGGAGGCTACATAAAGTAGATGCTTTAAGATCATTTCCAATCCCCAAATTCCATGATCCTAAATAGGAAATCCCTAAAGTTTAATCTCTACTTTAAGCATTTGTAATAGAACAAATGGTTCAGTAAATTGAGATTTTTAAGTTGGACTGATCAAGTAAAATGAATTTGCATTTTGTGGATCCAACATACATTATTTGAACATGCATATCTCTATCTATCTATCTATCTATCTATCTATCTATCTATCTATCTATCTATCTATGTATCGAAGCTACATATGTATTATCTTTAAAATGTTCATGGAAAATGTGAATTATGAAAAACTATAAATGAATTTCAAAATATTTGGCACCAAAATAAACTTACCTCTAATTTCATTTTTCCATAAGTTGTTTGAAGAACCCTTGTACATATTAAATACATATATTTGTAAGAAATATTTGCATTTGTGTGTGTGTGTGTTTTCAACATTCTGTCATGTAAATTGGGTACATTAGGTTTTCTTCCCAGATCAAATGTTCCAGTGAGATTCCAAATAAATTTTTTAAAAAGTTAATCATAAAACATGGATTTAATCGTAAAAATTGTGTCATAGATAATGAGAATGTACTAGTAAGGAATTTAAAGAGAATCAGAATTATGTGGGTTTTTCCTACTTTTAAGTACATTAAGTTAACCAGTAAGCCTTGAAGTCATGAGTACCTCATGATTATTTTATATTCTCTCATGTTTCAAAAAAATCATTCCAAAATACTAAATTTCAAGCTCGGCAGAATCCCACACTGTTGCAATGCTGTCTTCAATTCAGCCATTTCATATTGAAATTTCACACACAATAATTGGCTGACCTTCACAGCTATGGCAGAAACTAATTAAAGCTGTAAGGCTGTGCTAGCAATGCTTTTGTGTGAAATGTGAAGTTTGGTGATAATGAAATATGGGGTGCAGATGATAGACTGTGCCCTTGGTTCACACTAATGAAGAACAGCAATTATTAAACAAAAAGTATTTTTTTTAGCCATTAATTATTTTGTGTTGTGATAGTAAGAATAAAAACACTGTGGTGTCCTTCCTATGAGTTCTCCGCCCCCACCAAAGTAATTTTATGGAACTTTACCAGCTGACTTCAGTATCATTAGACATCCAGTTTTCACTTTCTTCCTCTACTGCTCAGACCTTTGAGAGTCTCAAGCAAGAACCTGGATGAGTTCAGAGAGCAAAGGGGAAAGGCCAAGCTAAAAAAATGGTCACCCATAAAGATTTCTAGACAGCTAGAGGATTAAATAAATGAAGCTTTTTGGAAATAACTTCACACACCAAACAGAGATGTCAGTAGAAATATGATGCCCTCCACATTGTTGGTGCATGATAGACAAAGGTCACTGCTGCTGTTGAGGTGCAAATAGAGAAATAAAGCAGACCTGAGCTCTGTGTCCTGATCGTTAAGAGTCCAGGCTTCCAGTAACAGATCAGTGTGACACGCAGGACTCCCACTAGGTCAAATATAACAAACCACAGATTTGCAATTGAAGGAAAACACTGAAACAAAGGCACATTGTATCACCAATTCTTAACTTTTAATGGACTAATGACCTTGGCTGCTTTCCTTTATCCCTCTCCTCCTTGATTGTATTTTTAAATTTTATTCATTTATTTTTCCTCGTTGACTTTGGGTCACTCAGTTCTCATTAGCAGCGTAGAATAGAAGAGACACAAATTAGACTCAAATTGGCCAATTTCCTTCATTTGGGTAAGGCAACCAGACAATCTCATTTAATAATTTCTTGTGTAGTTTTCTGTGTCATCCATGTGTCGTATCACGAAAACATGTATGGGTTCCCCCCTGAGCACTGAGTTAAGACATGACAGCTACTAAAACTCAGCAGTGATGATTATGGGAAATAACAAAAGACATGTCATAGAGGTAGGTATGAACTGGACCAAGTTATCTCAGATTGGACAGAAGAACAAAGGAGGAAAAAGATCAAAGATCAATCATGGAGATACCATGTAGGGGAGGTGTGCCACCACGGTTAGAAGGCAGCCTGTTACTACCCATTTGGCTCCATTTTCTGTATGGTTTTATTGATTGACTATAGTCTATTCAAAGATATACATTTCTCTTAATTTTAAATGCAGAGTTTTAGAGTTGAGGGACAGGGTAGGGGAAAGAGGGAGAGATCTTCCATCTGTTGGTTCACTCTCAAACTGCCACAGTGTCTGGGGAAAGGTCAGATTGCAGCCAGGAGCAGGACCTTCAGCCAGGTCTCCCATTTGTGTAGCAGGGGTCCAAGCATTTGGACCATTTTCCTTTACCTTCCTAGGTTCATTAAGAAAGAGATAAATCACAAATGGTACAGCCAGAATTCATACTTGCTCCCATATAGAATTCTGCCATTGCAGGCGGTAGCTTAACCCACAATGCTACAATGCCAATCCCTGAATTTAGTCTGTAGATAACAGAATATTCAATGGGTCAATGATTGAATTTAAGAGGAATTAATAAAGCACCTACATAGCACCTCATTTTGAGGAAGGTAACAGCACTTCTCTTATATATAATAGTTATATAGATGTTGATGGGCTGCAATAACAAGGAAGTTCACTTGTGTGCGGATTGATGCATTAGAGATGTTGCGTCACCAAGGAGATGAACTGTACTGGTTCCTGGACCATTGCCTCTAAGCCCCAAATCACTCCTAAATTGTCCTGATGCTGGTAATGAAGCATTTCTCCATTGTACAGTGTTAATTTTTTTTTTTTCTGTAGAGGGATACTGGAAATCAAAAGGAGATTCTTCCTGGTCCTGGTTGTCTCATCTTATTCCTACAGTACAAGGTGGCCAGGAGCTAACACGACCCTGGTACACTCAGCACCAGCAGGTTTCATTAGCATCATCCCTCTGTGTAATGTGTCTTGGCAACAGCCAGGGCACCTCAAAGGAGTTTTCACTGGTGAATCAAACTTGTCTGCCATTCAGTGAGCCATGACCATGGTGCCTCAACAGGAGCATTTTCTGTGTTCCTGCAGGAGGAATGGTTTCACTAGGATTTCAGCTTTGTCCTCTAAAGTAGTGGCTCTTCCCTGTGCCTGCTATTTCTGTAATATTACCCTCTAATTAGTAACCCCAGCAGGCAAGCCCCTCTTGGGCTTATTAATGCTTTTCATTAAATTTTCCCTGTTGAAATTACTGTATGGTTTCTTTCTCCTGATTGGAACCTGTCTGATTCAATAACTCTTTCATCTTTAATATAACAACTTTTTAAAGAAGTAAATTAATTTCTTTATTATTATTATGACTTATTGAGTGAAATATGAGAAATGTACTGAATAAGGAGGCATTGGTGAAAGTAAGAAACGAATTGATGATGTGATAATCAGCTTTCAGAAGAGATAGCTATACATTTAATAAGATTGAGACCCTATATTATTGTCAATGTAAAGAATAAAGCAAAATTGTACCAAATGTTTTAGCAGTGTCATACAACAAATAAAGGACAGCCCCCAAAATGCAGACAATGAAAAGATGATTCTGTACATGTAAAGGGTGATAAGGAAGAATGTGGTTGTGTGGGTGTGCATGTGTCATGATGTCAAATTCAGGTCGTATTCACTTATAGACTATAAATGACCCTGGATGTCCTTTTGGCCAGTACATGAAGCACCTGGTTTGGAATGGTCTTGGCTTGCAGTGTAAGGGAAACATTCGATTGTCTCAACCTGAGGCACTGAATTTTCTCCTCTCACCATTCATCCAGAATGAATCTCCAGTCAGTTTATTTGAGGCAGATTCTAAAGCATCAGTCAATTGTAATCACAAGATCTCATACACTACCCTCTATTTACAGCACAATCATCATCTTCCTCAGCAAATGTACCATTACAGACAATATGATCGATAAAGAAGTGGATGCAGTTAAATAGAGCAGCAAAGCAGCGCACATTAATAAGAGGCAAGGCAGAGCAATGGGAGCCCGTCCTTCCCCAAAGAAAAAAATTGCACCCTAGAATATCAAACTGTGCTTCTCTTTGGGTTTCATAGCCCATGGAACTGTCAATATTAGAGGAAGAATATTGTGATGTTAGGGACCACTCACGGGGATAACATCAAAGGACAACAACAACAACAACAAAAAAGAGGACATAACTTGTTCAGAGAGAAACAACAGAATTACAGTGATCATGACCAGGTGTCTTGCCCGATGCCACTATGTTAGAAGTGCTTCTTTGGCCAGAGCCTGACAACAGCTAAGATTGGGTTGCTGTAAAGAATTGTCTTTTAACCAGAGGATGAATAAAGTGTGGCTATAGAACATCAGATGACCTTTCTGGTGGTTTCTTTTCAACTCTTCTGGATTCTGAATGATGAGTCTTTAGAGTTTTGCTTGTTTTTAGCAAAATTTTAACATAAGATCTTCTTGTTTCCCCCATGGAAAAGTAAATATCATTTAAGTTGGAAAGAGGGACTCTTATGAGTCCCTAAATCATCCAAAGAGAGGGGTATGCACTGTTACTAGTCACTAACACCAGAAGCACAAGTGAAATCTCTGCCCTACTGAACCAGTGCTGTAGTGGTGCTTCTGTGTGCTTCACTCACTCCTCAAGGGTACTTCTGTGCTAGGCCTTGCCCTGGATATTCTCATCAACATGTCTGGAGTGGACAGACATCTCTTTTTGTTCCTAGGGGTGTAAATAAAGCTATTCTGGAGTGTTAGGTCTTAACTACCAACTGAATGACACAGGCTTCTCAAAGACCAAGGTGAAATCATGTAATGAAAGTTAATAAAGAAAGAAATCGTTGCTCTTGGAACTTATGCAAGTTAGAGAGGATCTTGAAATTTTGAAAGTCTGTTAATTTGGCAGAAGTAGATGGAAGCATTTAAAACAGATATAGTACAGGCAGAGGGGTTTTGGAATAGCATCTGAAACATTGTAACTCCAGTATTCCAGCCATTACATTTTTCATCTTTCAGGGGTTACTTTATTCTTGTATCCTCTGTCAGCAGCATCCTTTGTAGGAAATTTGGATATTGTGTTTAGTTATCAGCAGCTCAGAATAACAACCAATATGGTTCAATCCACATACTTCATCATCCATGGCTTTCAGGTTAGCAAGGGAGAACTATTGTTGATCAAAAGTGATCTGTGACTGAACAAAAAAGATAGCAAAGATGCCAAGACTCATGAAGCATTGAAGGAATATTCTAACCACATCAGTGGTTTGAAGCACAAGATTTACTGCTGTTTGTTCTAAGTGAAGAAGAGCCCAATCATGGCATGTTCCTGTAGGTTTTCTTTCCCTGTAGTGAGGATTGACTTATGTCAATTTATTCACACTCCTATTAGGAACTCATTAAAACAATTGCATAAACTTGTAAGACAGGGAATTGATAGCAGGGTACAGTCTGTGGCCAGGTATCAGGACAAATATCTGATCCCCGAAGGGATCATATGCCTCAGGTTGACACTGGGACACTGTCCTCTAAACAGCCAACAAGTACTGGAGTCAGGTTTACTCATGTACAGTATTTGCTTATTCACTGTATTGTTGATGTATGCTGCATACTAACTCACATGAAAACAATACTACCCATACATTGCATCCAGGATTTGGACAGTTTTTTGTAATTTAATATCCCATGTCCCCTTTCAGGCAATCTTAAGCAATTAAAGCATTTATTACCAAACTAATAAGGTTTTCTAAGTCATTTTGTTATATTTGGGTTGAAGGTCACCTCCTAATTACTGACTAAAATCACAGCCTAATACTAATGCTTGTTAATCCGTGTGCAAATAGATGCATCTCAGGCTAAATATAGTTCCAAGCAAAAACAGCCAAAAGATACTCAAACCCTGATGCATTATTCTTCTTTATTCAAAGTCACCATCATTTGTGAGGCATACTCTCAACTGCTTTCAAGAGGGAAGAAGATCAAACTCCAAATATTAAGCATACACATTGCAAAAACAGTCTTTATTTTTAGAAATTTTAAAAATAGTAACAGAAGAAACAGAAATCATACAACTAGGCATCTGCTAAGAAAATGCAGATTCGATATAGTGGTGATATTTATCCCTCAGCACTGCAACATTTTTTAAAGGTTATTATTTATGTAAAAGACAAATTTACAGAGAGAGAAGGAGAGACAGAAAAGGAGATCTTCCTTCTTCTGGTACAGCCAGAGGCTTAGCTTACTTCACCATGGTGTCAGCCCCTGAACTGCATCATTAAAATGACTAGGGTGTGCTCGCTTCGGCAGCACATACACTAAAATTGGAATGATACAGAGAAGATTAGCATGGCCCCTGCACAAGGATGACATGCAAATTCATGAGACCTTCCATATTTTTTGACAATCTTTAACATTGTTGGGAGACACTCCAGCGGCAGCATGATAGACTCACGCAAGACACCCATTGTGAGTCTGGAAGGGAGAGCAAAGGGGAGGGGAGGAAACTTGGGGGAGGGTGAAGAGAAACCCCAGCACCAACTAAACTGTATCAAAAATTAAAAAAAAATGACTAAGGTATGGCCCAACCTTGTGATGTGGTAAATTAAGTGGACATTTGCAATGTTAGCATCCCATGTCTGAGTGCTGGTTTGTGTCCCAAGTGCTCTGCTTTTGATCCAGTTTCTTGCTTTTTTGCCTGGGAAGACAGCAGATGATGATCCAAGTGCTTGGGCTACTACTACCCGTGTTCCTGTCTCCTGATTTTGGCCTGGTTCACGCATGGCTCTTGTAGGCATTTGAGAAGAGAACCAACAGGTAAAGGAACTCCCTACCTGTCTCACACTATCTCTGTATTACTCCACCTTTCAAATAAAAAAAATCTTGAAAAATTAGTAGGGCATTTTTTTTTAAAGATTTATCTATTTTCTATTGGAAAGTCAGATTTACAGAGAAAGGGAGATACAGAGAGAAAGATCTTCCATCTGCTGGTTCACTCTCCGAGTGTCCACAATGACCCAAATGAGCCAATCTGTCAGGAGCAGGAGCTTCTTTCAGGACTACCATGCAGATGGCAGAGTCCCAAAGCCTTGGGAATGTCCTGCCAGGCCACAGGCAGAAAGCTGGATGGGAAGTGGATCCTCCAGGATACAAAATGGTGCCGATATGGGTATTTTTGAGTACAGATTATTCATTTCTTGAAGTTCAAAAAATTTCCCAAATAATTCAGTGCCAACAATACATTTGATTTTTGAATGAACATTCAGAGAATTGTTTAGAATACACATGTCCGAAAGAAGTCTTATCTTGTTTACATATGTCTTCCTTACAGACAAAAAATTATAATAAAATTTATAGGTAAATTTGAAAGGTCTAGGCATAGTGTCATATTGAAAAAGAAATAATTGTCAGAAAAGAGATCACAATTCACAAAATTTCTATTTAATGACACCAGCTTCAGAGTGCAAAGATAGCATCCAGTCTGTATCACATGGACTCATAATTGGGTCCTAATGAGAGGGAATTGTGAGTAAGTTAAAGAAAAGCAAAGTAAAGTTTGAAGGATCTTTTTTGGGGATGGAGTAATTTTTTTTTTATTTTTTAACATAGGAGCAAAGAAAGTAATATATTCATGCAACTATTTCCTATGCTAACTACAGAAGAGAATTTTGGTGTTTTTGTCTTTTTCCAGAAATAGTCCTTTTAATTTTTACTTTATTAATCTTCAGAGAACAGATTTTATATATTCCAAAGGTACAGTTCAAAGAAGATAGTCTCACTTTCCTTATTTCTCTGCTTCCCCTATGGTATCCCTCTGGGAGGGAGTAATTCCCTAGAAACACTGCTTCATATAAGAGGATGAAACACACGAGTACTAGAAGGTATGAAAAAGTGGAAGGAAAATCAAATGTAAACTCCTGGGCTCAGTCTCTGGTAGAATAATCTGTAACTCAAAGAAAGGAAAATCTCAGGGAAACCTCATGGAGTGTTGGTATTGTAGGTGATAACAAAGACAGAAACTCTCTTGGATGGCATCGGTGACTTCACCTTGCAATTGCTGGGCCTTTAATGGACAGTCATGATGGAGGCTGAGTAGCAATAGCATGCTTTTAAACAGAAGCTGAAGAAGGTACTTTCAGGGAGAAATAACACAGAAAGAGAGGATTGTTGTATCTTTATGTACCAACTTGAGTGGAGTAAAAGATGTCCAGATCGCTGGTAATACGTATTTTGTGAGGATAGTTCTAGAACCTATTAGCATTGGAGTCAGTAGACTGAGTAAAGAAGATGCCTTTACCAATGAAAGTAAGCATCACTGAGGGTCCAAATAGAAGAAAAGGGCAGAGAAAGCTGAAACTGCTCTTTTCTTGAGTTGGAAAGCCGTCGCTGAACTCAGACCTTGGACTCCTGGTTCTTGGACTTATGGACTTCGGCGATCGTATCAGCAGCCTCCTCTTTTGCAGGCCTTTGGACTCAGAGGAAAGTGGGTTCCCGTGTCCCCAGTCCCTCCATAGCACTGCTGTGGGACCTCTGCCAAAGGTTTAAATACACCTTCTTGGTTTTGTTTCTCTGGAGAAGCCTAATACATGGGGAAATGCTGGATTCAGTTTAGAATCAAGAGTTCCTCTTAGACACCCACAGGTTGCTTACCAAAATTGTTTGCATTGTTGGAGGTGTGTTGTACTGGGGAGAAGGTGGATGGAAAATGTGACTTTGATATAAAGCTAGGTTTATTTCACTTCTGAGTGGCTTCAGGGCTTTCAATAAACATTTCATTGCAGATTTCACCATATTGTATCAGACTTATCTAATAAAGAAAACCAAGACTCCATTTGTAAAAGTGTAAGAAGGTCATGTTGCACTTTGTAAATGAGCTTCCATTTTAATAGCTCATGTTAAATAATTCCATATTATCAGTGCTCTATATTTTTAAAAAATCATAGACTATAATAGTCATTAAATACAGAAGACAATTTAATCCTGAGAATTGTAGAAATATATTATTTTCCTATTTCTCTTAATATTATTAATCAAACAAATTAAGTTTTCACTGAAGTGGCTCCAAATGGAGAGTGGAAATTTATCGCACCTGCTAGTGTTAGAAATTATAGAATTAAAAAATCTCTTGGTAACTGTATTTCCAAAATCAAACATCTAGATGTTTATGTCATAAAGACCAACTATCCAAATAGTTTACTGCTATTTACAATTTTAATAGCTATTTTGTTAAGTGATTAAATAACTTGAAAAATGACACTGTTACCCTCCTCTTCTAAAATAAGATGGAACATTGTTAATTCACATTTGATAATACTGGCATGACTTTCAGGCTTAGCCTGAGTTCCCTTCTCCATTTCTATTTGGCATTCACAATGACTTGAAAACAAGTTGGTCATAAAAATCAAAGAAACACAAAAGACTTAATGTGTTGATTATAGGTGTTTCTCTTAAATTATATTTAAAAGAAGAAACTTGGTAAAATGTCAATGAAAATAGCTCATTACTTTTGTAGCAGATCCCTAAGATGCTGGCTGGCTTTAACTGACTTTTCTGTCCCTGGCATTACTGATCATTTGTATGTTGCATGGAACAACACGTAGCCACAAAAAACAAAAACTTAATATATTCTTGGTACTTGTAATTTTTCAGGCTAAAGGAGTATTACTACTATATAATTCTTTGGCCCTCAATTGAATGAATACAGTGAGAAACAATCATTGTATTTTAGTTAATCTGAAAAAAAAGTGTTTGTCTCTCACTGATTAACACACTCATTCAAAAAGCACCTGTCTTTGTGGGATTTTTTTTTTTGGTTGTTGTTGTTAAATAAGCATTATGAAGTATAAGTTCTAATTTCATGTGAACACTAAACATTCCAAAAATTGTATTGATTAAATGTGACCGTGAACTGATAGTTATATTTAAAATTTATATCTAAAAATTGTACATAATGTACAAAAATTATACATAAAATTGATATTCAAAATTTGGGATGCTTGTCTAGTCAAAGGAAATATGTTGGAAGGATATGTGTTCAGAATTTTTGGGTTACACAACACAGGATCCAAATATGTTATTTTAATTTTAACTCAGATTTTCTTTTTGTTTGTTTGTTTGTTTTTGCTAAAATGCCTATTTGTTGACCTTCATTTCTTGCTGTGTATGATCTATGCATTTGGTCCTTGCCTAGGAGGCCTCTGAGAATTGTAGAAATGCAGGGTTATAGAAGTGGAGCCTGAAAGGTTTCTTCTTTCTTCTGATTTAGACAATAGAAGCCTATGTCTTTGAAATACTCATGTTTACAGGCAAGTGGCTCAGTGATTATGATGTCTTCATCCTACATTAGAATGTATGGGTTCAGTTTCCAGGTTGAACTTCTGACTTTAGCTTCCTGATAACTCAGATCCCGGGAGGCAGTGGGTAATTATTTAAATAAGTGGGGAAACCTGAATTGGGTTCCAGGATTCTGTTTGGCTTCAGGCTGATCCTGGCTTTGGCCTCTCAAATAGACAAATAAATTGTTTTTAAAAATCCAGCTTACTGAAGAACTGTGCACCTTATGTCCATCCAGCCTTTCTCTCAGACTAGGGTATTCTGACTTAGTCTACAAAGGCTACTTTAGCTTTGATATTAGAGGGAACTTTCGTTGAGATGACAGCTTTGACTTGGAAAGTCTGTGTAAGATAGGAAGTGGCCACTGAAAAACAGGTATAGTGCAATCCGTATTGGAAATTTCCTCATTGTATAGGACTCTAAAGTTTGCATATGTTGACAAACTGAATTTAATTCTGGATAATTTAGGTATTTGGATATGTTACAAAAATTTATGGTTGGCAAAGTCATTCCAGAGGGGACAAACATTTAGTGCAGCAGCTAAAATGCCATTTGAGATGCCCAAACCCTGTATTAGAGCATCTGATTCAAGTCCTAGCTACTCTAGTTTGGATCCAGCTTCCTGCTAGTCTGCATGCTTGGAGGTAGAAGATGATGACTTAAAGATCTGTGTCCTTACCACCCACCATGGAGATACAGGTTGTTGGCTTTGGCCTGGTCCACTCCTGGCTCTTATAGGTATTTAAAGACTGAACCAGAATGTGGAAACTTCTCTCACTGTCTCTCCCTGCCTTTCAAAGTGAAAATAAATAAATACATTTTCTATGTCTAGGCAGATGGCAATTCTGTTCACGATGCATAAATACTTTTAAAAAGTCCCAGATAAAAATGGAAGACTTTAGAGTTGTTGGAATGTGGAAACACTTTTCAAAACATATGGGTATGGGTGGGTATTTCCCTGTATGGGTGCATCTCATTAAACACACACTTGAATGCTGACTCCAACAAGAGAAAAGTTTTTCAGTGATGTGGCTGTGTTTGTCCAAGAACAGCTTATGATCTTGTGTGGGTCCTATTCAGGGCCCTATTTCAGATGTGCTGGTTGGCTCCATTAGGCCAATTCAGATACCTAACGGACAAAATTCACAGACACTCTGTCTTGAAGCAAATTGACAATCTGGAAGTGTCTTCAGAGAGCTTATTGTGAGGCTGAATTTTGGTAATTGACACCAATAACATAACAGCATTAAATCACGCATATTTTTATGGCAGATAAGCTTAGTCTGCTTGTAAATATGTTCAAGAATATCATGTAGGTGGCAGAAGAATTATGCTATAACTTTTACAGCTAATAGATCTTGATTTAAGCAGAGGACCTCTACAATTTAATTAGGCATATGCAAGCAGAGATTGTTCTGAGGGCAAAAATACGCCAATTTTCACAACTGCTTTGTGGAAAGATATCAGATTGAAATGTAGTCTTCTGTTACTTTGTCAGTAGAAAGGTTTTCTGATAGAAAAGCAAGTATATAACCTAAAAAAATAAATGAAAATAAAGACCGGCTGGCAGAGAGCATTCCTGGCGCTCCCAGGGTAGGAGGACAAAAGGGCCCAATCCTGAACCTTGTGCGTGTTCTTTAGCTGCTGCAAGTGAATGCCTCTCCCTTTTCCTCCTGTCCTCCTCCTTCCTGAATCATGGAGTGTCGGTCAAGAATCTGTGCTGCATTCAGTCATATGCAAAAAGGAGATATGGTGGGTGCTCTGTCATCAGAGATTTTTCAGTGAAAACTCCCTCACTTGTTCCAAACAATGTCCCCTCTCTGGTCTCAACACAAAGTCTGACTGCACAAGCATTATCTCCCTCTTTCCTCAATTTACAGCTTGCATATTCTAAGTTGTAATAAGGTCTTGCCTTGAGTACAAATGCCTCAATACCTAAAATTTTTGCTTGTTAAATTTTCAAGACCACAAAGACTTCTGCCATTTTGTTTTCCAAGAGCTCTAACTGGAGTCATTTTTCCCCATGGTTTCACTCTCAACAAAAAGACTCTGATATAGCACAAAATTATTATCTCAGGAAAACAAAAAAATCAGCTTTGAATATCCCTTTTATCCTTCTAGCAAATTTTCTTCTTTTGTAAGTATGGAATTAGTAGGCATTGTGGAGAATGATGTTTAAGGCACAGTCTCTCTTCTTATAGACATTGATCTAGTGCAGAAGATGGTATGTCAATAATTGAAGCATGTGTTATGTAAGGGATATCCTAAGGAAAAATACGTATATGCACCAAAAGGTGATTATTTAACTCCAGTCTCCCTTCCACATGCCCCCACAGCAGTCCCAGTTTCAGAGCAGAATGTTGTTTACTCTCCATTTCTTAAGAACCGTGCATCTCATAACAAAGTAACATTTGTGAACAAAAATTGTTTTAGAAATGAAACCTCTGGGTCCAGCACAGTAGCCTAGTGACTAAAGTCCTCACCTTGCACATGCTGGGATCCCATATGAACACTGGTTTGTATCTTGGCTGCTCCACTTCCCATCAGGCTCCCTGCTTACAGCTTGGGAAAGCAGTGGAGGACGGCCCAAACCCTTGGGACCCTGCACCTGCATGGGAGACCTGGAAGAAGCTCCTGGATCCTGGATTCAGACAGCTCAGCCCCAGCTGTTGTGGCCACTTGGGAAGTGAACCAGCAGATGGAAAGTCTTTATCTTCTTCTCTCTTTCTTGTTGTGTATCTGACTTTCCAATAAAATAAATAGATAAAATATTTTTAAAAAAAGAAAGAAGACAGTTAAAATATAGCCAAAAATAACAAAATTATCTTAAAAAGCAAAAAAAAAAAAAAAAGAAAAGTGCAACCTCTGTTTTTTGACTGCTAAGGGATGTGCAAATGAAGGTTGAACGTCAAGAAAGCAAAAACAAAGTTATGATAGGATGTTTCGTTTGGTTGTTTATGGCTACTATTTGATGAATGCTGAAGATGTTCTTTCACTGTCCATATGTCCTCCAAATAACTTGCTTCCTGCTGAGATGGTGACATTGGTGTTTCACTCCAAATGTCAACAAGCATCATAAATAATGAATTGGGAACTGAGAGTTCATACTGCCCAATTAGATCATCCTTTCATCTGGTCAAAAGCCATTCCAGGTACTTATGTGCACTTCTCTTTCTGCTATTTTAAACGTCTTTCTGGTGACTTCGAAAAAAAAAAAAATAGATACGGTAGTTGTTCTCTTTGTGAAAGATTTTAGATGTAGCTCTATATTACTACACAAATGTGATAATGATGTAAGAAAAATGCAATGGTTTTTCTTTTTCAAGGCTCTAGAAACTGTTACTTCTATACTAGATGTCCTTGACAAGGGTTCATGTACACTGTGACTTCATCTGAAAGACAGTACTGAAGGGACTGGAAGTCGGGTCCCTGATTTGTTCTTGCTGTTAGGAGTTGGCTGAATGGATCTCGACCAGACTGGGATCTCGACTTCTTAGCCTTGAGAGTATGGGCTTGGACCAGACAATCTCTAATGTTTGTTTCTTCTCTAATATTCAATGAATTAGAGTAGCTCTGTGAAAGTCTCTGTGTAAGGCTTAATATGCAGGTAAATCTTGCTTCCATTAAAATGAGAAACTAAACATTTTGTTAGAGTACGAATGGTTTTGATCTTACTGCAACTTCGATGGAATCCGCCATCTCCAAGATCTGCAAACAGACCTTTTGCCTTTTGGGGAATAACAGAGATTTATCAGCAACAACTGAGGGAGTTTTGACTCAATGCAGGAAAGGACTAGTACTTTATACAGAAAGTTTCTTTTTCTTGTTATACTGTTAGACCAAAGGAAAGGGGGAAAAAAAAGAGTTGCTTGAGTTTACTTCCAGTTAAAATTATCGTGTAAGTTCAGGAATTTGGAAAGGAGTTTTTGTGTTCAATATCAGTCTGTTATGACTCACAGTTTCCTTTATATGAAATTAGTCCAGTGACTATGTTCTGAAGATCAACAAAGGCAGTGATAATTATCTTTTATTTCAGTGATGTACTGATATTTAACAGGTTGTGCCACACTTCTGTGGCTTAACACAACAATCATATTACTGCTCATAACCATATGGGTAAGAAATGTAGTCACAGTTTAGAGCTGTTTGGTTATCTTTGCTCTGCATGGTGTTGGCTAGAGATAGAGTGACTCGGGTCTCATCCATGTGACCTCTCCCGCAGTGGATTAATGTCTTGTGTCTTCTCCTCATTGCATGGCATTTCTCTGCATCCGGATAGGCAGTCGACTCCAAGGGCAAAAGTATTCATAGGCTTGCATATGGAAGCTGTGGAAAAATAGTGTCTATTGCATTCTATTGGTAAGAAAAAAATTACCAACCCAGCTATATTCAAGAGGCAGGGGGAAAGAGTACACATTTTTTTTTAATTTTTATTTTTTAGAAGATGTATTATTTATTTATCTATTTATCTGTCTATCCTTTTTTATTTATTTAACAGAGAGAGAGACACCATTTCCATTCATTTGTTCACTGCTCAAATGCCTATGATGGCCTGGACAGATCTAGCCTGAATCTAGAGTCAGGAGTTTCACCTGTCTCCCACGTGGACAAAAGGGTCCAAGCACTTGGACCATCTTCTGCTGCTTTCCCAGGCATACTGGCAGGGAGCTGCATTGGATGTGGAGCAGCTAGGTTGTGAACCAGTGCTCATATGAAATGCCAAAATTGTAGGTGGTTAACATCTTATTAACATCTGTTGTGTTAATAAGAAGAGCAGCCAAGTTGCTTTATAATTGGCATGAACCCAGGAAAGCTTGATTCATTGAGTACCATTTGAAATCATCACCAACACTGCATCAAGGCTGTCATGGAGTAAGCACTTGATGAATGTAATACATTATATGTTTAAATTTTATTTAGCAGTCAACCTTCCTAAAGAGGCAGCCCATATTGACTCTGATTTGAGGAAACCGAGAAGACATGTTGTGTTACTTGTCCAACTTTACATGAATATTGATAAAAGCTAAACTGAGACATAACTTGAACATATTTTTTTCTGACTACAATTTCTGCATTCATTCTGACACAATTTATTGTTGGTATATTAAAAATAAATTGACATAGGGAATGTGATCACTAGATGCCTTGGCCAAGAGTCTTACATGGCTTTGTTATTTTTAAAAACTGCAATTTTTGTTTCTGAGCCAATTGTTGGCTAAAAGAATATTTTCCTGACTATATTTCTTAGATGCCTTTTTTGAAAATTTAATTATATTGGGGCAACTTTACAACTGACTTCTAGACATATATTTATTCACAAAAAAATTCTTGGAAATGTGTCCAAATTTTGACATAGCTTCAGCTTCCTAGTCTACAGAGAAAGAATTAAAATTTTTTGGAGCTGAGTCAGCCAGGATCTGAAATATATGCCTACCATGGTCTCTGAACTCAATTTTTACTGTTTCTTCCCTTAAAGTTGATGTGAAAGTAATGATTGCTTTTAGCAAGACTATAGAATGAAGAACAAAGAAAAAATATATCAGTAGCGTTAAAAAAGTATAGAATATTCATTGTAATATGAGCCATTTTATCATATTTATATAAGACTTAACATCAGTATGTGAAAGTCTTTATGTAAACTTGTCATAGAAAGAGTTTTATTCTTTGCATTATAGTTGTTATTATTGTCATTGTTTTGATTGACTCCCTTGTTGAACTCTGAATTCTATTTGAACCTGAAACAATAATCAAAACTGTGGGCTATTTGATAATCCCCATGAATATGACTGAAAAGTTTTCTTGAAAGCCCTGCAGCCTGAGCCCATTGAATTTAGAATAGTTCTCATACCAGTAGAAAGAAGCAGATGTCCCAAACCAAACACACTTGGTTTAATATACTTTCACGTTGGCTTTAATGGACAGATGTTTTGACTATGACATGGCAAGACAAGGATTTGAAATGGTGGATTGGAAAGATTTTGTTCATAAAAGTAATTGCTCTTACATTACAAAGTGCAGGATTTACATGTGGAAAATGTCAGTCTGTTGCAGGATCTCATGATGGATCATGTTACCACAAGCTGTGGAGTTTATTGGAAATAAGCAACTTACTTCTGAGGGGCTCATTTAATAGGCATCACACACAGAGTGGCAGGGAACAGGAGCTTCTAATCTAGTGTTGTTCTAGTTATACCATTCATTATATGTTTTTGAGATTATCTGTGACGTTTTCTTCCTACCAAAATTTGATTTCTGACTACAATTTATGAGCTAATAACAATTCCCACATGCCAGATATTATTCAAAGAATTTTACAAATATAATCTATTTTATACTCACGAGTACTCCTAAGAACAGGTGAGGAAAGTGATCTACAGAAAAGTTGCATAATTCACCCCAGATCAATTGCTGGTAAATGATAAAGGTAGAAAATCCCAACTTAGTGCCACAGTCTGTGCTGTTGATTATCAGACTTTTTTATTATGCCATAAGAAGTAGAAGTTGAAGTTAATTATTTGTGTGATTCAGGAATTTCTTTTATAAATAAAGATTTGTGTTATTTTTATTGGAAAGACACATCAGATTTACAAAGAGGAAAGACAGAGAGAAAAGATCTTCCATCTTTTGGTTCACTCCCCAAATGGCTGCAATAGCCAGAGCAGAGCCGATCTAAGGCCAGGAGCCAGGAGCTTCTTCCCAGGTCTTCCACGTTGGTGCAGGGTCCCCAGGTATTGGGCCATCCTCGACTACTTTCCAAGGCCACAAGCAGTGAGCTGGATGGGAAATGGAGCAGCCAGGACACAAACCAGCTTCCATAGGGGATCCCAGGCATGTGCAAGGTGATGATTTGGTCATTCAGCCGTCGTGTTGGGTCTAATTTCTTAAATGAGATGGATTTTGCTAAGTGATTCTGCTGCTCTAGGACCTTAAATGGTTCCCCCTAACTTTTCTAGAAATCAGCTCATTTGCAACCTTCTATTCAAATTTAGAAGTCAAAAAAACTCTTCTGACCTACGAAATCATCACAAAATCCTTGCTGATAAAGATCAGGGCAGGTAATTTATTTTCTTTTGTGCCGCTGACTGCCTGTATGAGCGCCCCCCCCCCAAAGAGTTTATTGTAAGGATTAAATGAAATAATGCATGTGAAAATGCATTGTGTGTAGTGTGTTCTCAATAAACACTTGCTAAATTAAAAAAAGCAAATTTGCATTCTGATGTCTTAAGATAAATTGCTTTTGAATTATGCGTTGACTGTTTTTATACAATACTTTCACATATATATCTTATAGATAAAAGAATGTAAGTGATTGTCTTGGGCTTCTTCAATAATTATGCTGTCTTCCATTTGATTTGTCCAACTCTTTTTAGTCTTTCACCTACTTTGAAGAATATTACTATTCAAAGGTAGAACCCTGGGTAGAAATAAACTTGTGTGATAAAACCCAGATGCATAGCACAAGATGCACTTCCTGTAGATTCACGCAGGGATCAAATGTTTTGGGAATTCCTTCCCTGCAGCTCCACACATTTTGTCCATTTGTACACAGATGGAGAGTGGCTGATGTGTATACTTGTGGCAAGAGAATGAGTAAAGATTAACTAGGTCATCAGCCTCCTGTAAGCACAACTGCAAGCATTAAGCAGTGGCAGTCAATGTAATGAAGTAATAGTGTTTTGTTTTCCAAAACAATCTTTAAAATGAAAGAGGGGTTGGGAGGATCCAGAATATCAAAATGACTAGGGGATTTTTTTTAAAGCACATATGTCTCCTCCCATAGAGGCTGGAACATGAATGTTTTCTAACACTTTTCTAGATCATTCTGTTACAGTAATGTGGGAGAGAATTGCATTGTAGCCTCCAATCCCAATCCTGGAATCAATCTTGTGATCCCATTTCTCTCCTGACCTCTGGCTTTATTCTGAACTTCAAGGGGATCGCTCATTTTTATTCACTGCTTGGAAGACAATACACTGGTAACAGTTCAGAAGACGACACTAAGGAGGAGAGTAAGTAAGTTTGGCAACATTTATTCAGAGATTCCCGAGAACGACAGCATGCTGTAGCCTCTTGCTACGCCTACTATAGGCTACAACATCAGTGAGATTATGTAAAATGTTCTCACTTGGCCTACTGAATTAGAATCTGTACTTTAGAAATATCTCCAAGTGTTTCACAAGCTTCCTCAACTATGGAAAGTACTGAGCTAGTTGGAGGGTAGCTGCCCTTAAACACTTGCCCTTAAACACTCCATACCCTGTGGCAGGAGGCATAGCCAAATGAGGACTAGGATAGAGCCCATACAGGACTAGCAGTAAGACTGGATTCCTTCTCTGGTACCCAACTCCTAAGGCCAACGAAATCCAGGAAGCCTTAACTATGTAAATTAATATGTTATGTCTAGTGTAAAAACATGCCAAAGTTCATGATGGGAATATCCGGGTGCCAGCCTTATGCAAGGAGGGAGGTCAGCTCTCAGTCATGGCTCACTGTGATCCTGCACCTATGTGCAGAGTTTGGAACATGAATAGATGAAATGTAAATACCAGACTAACAGTTCTCGAGGTAGGGGACTGGTAGGGAAAACTGACAGCAGAATCTTCATCCTTCTCAACTCTAGAACAAGGCTCCACCCCTTGTTATTCTTCTTACTCATTTCCTTATTCTATTTCAGTAGCATGGCTGTAAAAGTCCTGGGTTAGCAAACCCCAGAGCCACCAGTCAAAAATGTGGAATTTCTTATTTTTTGCAAGTCTTTTTTTTCACGTCAAAATGGAGATAATACTTTCCATATAGAGTTATTATGAAAATTAAAAGATATAACACACATAGAAGTATTTAAGATAATTTCTGTTCTTAATGTTTCTGATTTTCTCTTTTGGAGCTCTTTCATCTTTGACTATCATTGTTTTACTAGTTCATCTTTTACATCCCATTTTTTTTTATTAGTTTACTATTAGGTTCCTATGAGACCCTTCAGTTCAAGGGCAATATCTTGTACTACTTTTGTATCCACCACAACTTGGTATACAATACTAAAAAAAGATGCTTGGATTTCTCATAGGTCATCTATTAATTCATTGTAAAGGAGAATGTCAAAACAAATAAAGTTGATCTGACAAACATTCAAGATAAAATGGAAAGAAGAATTAGCTCAAAGGAGTAGAAATCAACAAATAGCAAGATTTGGGGGAGGGAAATAACCCGTTTTTTTTTGAGCAGAAACAACAGAGTGTGGACTATCATCCAGTAGGACTTGTTGGAAAGACTGTTTTGACTCTCCAACTTGGTGAGGGGGCAGAATTACTTGAAATTGCCTCAAGTAACAGTCTCCTAGTGAGAAACTTGCTTATTTCTGTTTCTCTCCTCCCATCTTGACCTTGGTCAACTATCTGAACACCAGTACAAGACTATACCTAGACAACGACAGTTGACATAAAGGTCAGTAGGAAAAAATTGACTTAGAGTGCAGGAATTTGAATAAAAAAAAGAAAAAACCCTCAAAAAAACAGTAATTTGTGAACTGCATTCTCTGCTGAGTAATAAGAAATCAAAATCTCAGGTGCAGCGCAATAGTGTAATGGTTAAGGTCCTTGCCTTGAACATGCTGGGATCCCATATGGGCGCCGGTTCTAATCCCGGCAGCTCCACTTCCCATCCAGCTCCCTGCTTGTGGCCTGGGAAAGCAGTTGAGGACAACCCAGAGTCTTGAGACCCTGCGCCCGTGTGGGAGACCTGGAAAGAGGTTCCTGGTTCCTGGCTTCGGATCGGCCCAGCATCGGCCATTGCGTTTGGGGAGTGAATCGTCGGAAGGAAGATCTTCCTGTCTGTCTCTGCTCCTCTCTGTACATCTGCCTTTCCAATAAAATAAATAAATCTTAAAAAAAGAAAGAAAGGAATCAAAATCTCCATCCAATCCCTTCCCCTCCTGGCAACTTTCCTGCTCCTTTGCTTAAAGCACCCAGAGGAGCTGGCTTCAGCTGCGAGTGGTGTAGGGCTTAGTCCAGGCCATAAGACGGAACCCAAACAGTCAGATATTTAGCAAAAATCCTAATTTGTTTACCTTTTTGTGACAAAGAGAAATATTTCTGTTTATTTCTGAGGCTGTGGTGCAATGTAGAGTTCAAGTGTTCTGACACTTTCACACCCCATGCAAGGTTAGCAGCCTGTTCAGTCTTTATTAATTTGCTGGTAAAAGTATTTGGGTTTCCCCCTCACACCAGTAAATGCCAAAAG
The DNA here is from genome assembly GCF_030435755.1 of Ochotona princeps. Taxonomy (NCBI): domain Eukaryota; kingdom Metazoa; phylum Chordata; class Mammalia; order Lagomorpha; family Ochotonidae; genus Ochotona; species Ochotona princeps. Next base: position 42,062,587 of record NC_080839.1, on the reverse strand, counting down.
GGATGTCGTTTTGACGTTGTTGCTTTACCCTTGCACTCCACGTAAACAGAATTGTCTGTCTGGCAGGCTAGTGGCTGCTTATAAAGTCCCTGTTTACTTCATGTGAACATCCATTTCATTTCTGCTTGATCTGCAAAATAAATGAAACCAAAAAGTGTGTCAAGATTTAGAATTGTGAGAGCCTGAAAAAAGACATTTGGGTCACTGAGGAACTAGAAGCACCCTCTGTTTACATGTTTCTGAAGTTTCTGTCACTGCAGCTGTGTCACAGTTTGTAGCAACTAATCCCTTTTTATTTGTATTTCACTTTATTTTGTATTGAGGGCACTTTTAAGCTATGTCTTCCAAATGTGTCGAGGTTTCATAACTGTCTTAATAGTGTATACACATTACAGTTACGCCAACGACTTTCTTCCAAATCTGGGTTCTGTTAAGAGTGACTTTTAAGAAGAGTTTGGAGGACAATTAAAACGTGTTAATCTGTATTTGAAAACTTGATCCGGTTAAAAATTGGTTTCCCATCCACTTAACATTTGCCAAGGTTTCCTACATGGCTGGGGTTCTCGGGAGAGGCAGGGAAAGGGCGTTGAGGGGAGGAAATGGAGGCAGAAAACTTAGAAACTCTAGTTGATACATCCTCGGAACACGACCTGTGTCGCGCTTCAGGGGGAAATGACACACTGAAGTGTTGGAAATGGGGCTTGAGCAAGCACACTTTTCACGCTCAACAAAGCCTAACATCATTTTACTACACACTATGAGTTATGTGCATGCTTTTAAAAAACCAATCCTCACCCCAAAATAAATAGATTTGTTCTGCTTAAACTGGCGGTGGGGGGCAGGGGGCGGGAATCTGTAACACCTCTGGGGTTTGGAAGGTAACTTCACGCTCCCGTGTCACAGCGGGGACATGAGATAACAGTTTGACAGGAAGTAAGTGGCTTCTGCTCCAGACCAGGGGAGGACCTGCGGTCCCTGCTTCCCGCCCAGCAGGGGGAAGCCGCGCGCCGGCTGCCGGCAGGGCTTGCCTCCTGGCACCAAGCGCCAGCCGCCTGCTCGCAGCCCTGGGCAGGCGTGCCAAGCCAGGGGGCTGCCCAGGATCACCCAGTCCTGGGCGATCACCTGAGAACTGACGCCCCTCTAGTGACAGCCCAGCTGGCCATGGACATGGATGGCAGCAGCAGGGAGGCAGCTTTCATTTCCCTTTTATGTTCTCTCTGAGCTCCCTGGGAAGGAAGGCAGAGAGACACATTGGTTGGGCAAGCTGTTCCAGCTGTGTATTTGTGATGGATGTGTAGTGCATAGGGTGTGGTGTGAGGCACGCGCGCATGTGTGTGCGTGTGACAAGTGACATATAGTGTGAGTGTTTGGTATGTGTTGTGTTCAGTGTACCAAGGGAAAGTGGTGACTAAGTGGTTTGGTTGGTTGTGGGGGATGTGTGTGGTGAGTGGTAAGGGTGTGTGGTTAGAGAATCCAGAAGCCTGCAGGTGAACCCCAGGCAGCAGGCCACGGCGGGAGGCTTATGTGGAGAAGGCTCAGAGAGGATTGCTGGACTCTTGGGGAGAAACGAGGCAGTCTGAAAAATCTGCCTGGAGAGAGGAGGTGGAAGATGGGAAGTCAGACTGAGGGGGGCGGGGGCTTGGTTTTATGGGAAACCCGTGTTACCTCTTGCTGCAGGAGGAGCGCGAGCCCACACTCACACCACTGAGGCTCAGGACTCAGGTCTCCCCAGCCTCACCTTGGTGATCCCCACCATTTTCGCTTGTCGCTGCTTTTCTTTGTTCTGGTTTCTCCCAGGGCAATGAGCCCTTATGTTATGGGTTTCTGTTGTAGTTCTAACCTCTAACACACAACCATTACATCTTATCTCGTCTTCTAAATTACTCTCAAATCCAATTATAAAACCCTCTCTCTCCTTCAAGAGCATACAACTTGCCACATTACTGAAATGCTGGGCTGCTCTTTTGTTTTTCTAAATTAATAATAACTACCATTTTCCGTCTGCTCTTACCATGGGACTCTTTTATATCACCATGCAACTTTCCAAATACATGTTATGATTCTTTTTGCATGTTTGCTGAACTACAAAAGAGCAAAGGATGATTTTCCAAACATGCATAAAATATCTGTCCATTGTTTTTTAATTTCAAAACATTTGAAACACTACAATTCTTGAAGGAGAAAGCATTTTAAAATGTGTTAGCTAAAAGTTCAATATTACTTTCCTTTGTCAGGGTGAAATAGAAATTCCATAGCTTGTAAGATTTTAAAAGGTTTGAAGAAATTTTGCTTCTTAAAATTTTTTGGATTGAAAACTTAGTCCCACTAACGTTTCAAACCTGCAAGTGAATTGTTAATCCAATGTCCCACCTTATAAATTATAGAAATAATTTGATGAAAATGAACATGCTAAGAACATTTTGGCAGAAATTCTAGCACTGACAGGAATGCTCTCAAATGCTTTTTCCTTCCCTCCCTTTTTTTTCTCCCTACAGAGGGGATAATTGTGGTTTGTGAAAGAAAACTGCTCTTGGGAAAATAGGCAAATTCAAATCTTCTAATAGAAAAAAGAAATCTTTTTTGTTTGTTTTTGAGCATTTTATGATCATAGGCAGTTTCTCTTCTTGCAAGTTCTTGTATTTAGCTTTCTGGAGTAAGTATATTGGTCAGACTTCAGACATCTCATTATGCAGCAACAGAATGCACTTGATGCATGATTATTGCAAATATATCTATAGGTAATCAGCGCTTTCCTTGTACAATCACAAGCTCGTCATGTTCATGCGAAGGCTTCAATGTAAAGTCTGTGCTTAAGATGCTCGGGCTTGGGGCCCGGCGGCGTGGTCTAGCGGCTAAAGTCCTCGCCTTGAAAGCCCCGGGATCCCATATGGGCGCCGGTTCTAATCCCGGAAGCTCCACTTCCCATCCAGCTCCCTGCTTGTGGCCTGGGAAAGCAGTTGAGGACGGCCCAATGCTTTGGGACACTGCACCCGCGTGGGAGACCCGGAAAAGGTTCCAGGTTCCCGGCATCAGATCGGCGCGCATCGGCCCGTTGCGGCTCACTTGGGGAGTGAATCATCGGACGGAAGATCTTCCTCTCTGTCTCTCCTCCTCTGTGTATATCTGGCTGTAATAAAATGAATAAATCTTAAAAAAAAAAAAAAAAAGATGCTCGGGCTTGAGCCGCTTAGGATTAACACAGCATAACTGTTAGAAAGATTGCATATTAAATTTTGATCAAACATTTAAATATCTCCCATTAGATAGTTCATATATTTATTGTGCCCCGAAGTTAAATCTTTATCTTCATACATATTAAATACACAAAAGACCAGTTGTTTCTTTAATAAATCAGCTGTATTTAAGAGTTGTCAGAGGCCAAAGTGAAGGCCAACGGAGAAGACAGACAGCATGCACCTGAAGCTGCTGTGCTTGGAATTTATGGGCTAAGTGAGATGAACCAGAAGGGCATGCTAATCACTAAATAAGATAATCAAATGTAAGATCCAGGAAATATAGGAACATGAGTCACAACACAGGGAAAATGGATATGAGGAAAAAGAAAATAATAAACTAGGTAAAAACAAAAATGTCTCAGTTTTCATTCTTGTAGAAGTTATGATTTGCATATATCAGAGATACACATTTAAAAATACACAATATAGTGTATTTACCTTATTTGAGCAGACTGTATAGTCTTAATTGTTATGAAAGAATCCTACTGATATTTAGCATTTAAGCAATATTTCCTACTTTCCTTCCTTCCTTTGCTGTTGTCCTTTTTTTTTTTTTCAATTTTCCAAGGAAAATCAGGAAGCATGATAAGTATGATCAGTGCTATCTTTCTTGCATCGCGTCATTTTGAATGTTATCTTTTAGTCTCAAGATAAACTGTAACATCATCACTCACATCTTCTTTAATGTTTAGATGTTTAAGAATTGATCTTTATTTATATATAAGTGTATGTAATCAAGCATCTACTGCTATGTTCTTTGTGACTATGTGATCTATTAATTCTGATTTTTCATAAGCCTCTACCAAATAAAACTTTCACCATTTTCATAAAGCAGATTGAATTGACACAATTCGAACACATGAATAAGCCTTGTAAAAGTGATCTTTTAAGAGTATATTCCCCCCAAAGTAAACTATGACATAGTAAATTTTTAATGTACACTGATGTACACTGCATTCTTTTGCACATTTCATGGAGCTTCATTTTCTAAAAATTTTCAATTAAAATGGTGAGAGAGAAGATTTTTGGACATGTGATCTCTAAGCTTCTTTTGGAAGAAATATAATTGACATCTATTAAGCAAATCAAAAGTGACTATGATACAGGACATCTCAAAAAAATATGTGAAAAACAAACCGGAGCTTCCTAATTTACTAGTCACCCCTCACAGGTCTTTGAGGCTTTGTGTCTACTTAGAGATAGCCCAGGCCTTGAGCCACAAAAGCACCATTTGGGGTGAAGCAGCAGTAAATTACTATTGAGCACTCCAGAGGCCAAGAGGAGTTAATGCGTCTTCCCGGAAAAAGGAGCACTTGTCAGGCAGGAGGACAGAGATTGACTGAACATGGTGTCATAGGCATGTCTTAATTGTGACGTTAAAGAACAAGATGCAACGGTGAAACAGAGCCTCTCCTCTCCTCTTCTACCAGGGCATTGAGTATCTGTTCCCCTCCCTGCCCCATTGCAACACTGGGAGATTATTATGGCTTAAAACCAAAAGCCTATAATTTAAAGTCATAACACCACGTTTAAAGTGGAGCTTGAAATACAGTAATATAAAACACATAAGGAATCAAGATGTAGCAAATGTCTCCTTCCGTTAGATTTCTCTGTTTACAAGGGAGCAGTAATAACAAGTATATTTTCCATATTGATTGTGTGGCTTTTCCATTTAAAATTGAGCTAGATCCAAAATCTTTTTAATTGCCACCAAATGGAGTGCCTTTTTTCTGGAAAAGATGATGTCCAGGAAAGAGGGACTACTTTTTAGTCTGGTAATTTTGTCTCCTGTTAGGTTGCTTTCGTCTAATAACTGTGTGCGTTCCAACACAGCACCTCGTGCTCCCAGTTCTAGCTTCCTGCTACTGCACATCCTGGTAGCAGCAGGTGGTGGGTCAAGGAGTACCTGTCACCCATCGACAGACCTAGTGAGTCTCTCACTCTCAGGCGTTTGGGGGAGTGAACCAGTGGATGGGAGTTCTTTCTTTCTCTACCACTCAAACAAATAACTAAATATCTAGAAAAGAAGGTTCCCACTTTTTAAGATGTCAAATATTTCTTAGAAAATGTTATTTTGATCATATGAATAAAACATGCATTATTTCCTTATATTATAACCAAGGTAGTCCTTGTATACCTTGGTTTTCCATGATATTGACAAAATGCTAACTGAAGAAACAATTCCCATTACCAGATATGTGACTTTGAAACAAAGAAGGTCAAAATGTTCAGTAAATTCAAAACATTTGCTTTTCCACCTTTTAGGATCATATGTTTGTATTTTTTTTAGGACATTTCAATTTTTTATGATCCTATGTCCTGATTTTAAAATATAAGTTTCAAACACTAAATAATGATGAAATTAAATTTTTCTGTGAATCAATTATTAAGCCACAAAGAGAGAAGAACTATATGGAAAAATGATTCTACTTTCCCTGGAAAGAAAATGTCATGGTTCTTTAACTTTGGGCTAGAAGCAAAAAAAAAAAAAAAAAGAACCTCACAATGGTGCCTAATGGAACCTGTTACAAATAAATATCTTTTTTTCTCTTGAAATAAAGTTCAAGGTAACATTTAAATGAATAATTATTTAACATTTTGCTAAATGCTGGCATGCACGGCAGGCATCATCTATTAGTACAAATGCTTTTTCTGCTTAGAACGGCTCATTAGTTTCTTTGTAGGCTGCACTGGTTTTAAGATTCAAATTCAAAATCTCCTCTGATTTTGCTGTTCCATGTTTGGCAGACAGCCAGAGGCAGATATGCATAATATTTCACTGTTAGACCTTGCAACCATTATATCCTGCTGTGCTAAAGAAAACATTGTGTTTCTTACCACATGAAAATAATCCATCACTTTTCAATCAGCACACAAAAAAAGCTCTACCTGTTTTTTCCATCAGACTCAAGAAAAATTAATGGCCCCAATGTGAAAGGTGGACCCTCCATACATGATCCATTAAAGTACAAACTAATCAAAATATATCTAGCATCTGATTTGCTAAGCAAGATGGAACAAAAGAGGTGTGATGACAAAATAGATTCTTCTAAGAGCCACACAACCTTGTTCTATCAGTATTAACCTTATTTATTTTAAAGGTGGAAGGGCATAAATAAAAGATCATGAAATGAATCCTTGAATTCAATCAATTCAAAATGACATTCTACATTTATCTGGAACTACATCTAAAGATACTTATTGAGGATTGGAGAAAATTTTTACAACCAAACTTTTTTTAAAATAAGAAAAGCGAGGTTCTATGCCCCAAATAGATAACAAAATGTAGTAAAGCAGAAGTTTTCTTTGGGTATAGAAACACAAGTGCTTTGGCTACATGCACAAGCTTTTAAAACCAATTTCATGCTTTTTTTAAATGATGGGCTCATTTCTGACTTTGAATGAGATGTAAGGAACAATATTCTAATCAGAAAGATAGTAGCCATCTCAAGAGTGTGACAACTGCAAAACAATTATATTGTAAAACAATTACATACTGTGTTTTTATCTGAGTTTTCAATTTAATTGTACTTTTTATTTCATCGCCTTCAGGTTGATCTTTCTGGAACAGAACCATTTTTGCCACTTCTCACATCACAATCCTCATTTAGATGTTGTCTATGGAATGAGACTGTAGAATTTTAGAGTTTGAAGATTGAAAAGAAATCATTTTGTAAAACAGGAAACTGAAGCACAGTTTTTTTAGGTTATTTGTCCAAGTTCTCTCAAGTTTGGGAATGGTAGGTCTTGAAGCCAAGATTAAAGACTTTCTCTAGTCCTTGAGATTGTGTGTGTGTCAGTGTGTTTGTGTGTGTCGGTGTTTTGTTCTAGAGGAGAGCTTCTGAAGTTTCAGGTTGCATGTGAATCACCTGAAGATCTGTGAAAATGTAGTCTGATTCTATAGGTCTGGAGTTGTATACAAAGTCTACTTTTCTAACAAGGTTCCAGGGCGTGCTGGAAATTTGCATAAGGAAGACTGAAGGACTGTGTCAAGCTCTCAGGCTAACCTTCCAAGGTCCTTGAATGTGTAGACGTATCTTCTACGGGCCTGAATGAACATTTCAGTGTCGTTATACAGAGTACTTACTGACTTGCTGAATAACCTTTGAGTGTTCTGACTTCCACATCTGTACTCTTTGTCTCTGTCTCTCAGTTTCTATGTAATTCAACGTCTACTGGTTTCAATACGAAACCTCATATCCCCCTTCTCCACGAATAATTTCTTGTGATCAAATATAAAATGATCTTTCTCTTTGCTGATCATCTCTGTCACTGCTTGTATACCTGAAAAGTCAAAATGTATTGATTAGAATAACAAAACAAATGAATATCTGACTGAAACAACCATAGAAAATTTGGCACTTTAAGTTGCAGAGAAATGGAAACTACTGTGCTCTGGGGATGCTAAAAAGTAATAGCATTATTCCTACCTTTTCTTTCTTTTTTAAAAAGGTGTATTTATTTTTACTGGAAGGTCAGATTTACAGAGAGAAGGAGAGGCAGAGAGAAAGATCTTCTACCCGCTGGTTCACTTTCCAAGTGGCCACAATGGTTGGAGCTGAGCCGAACTAGGGCCAGGAACCAGGAGAAAAGATGCATTGGACAAAGCAAAGAATCTGATTTTCCGTATCATCACTTACAAATATCATTAAATCACATGTGTCACTTACAGCCAAATTTGGTTTTCAAAGTGTACCTCCTACAGAGGTTTAGTACTTGAGTTGTATTGGTACCTCCTTTGGACTTATTAGAAGTGTAGAAGATCAGGCCTTATTCTTACAGAAATAGCAGTGAAATTTGTATTTCAATAGGAATCTTAGGCGATGATTATCTTCTTTACAGTTTGGGGTCTCAAAATTAATTATGTCAGTCATATGCCTAAGTGTGATTATCTTCTTGGAGTTGTGCCTTTGAAATACATGAAATCCGTTCTCTTTATATTAATAAAAAATTAAAAATAATCATATAGGATCTGGTAAAAAAAGGTCAACTTGGGGCCATTTCCAGATACGTATAAACAGTGTCTGTGGGAATGGGAGCCCAAGTTTTAGAAATGTACGAAGATTTACACTGGAAATCATGTACTCATCATGGACTTTAATATTATCAATGGCTGTTTCCATTCTATCCCTTATATGATAATTCCCCAGCTTCATTTTTCTATCTGCTATGTTTTTCTTTACTTGTTAATCTATTTCCAGTTCACTTTTTCCAGCTCTGAGTTTGCTTTTACAGATACACACACACATGAACAATAACACATATGCACACACACACACACTTTTTGGCTTTTGGCCATCATTAACACATGTCCATAAAATGATAAGAAGATAATTACGTTATAAGATGTTGCAAAGGTTCTTGCAAAGAGTTTATGCAAGCTCAAACAATAGCATGAAAGTGTTTGCTAATGATGAAGAGATCTATTAACTGCATGGGTTTATTTACTTATTTATTTGCCTGAGAGTTTATAGGTTTGGGGTGGGGCAGAAATGCTCTGCAGTCCTGTATGCATTTTCCCACTTCAATATAAAACTGGCTCAGTAGAGAAAACAATCAATCGTATTCAGTGAGACAGGATTTGGAGGAAGGCAAGTGCCATGTGGGATGTGTGTATAAAACATCCTCTTTGACACTCCTAAAATGACGTCAACATACCCTCCATGCATACTATGGTTGTGTTTTTCATACTGAATTTCATGACGGGAGGAGAACAAGAGGCATAGCAAAGTGAGTCACAGAAAAGAACCTGGCCGGAAAATGGGGGGACATCTGACACCAAGGTGATATCAATGTCTAATGAGAAAAGGAGCATGGCCTCACACTATTACTATGAATTTATGCACCATAAGAGATTTCATAGAAATAATCATCAGTCATTGCCCTTTCTCTGAGAAATTCTTATTCAGCTGGTGGTGAGTGAAATTCAAGCATTCACAATTTTAAAGATCCCAAGTGAATCTAAACATGTAACCAAGATTGAGAACTGAAGTGAAGAATCTAAACTTATTCAGACAACGCAACTGTGAATAAAATAAGAACATAGGTACAAGCGCTTTTTCTCTCCTTCTATTTCCTTACTTCTCTCCCCCTTCCTTCTCTTTATCACTGAGGTCATTTAAAAACTATTATTCAGATAGCTTTTGCTAAATAAGTAATCAATAGATGTATTGTCTACCTAACAGGAAGAGAAAAATGTCATCTTAATTAGTTTAATCTGTTTGCTTTCAATTCTTGAAAATTATTTATGATAAACATAAATTAAGAATATATGTGTGTCAGATTTAATAGCCATGTGATTATACACAAGACTATATTAGTTTTAAATGACCTTTCGTTTACAAGATAGTGACTTTCTCAGAAACCCAAGAATCATTTTCTGTGGTCCAAGTTTTGAGGATTTGTGGTATCTTGAAAGAAATAGTGTGTTGTGCTAGGGCTTGTGTTGTCTTAATGGTTAAGTTGTTGCTTGCAGTGCTGGTTCAAACCCTGGCTATGCCACTTTTTATCCAGCTCCAAGCTAATGTACCTGGAAAAACAACAAAAGACTCTGGGTGTGGGTGACTACATCCCTCTGGGAGACCTGTATGGAACTTTTGACTCCTGGATGGCTCAGTCCCAGCCATTTTGGTCATTTGTGGAGTAAATCAGTGATTGGAAGATCTCTCTCTCTTTCTCCCTCTTTCTCTCTAACTCTGCCTTTCAAATAAGTCTGTTTTAAAAAAGACATGTTTTCAATGAATATTCTCAAATTTCTATCTTAATACTTCTAATATTCAGCAGTAGAGTCTACAGAAAAAAAATGAAAGATCAGATGAAGTTGAGAAGGCCAAAGATAAACTGTATATAGAAAGAATTCATTAATGAGCTGATTGATGAAGAAAAATGGGTTCTTTTCTTAGCATAATATAGAAGTTAAAAGCCAGGAACCGATTGCAGACAGAAAAGTTTATTTGGAAAGGGACCAGGTCAGTGGTGAAAGAAGAGGGAAGGCGAAATACCTCCACAAAGAAAGCCAGGAGGTAGGGTGCCTCTCTAAAGGAGAGAGGGACAGACACCAAAGGGCTTATTGAAAGAATCTTGGGGTTTTAAACCTTCCCTGACCCCTCCTTGTTGGGTGGAAACTTACAGGTAAGATGTTCCCCATTGGTGGTCTCCTAACCGATTAGGAAATGGGTGGAGAATACTTGTGCTGCCCACCTGAAGGTGTGGCCAAGATCTCAGCAGGCCTGGATGGTCTCAAGTGTTGCTTTGGCAAATCATCACTAGGATAGCTTGACTTTGTTATGCCACAGTTTATTAAAATTGGATTTTCCAAAAAAACAATTCCTCTTTTGATCTCCTAAAGTTGGAGAGAAAATTTGGAAGCCAATGCAAGTACAGTATTAATGGTTGGTTATTCAAAAGTCCTCAATACTCAGGAATTTATCCTAAGCATATTTGCAAGCTAAATTTTTGTAATTAAAGTTTTTTTTTAGAGAAGAATTGTTCTCAATATAGTTATAGAGCTAATAGCTCTATTAAGGCAATGGTTTTGTGACTACCTTGGTTCCTTGCAGAACGACAGCCATATGCATGTTAAACACACACACACACACACACACACACAATGCTCACAAGAAATTAATAATTTATATTGTATCAGTTTCAAAGTAAAAGCCATTCCAAACAGTACTATTAGCACATACTAAAATGATTTTATTTCTAAACATAAATATTTATTCATTCATATTTTTTCAATATTCATTTATTTTTAAGTCAGAGTCACAGAGACAGAGGAAAGAAACACACTGACTGATCTTCCACTTACCACTTCACTTCTCAAATGTCCACAATAGCTAGTGCTGGGCCAGGCCCGAATCAGGAGCCAGGAGCTTCATCTGAGTCTCACATGACAGGTAGGGACACAAGCACTCGGGCCATATTCTGCTGCTCTCCCCAGGAGCAGAGCAGCCAGGACACGGATTGGCAGCCACATGGGATGCCAGAATGCAGTGTCTCAGCTGGCTATGGCACAATGCTGGTACCTGTTCATTTTCTAAAAGGATTTATTTATTTGGAGTGGGGGGAGAGACAGAGAGATCTTCCAGCTCCTGGTTCACTCCCCAAGTGACCACAGTTTATAGAGCTGAGCCAGTTTAAAGCCAGGATCTGGGTCTCCCATATGGATGGCAGGGGCTCACACATTTGGATCATTTTGCACTGTTTTCCACCTCATCCAGGTTATTAACAGATGGTGGGATTAAAAGTAGAGAAACCAGGTAAAAAACCATTGTCCATATGGGATGTTGATGTCATAGATAGCTGCTTTGCTTGCTAGGCTACAATGACAGCCTCAGTTAATTCACTTTTAAGAACTTCATTGATATAAAGTTGACATGAAATAAGTTATATATTTAAAGTGTGCAATTTGATTAGTTTTAGCATATGTATACAACAATGAAACAATCACTACTATCAAGATAATGAATGTACCCATAAATCTTAAATGTTGTCACAAACATTTTTTAATTCTCCCTGCATACTACTGTCCCTACAGCAGTCACTGCTCTATTTTCTATTACCATGTATTACAGTTCTATCTGACATCTTGCACTGAGCCTAGTGATTTTGACATTCACCTTTGATATTCTAAATGCCAACAGTGTGGTCTTTTTTCTTGTTAGTAGTATTCCTTGCATGGATGCACAAGAATTTGTTTTCACATTTCTTTGTGGAAGGACATTGTGATTTTCAATTTTGTGAATTGCAAATAAGGCTTCTACACATATTTGTGCATAAGACTTTGGGCATATTAGTTAATTTCTAATGTTAATAAAGAAGGGTGGAATGTTTCTGGGTATGGTAGGTACTTGTCTGACTTTGAAACAATGGTATATGAGAGTTGGTTTTTCTCTTGTCAGCAATACTTCATATAAAGAGCTTATATATTTATGCATATATATGCACATACATATGAGATTTATGTAATTCATAGATACAATTCTAATAACACAATAACACTTGTTCCCTTATGGAACTCTCTTGTTCCACCTTTCTTTCCTTTTTCTTTGATTTTCTGATAAAGTAGTTTTAAATTTACTTTATAATCACAGGCGTAATGAACCACTAAATAATAAGTTAATCAAGTGAAAAGTAGAGTGACTGCTGTTTTGCTGGACTAGAGACAAGGGCTATAAACCTGATCAAGTCACAAGATATTAATTTAATCTCCAGTTGCATTGATCTTGTTACAAAAGATGGGTTTTCATTCTTTTTGTGGCTGAATATTATTCCATTCCATTTTACACACACACACACACACACACACACGCATGCACGCAGACACACACACACATATTTTCTTTATCCTATTGTCAGCTGATGGACATCTGGGTTGATCACATATTTTAGCTATTGTGAATTGAGCGGCTATAACACATGAAGATGTAGGTAACTCTTTCATATTATTTATTTCCTTTGGATATACACCTAGAATTGGGGTTGTAACAACTGCATAGCTATATTTCAAGTGAGTGATTTTTGTGTCTTCCTTACTGGGAAAATGATAGAGCATGAAAATACATTTCATCTTCTTTGGTTTTCTGCCTTTCTGAGATATTTCAGATTAAACATCTATTTTGAAACTTTTCTCTGACATAGCCAAAAAAGTTCATTCACCATTCTCCTTTGACTTTTGTGGACAACTGTGTGACTTAAAAGGAAATACAACAAAAATTAAGAGTGTCCTGGAGGCAAGGTAAAATTTGGACCATGTAATCAATCATTTCTGCTTCAGTGAACTATAGTGACCTCATATACAGGAAGGCATCTTCAGTGGGGCAGATTTGTTTCTGTGAAGCCTTTGTAGTATTTTGTGAAATAGGCCACATATTTTGCATTTATTTCAGTGTTACTCAGTCACACATATACTTCTTAAGCATAGATGAGTAGTATTCATGTGCAGTTATGATGGTATGTCAAAATGTATGGATAAGCAGATCAGTAAGTCAGCTGGCTTACATTTTAAGACTGTCTTTGTGTAATACCCAATTACATAACATTCATTTTCTTTTTTTTTTTATTCATTGATTACATTGTATTATGTGATACAGTTTCATTGGAACTGGGAATCACCCCACCCCTCCCCCCGCACTCCCCCATGTGGAATATTCCACCTTGTTGCATATCCACTGATCAAGTACAGTTGAGATTCCCTCTTTGCAAGCATAAACTAAACATAAAGTCCAACATCTTATAGTCCAATATAGTTCCTCAGCTACCTGGGGAGACCCTGACTGGTTCGAGGGCAGAACCATCAGATTATCAACCCGATCAATTAAAGGCTCCAACGTACCCTCAGCAACAATTAACTTCGCTGTGTAACTAATAGTTATAGTATTGAGTAACCAATATGTTAAAAACAATTGCGATTTCTTAACCATCTTCTATGATCACCTCATTGTCAATTCAGTTTTATTTTATACACAACATATAACATAATAAACATACAATAACATGTTTTACATAACATCATATCCTCTTAAATTAACGCAAACATGTGGTATCTGACCTTTTGGGATTGGCTCATTTCCCTTAGCATTATGGTTTCCAGTTTGGCCCATTTGGCCACAAAGAACTGCATTTTGTGTTTTTTAATAGCTGAGTAGTATTCCATGGAGTAGATGAACCATAGCTTTCTTATCCAGTCTTCTGCTGATGGGCATTTCGGTTGCTTCCATGTTTTAGCAATTACTGATTGTGCTGCTATGAGCATAGGAGTGCATGTTGGCTTCTCATAAAACAGGTGTTTTGGGTATATTCCTAGGAGTGCTATTGCTGGATCATACGGTATGTCGATTTTGAGTTGTTTGAATATTCTCCATACTGATTTCCATAGAGGCTGTACCAACCTGCAGCCCCACCAGCAGTGGAGTATGGTTCCCTTTTCCCTACAACCTCGCCAGCAAGTATCGTTGGTGCTTTTATTCATGTGGGCCAGTCTTACTGGCGTTCGGTGGTACCTCATTGATGTTTTAATTTGGATTTCCCTTATTGCCAGGGAACTTGAGCATTTTTTCATATGTTTATTTGCCATTTGGGTTTGTTCTTTTGTGAAGTGTCTGCCCATTTCCCGTGCCCATTTCTTGAGTGGCTTGTTTGTTTTGACATTTTGGTTGTTTTGTAGTTCTTTGTATATTCTGGAAATTAGCCCTCTGTCACCTATGTCGTGCGCGAAGATCTTCTCCCATTCTGTGGGTTGCCTTTTTACTTTGTTGATTGTTTCTCTAGCTGTACAGAAGCTTCTTAGTTTGATGAGGTCCTATTTGTTTATTCTGGTTTTGATTGCTAATGCTTTTGGTGTACTTTTTAGGAAGTCGGGACCTACCCCTAGATCTTATAGAGTATTTCCGACATTTTCTTCCAAAAGTTTGAAGGTTTCTGGATGTAGGTTTAGATCTTTTATCCATTTAGATTTGATCTTACTGTATGGTGAGAGATGTGAATCTATCTTTTTGTTTCTGCAGGCTATCAACCAGTTGTCCCAACAGCATTTATTGAACAAACCTTCCCATTTGCCTGTATTGTCGTTTGTCTTTTTGTCAAAGATTATTTGGCTGTACTTGTGTGGGTTCCCATCTGGTGTTTCTATTCTGCTCCATTGATCTTCTTCTCTATTTTTTTTTGCCAGTACCAGGCTGTTTTGATAACTACTGCCCTATAGTATGTCCAGAGGATAACATTCAGTTTCAAATAGTGAATAGTGGTAGGTGCACTGGGCTTCATTAAAGCTTATCACTCTCGAATCAAGTCAAGTCAGAGTTGGTAGATATATGACCTTGAGGAACAACTTCCAAGAGACATAAAGGAAAATAATTTCTAAGTTTTGGCACTAACACATCAGCTACAGTTGTAATTTTGTAAACATTCATCAAATTATAAGAACTAATGAAACCATTACAAATCCCAGTTACATACAGCCTGTGGGAATCACTTTTCAACTGGTTTCCTAATTTATATTTTCATTGAAGTTCAGATCCATACCTAGTGTTTTGTTCAGCTGCTGGAGTGAGATTAAGCCCTTAAAGAATATAAGTTTGTACATACTTCTCATATATTCATGTGTCATGAAGGAGAAACTTCAAACAAAATTTTGTCAATGTCTGCCCTTTGGAAAATCATGCACTGAAATGTTCAAGACATATAGTGAACATCCCAGTCTCTAAGAGAACACTTATGAGTACCTAACCCAGGCCAAGATAGATGACAGTCACAATGAAGCTGATGATCAGGATGAAGTTACGATAGCAATGATAAAGATAACAATACTACTAAGGACAATAGCAGCCAGCATTTTCAGGGTGCTTACTCTGTGTTAGCACTCTACTAAGTGCTTTGAATGCATCATCTCATTTATTCATCAGGTTGGTCCTACTACTATCTTCTTCGTATAAGGAAATTCAGTAAAATAAGTTACATGCACTGTATACCACTTTGTAAGCTCTCACCATTCTAGTATTGTCTGTTACTACACAGAAAAATGCACCTTAGCTCTAAGAATTACTATTAGCAAAATATCCAGGAGAACAGACAATTGCAGTTTGGTTGGAGGGAGAGCTTCATGGTTTTCAACCTGGATAATAATCAGTTAATGGATGTAGATATCAAGAATCTGGGAAAAAGCTCCTCAAGCAGCAGATCATTATGCAGCAGCTCAGCATGTTTATTAATCATTGTGCACAATTAAAATGCCATTTCATCCCTCTAATTAAAACAAGTAGCTCCCTGAGGCTAGCACCTGAACTAATGAAGCCTGGTTGCCCAAGGATCTCACTCAGGAAAAGGAAGTAGACAGTGGAGGAGCAATGTGTTTACCTAGTTGCCCAGACAACATCAAAGTGTATATGACATCATGAGCAAGTGGACCAATTGATACTGTGATTAAAAGAAACAGAGACGCTTCTTTTTTGAAGTTATGAATGGGTTTTGGCATTGAAATTATCCTTTCTTTTTGTTAATTGGTTAGATCCCATCCATGTCATTTTGAATATTTACAGTTGATTTTGAATGTTCTTCCTTCTTGGCAGGTGGAATGAGTGTTTTGATATTCTGAGGAAGAAGTTCTAAAAGCTGCATGTTGGCATCTAGGTCTTGGAGAGGCTGTAGGGATTTCTGAAACTGGTTAATTCAATAAGGAAAAGGATATAATATATCATACAGGTGCAGTCAAATGCAGGAAAAGATGAATAGGCTAGATAAAAGAACCAGAATTCATATCAGAATAAATGAATGAAAAAGATCCTTAGTTATTGTGAAATAGGAGGATGGGAAAGTCATCATCAAGTCTTCTTCCGGTTCTAAAATTCTGTGGCTCTGGGCTAACTCATGAATAATAATTCAACTGAAGGAATTTTGACTGTATCCTAATTTGCCTACAAATTCAGCTGAACCGAGTCTTGATTGTAGGTACCTTTTTAGTTCATGCTTAGTTTACCACCATATTTTTAGAATCTGACAGTGTACCTGGCATTTGGCAGCTGATCAATGAAATGCATGTTGAAAACATAAATTGGGTTAAATCCACAGCTTTCAGTAAGTTATGGGTTTCAGGGCTTTATTCCAAATATTTGGTATTTCAAAAAGAACCACCCTACAAACATTTCTGTATTACTCAGCAGGGGAAGGGCAAGCCTTATGGATTTGAGAGTTGTTTTCATTTTGGCCAATGTGCCAATTCAGTTTCTTATAATTCAATGCTTAAAAGATGTGGTCCCATGATGTCTTCACTTGCATCAGGAAAGAAGCCATCACTCATTCTTTCTCTGTGCTTGCTGCATTTTCTTTTGTTTTTGTTATTCTCCAAATGGCCCCACCCCACCCCCCAAATAGCTAGAAATGTAAAGAACTTCAGAACATTGATTCTTAACCTGCATTTTAAATGTGTCACAGTGTACCTTGGGGAACTTGATGAATTTTATGAAATCTTTTTTCTTTTGTCCTGAAGATGCATATCATAATTTTGCAGACAACTACACGATGTGCTACTCCAGGTATCCTAATGTTCATTTCTGGAAGTGAAATGAAGATGGTAGTTTTCAATGGTCCTTCAGGAAGTCTATGTCTGCCTGTATTCTGGCTTCTTATGGCAAGTGACTGAAGATATTGATCCAATATTAAAGTAAATACTTCTATGCAGAGGCAGAACTGGTGACATGTGGATGTCAGTGGTACATTGTTCTTTACAATGAAACCAGTAGGATAAAGAATGAGATGATTTTGGTTATTATCTCTTACACTTTCTGCGAAGCATGCTTTTAAAAGTTTGTGAAAAATGGAACTGAAAGCATGTGCATTTCTCAGCAGTCCTCTTATATTTATGATCAAGTATTTGGCTTCAACATCTTCACTTTATGTGAAAGAAAGCAGCAATGCTATCAGAAACAGGCAAAGTATGGAAAAAGGCCTCAGTTTTCTCATATTTTATGTCTTATTCTTAGGGCCAGGAATGTATTGGTAACTGGAAATCAACAAGCTCAGGGCATTGGCTTACAGAATCTAAGATTCTTAATTTTTGCTTTATCAGTCAATTGCTCATATTTTGAACCTAAATCTTTCTTTCCAAACTGAAGTTCACTTGCTCTTGTATGTCACAGTAGGAAGTATAACATGGTCAATAAGATACCCAGAAACTGGCAGAAATCAGTCAATAACTCAAATTAAATTACGTGATAATTGGGTTTCTCAAGCATTTTTTTGGTATTAAAATAAGCTAATCAACCATAAAACACAAACTCATCAGAATTCAAGGTCTTATTCAATTAACTTCTGGCCTTAAACATTTAAGTAGCTTTTAAAAAAATATGTATCTTTCATATCAGTATGTAATAGTACGCCAAGAGAGAAAGCACTCTTTAGAGTGGGGGAATTCCAAAGATGGAATAAGAGCCAATTCTTTTCAACTGTATTATTTTTTATCCATAATTATTATTTTGAGTCAAAGAGATGATAAAACACTTCTTGTTGCCCAGGAGCAGATGGAATCTTGAACTTAGAAGCAGAAAGATTTAAGTTTTATAGTTTTTTTGTTTGAGGTGACCCTCATATTGTTACATCATATTTACTCTAAAACATTGGATAAACTAGACATTTGTGAGAAAACAACTATTAGCATAATACCACCAACACATATGTGTCAAAATACTTTGTTTTTAACTTGATTTGTAACTTATGCATAGTTACACTAGACAAGTGTAAACCTTTGCTGGTCTCCAAGTCACAACTTTAACTAGTTCTGTTGGACGTGATCCACTGTAAATAAGGCATGAGCCTGAAAGTTGCCGAACTAAGATGGTAGAGTCAAAGAAAAAGAGTGTTTTTGTGGGACCCGCATAGTGGCTTCAACAGGCTCATCCTTTACCTTGCATTGTCAGCATACAATATGGGTAACAGTCCTACTCCCAACTTCTCTAGTTCCTATCCAGTTCCCTGCTTATGGCCCGGGAAAACAGTGAAGGATGGCCCAAAGCCTTGGGACCCTCATTCCCATAGAACCTCAGGAAGAAGTCCCTGGTTTCAGATTGGCTGAGCTCCTTTTTAGGGAGTTAATTAGTGCATGTGGAACTCCGTGTCTTTCCTTCTCTTTGTAAATCTGCCTTTCAAATAAAAATAAAGAGTGTTTTTGTTTTCTGAATAAACTGGGTTAAATCCCATGTGCCAACTATTTGGCTGTGTAATTCTGGTTAAGTCA
Organism: Ochotona princeps; assembly: GCF_030435755.1. Taxonomy (NCBI): domain Eukaryota; kingdom Metazoa; phylum Chordata; class Mammalia; order Lagomorpha; family Ochotonidae; genus Ochotona; species Ochotona princeps. The sequence continues at coordinate 42,043,624 of NC_080839.1, read as the reverse complement.
ATTATCCTCTGTGAACCACCCTTTTCTATTATAAAATGCTGAGAAATATTTCTCTTGAAAATTTCTCAGTATGAATAACTCTTAAAAATTAAGCATTTGTCTGTTCTGTGACTCACCACCATATTAGCATCATATACCTGTTCTGTGAATTACCACTGTATTTGGATGATATCATTGTAACTTCAAGAGTAGTAGAAGCGATGTCATAACTTCTATCTGCGTAGTGGTTAAGAGGTATAGACGGGTTCTTGGCCCAGTTCAGATTTAAGGAATGAGGAAGAAGCATTTGATCTTGGAGCTGAAGGAAGTTAGAAGTTTGCCAAAGCTAAAACACATGGAAAGAAAGTTCTAGTTAGAGGGCAAGAGAACAGATATAGTTTGAAATTGCTAAAGGTCTGAGGTATAAAGAGAATGAGTCAAAATTCACTGAAGAGTTCAGAGGATTGGATACGAAGGAAGGCAGGTCCGGATTAGAAAAGTCTTTATGTGCTGATTCTGCCCATATTGTGAAGGCAAATGAAGAACCTTTAGAGGTCTATTAATGTGTGACAGTTTTGACTTTTAGGAGTAGACTAGGATAAGAACAGTTGAGTCAGAAATATCAGTAATATCACTGGTTTAAAAGTTGCTTTAATAACTTATTGAATGATGAATAATCACATAAAACATAGTTGAGAAGTATTTTTTTTGTCGAGCACTTTCATTTACTCTCTAAACAGCTATGTGAAGTTACCATTATTAGTAGTATTCACATTTTATAGATAAAAAGGTTGAAACAGAAAAAGTAAAAGTTCCTATTTCCACTTACTAAGGTTTACCTCTAATATTTCATCTCCAGGATCATTGTGGCTTTTTTCTTACTATGCAAATATGCATAGAAATTATATTGTTGCAAATGACTTATGTGTGTGTGTGTGTGTTGTGCACATGATATTATTGCAAACAGAGCTGAATTCATTGGCCTTTCTGAATCAGCATATTTGGGTTCCTTTTCACACTGACCTTGGATTTAGGCACATGCCTTTTTTGATCTGTGAGACAATAAACATGAATGAGTTGCAGATTTGAAAAGAATTTATGCATTGGGGTTTCCTGCTCTTAGGAACCCTGAACTTATGTGAAGAATCCTTGGCTTGCCTCTTTTATTGTAAGAGAACTAAGGCAAAATTATTCCTGTAGCTCTAGCTGACTTTAGGTCAACCACACAAGTCATATGAATAAGCCCATCTAGATCATCCAGCCCTGTTGAGCTAACTCCTGCCAGAAGGACCACCCAACTAACTCATATAATTTGTTTGAGTTTATACAACAAATATTAATCGATATTCTACAGCAGTATACTTCTGTAAATACTCTTTGTGCCTCCAGATAGTTGAAAAAAGCAACAAAGGACAATAACCAGGTTGGAAATTTGTAAATGTTTCCTTTCTGTTCATTTGAGCAATGACTTTTCAAACTAGGTACTTGCTAAAGTCAGTCCTAGATTCACAAAATCAATTTTTCTGGGGGCAAGAATCTAGAAAGTTGTACTTTTAACAAGTTCCTCCATGATTCTTACATTCACTAATACTTGAATTTAACTAAGATATTCTTTTCTTTATCTCACATACTTCTGGGAATATCTTTTATTGCTTGAAAATTGCCTTTATAAAAAGACAATTTATGTGGGAGGGAGAAGAAGAGAAAAAGGAAGAGAAGAATGGAGGGAACAAGAGAGAGAAAGAGAGAGAATGTGAGGATGTTTCTATGTACTGGTTCACTCCCCAAAATGCTTGCAATGGCTTGGCTGGGCCTGATAGTGAGGCTAGGAACTGGAAAAGCAAGTTGAGTGTTTTATGTGTGGGCCTGAGAAAAATCACTTCAACTTCACTGGTACCTTCTTTTGTTGTTGTTGTTGTCATTAACAGTGTACTTTTGTTTACTGGAAATCAGATATACAGAGAGGAGGAGAGACAGAGAAGAAGATCTTCTGTCCACTGGGTTCACTCCCTAAGTTGCCTCAATGGCTGGAGCTGAGCTGAGCTGAGCCAATCGGAAGCCAGTAGCCAGGAGCTTCTTCCAGGTTTCCCACACACATGCAGGGTCCCAAGGTTTTTGGCCATCCTCCACTGCTTTCCCAGGCCACAAGCAAGAAGTTGGACGGGAACTGGGGCAGCCAAGGCATGAACTGGCACCCATATGGGATCCTGGCTCCTGAAAGATGAGGACATTAGTCACTAGGCTACCGCACCACTCAGAGAAGTTTATTTATGAAGGGACCAGGTATGCGGGGAAAGAGGGAAGGGGAAGCACCGTGTGAGAGAAAGCTGGGAGATGGTATACCTCTTGAAAGGAAAGACACCCCTGGTATCTTCTAGAGACTCCATTAAAATGAAGCTGGAGGGACTGGTATTGTGGGATAGTGAGCTAGGCTTCCACCTGCAGTGTCAGCATCCGCTATGGATGCTGGTTTGAGTCTTGTATATGCTCTACTTCCAATCCAGCTTCCTGCTGTGCCTCTGCACCCTTGGGAAACCAAGAAACTACTGGATCCTGGCTTTGGATCTACTCAGCTCCAGCCATTTTGGTCATTTGGACAGTAAACCAGAGGATAGATTTTTCTCCCCATTTATCTTTATCTCTGTAACTCTGCTTTTCAAACAAAATTAAAAATGTATCTTAAACAACAACAACAAGAAAGTTAGAATCAGGAGACATAGCTGGGAATCAAACCTAAGATTACAAATCTGGGTGTGGACATCATAACTGTTAGGCTAAATGTCCACCATGGAAATTAGCTCTTAAATAACTATTAATGAAGAATTACTGAAACTTTTTAAAAAAAACATAGTGGTTTTCTGCACTTTCTTTGGATTTATAACATAAGAAGGAACTAAAAAAGTAACAGAGCATCAGATGTTCTCAATACCATTTGCAAAATGTGTACAATCAAATATTTACTTTCATACAGAGGTTTAATTGCTGGTGGAAAAAATAAAGTAAGAAAAAATAAAGGAGGACGATGTGTTAATATTCTGCAAGATAGGACGGGGAGATTTAATCACTGGGGAATAGCAGAGTCCCCCAAAGCAGAGTGAAAGGAGGGAAAAACAGAGGGAAGAGGTATTATAACTACAGTGGAATAGACCTGCAGAGGCATGATCCCTACATAGCTGAAGATTAATACCTACTGTAACAGTCTCAAGTTTCTTATGTGGAATTATACAGTAACAGAGACAGCAAAGATTCATCAAGCATAAAAAAACATTACAATGCCTGCTCGACTACTGATGTTTTCTAACCGATGGAAAGGGAAAGCCAGAGCCAACTTCCAAGTGAATGAGGGGGTCCGATTACACTGTGAGCTCAATTAGGAGAAAATCAACTGGCTCATTATTATACACAAGGACATCCATTCTTCCAAGTGACGAGAGTGATTACAACTTGAATAGGAAAGCCTCAAACCACTAATCAGGATATCTCAGGTTCAACCTATTGAAGTATATTCCAAATTACCTAATTAGCTGGATTGCCAATAAGTTCCTTGTAGTAGTTATATTGGCACTGATGATACCATAATCAGTTGTCTTAATCAAGCCTTTGAAAACAAAAATGATGGTCTGAATATACTCATAACAAGGCCTTGGAAATTACAGCCACCGAGTCGCTGCTGTTGGGCTCCTCAACACTGCTTTGCACAATGTTCTCAGAGGACTGTGAGTTTGATTGGTTTGGTTTTGTGTTGCTCTCTCAATTGATCTTCAGGTTGTGGTCCTGTTTCCTAACATACCACAGTCCATTGATGAGGTTAACTTTGATGTCATCTTGACCTGTTCTTCAGGTATTTACTTAGCTGTGAATTCACCGGCTCACTTGAACCTCCTGGGAACCTAGATTTTTAGCTCCTTGTTTGCTACCCACCAAGTTGGCCTGGACCCATAATCCCTTTAATCTGCAGGAGATCAAAAGATCTTCCTCTTCCCAATATCCCATTCTTCCCTGGTGATGACACAATGGTTCATATTTGTTTATTTTTGTTAATGATTTATTTTATTTTTGTTTGAAAAACAGAGCTTCCATAGAGGAGAAACCGGGAAAGATCTACAGTCATTGTGGCCGCGTGGAAAGTGAATCAGCAGACAGAGCTTCCTCTCTGTCTCTCCTTCTCTCCAACTTCCATCTGCTGGTTCACTATCCAAGTGGCTGGAGCAGAGATAATCGGAAGCCAGGAACCAGGATCCAGGAGCCTTCCTCTGGATCTCTTATGTGGGTGCAGGGGCCCGGAACCTTAGTAATCTGTTGCTTTCCCATGCCACAAGCAAGGAGAGGGATTGGAGTATCCAGGACTTGAACTGACTTCTGTATGGGATGCCAGTTCCTCGTGTGAGGTTTTGCCTACTATGCCACAGCACCAGCTCATGTACTTTATATTTCTCAAGAAACAATAGCTTGAGGAATGGGACTGTAAGTTCCTATAGTTTCAGAGTATATGCATGGTAAATGGTTCATACAGTTAGCTTACTGTTTCTGTGTGTCCCACATCTGTGGATTCAACCTCCTAAGTCCTGGATATATTTGGGGGAAAATGTATGTGTAATGAACATATCCAGGCACTTTTTTTTCTGATCACTAGTCCCTACACAATATGTTATAATAACTGTTTATATAGCATTTAGATTGTAATATGTATTATCAGTAATATAAAGATGATTGAAGTTACACAGGAAGATGTGCTTATATGGTAATAATAACCTGCTTTATATAAGGTACTTGAGCATTCATGGATATTCTCAGGGGTCCTGGGTCAATCCTTCAAGGATATAGAGGGACAACTGTATTTAGAACCACTTGATGAATGAATCAGTAAATTCATGGGAAAAGCTGAAGTTGAGATCAGTCATAATACAGCTTCAACAGAAGTATGAGACATGGTGTTTAACATAAATCTGACCACAGCTAACATGAACCCTGTCAATCTTGGTCATTTTCACTAGGGACTAGAAATGTCTGGAACACATTTATAATCAAGACATATATTTGAATTATTGAATGGCTGTGAACAGCAATTTATTTTCTCTTTCTGGTGGAAATCATGAAAAGAGCTGAATCCCATATTTGGAATAATGCCAGGTGGAGATAAAGGAATAACCTCAAACTTCAGAGCAGGAAACAAAAATTAAACATCCACTAGCTATTCAGAAACCTTAAATTTGTAAGCCTGTTAGAAGTCAGGGTAGTATTGGGAAGACCTTTGGTTTTTCTAGTGTATATAGAATGAGGATTTAAATCAATCCTTTCAAGATGTGGAGCATGGGGACACCAAGCCTGGACTACTGAACAGCCAATTGATTAAAAGTAGCAGAGATTAATTGTCAAAGTGAAGTGCAGCACTATGGGAACAGAAAGGCTGAAGATTTTTTTTTTGGACAAGCTGAGGAAAGATATAAAGAAAAGATGACATTATTAACAAATGCACATGCTATAGTCCAAGAAATGGTCTTAGCAATGGTCTGGGTTTCCTTAAAACAGACCCTAACACTGGAATCCAAGTATGAGTGGTTTGTTTGCAACGGTGTCCATGGAAGCATTCGTAGGGAAGAGAAGTGTCTTATGAAGGGAAAGAAGTCAACAAAGTAGTTTTTATCAAGTCATTTATAAGCCAACAAACCAGAGGTCAAGCCCTGGAGGAAACACGTGCAGGACATTTTCTAGAGTTACCTTAGCTACAAGAGTACTTGACAAGTTTATGGAGAAATGGAGTTAAAAGTTTATTTTGGTGCAAAAACGACTTTAAATCCATTAAGTTTTTTTTTCATAACACATTTACCATGGCTTTTTAGTATAAGACACCAAGGAGCTGAGCAATATGTCCACCAACTCCTGTCCATTGGTTGATGGGTTGCTTCTAAGGGCATTAACTGTTTTGCAAGTAGATTTCCACCCATGCTTCATTCTGTTTTCTTGCTCTTTAATATGCAGGCCTCTTCAGGGACATAAGATACTGATTAATAAAAGTTTTGGTTAACTGTTGCTACAACTTTACTGAGAGACTTTTTATTTTAAAAGATGATGCCAGAATTTTAAAATGCAGTTAAAAGAGAAAGAAGTACTCCAAGCCACTGAAAGAGTGAAAGGGATGTCAAGCTGGTGGTTGCCAACGCAAATTCTGAGAACCCTACTGTATGTCAGTGGTTAGTTACATTACTCAGGACTGGTATATTCTTAGATGGGTCCTTTTATACAGTGAATACATCATCATTTATCTTGTATTGCATACGAATAACCTTTGATGGTATGCAAAGTTTTGAATCCTTGGGAAATGTAGTGAAGCACTAACAACTCTTTAAGTCAATTGTCTACCATCTAATGAAGATGCTGTGCCTTTCCTTAAGGTCATATTGGAGAGCATTTTGAAAAATAAGATACAACTAGTAATAAAGATTTTGGAGTTTCCAGGCTACATTTTACAAGTTCACTGACATCAGCACTAGTAGGAGCCCAAGCAAATCATTTCCAATGTGGAATGCCTGAGTTTTGCTAACGTGAATATGGAGTCTATAAAACTTGAAGGTCACTCAAGGATAATCCCTGGAACGTAAACCACTGAGGTTCAGAAACTGGGTTGTGTTACTGAAGGAAGTTCAAAGGCAAACAATAACACTATTCTGTGGAATGATAAGCTCAGAGAAATACTTTAAAAGGGTTCCAACTTAGACTATTGGGTCACCTTTCATATTGAATTGACCAATCAATTTGACAAATATTTTTACTGTGCTGAACGGTAGTTTGAAAGACTTGACCAAATAGTTGTTTTGGCATTCTCTTACAGTTTTACCAGAAGATTCAATATGGAATTTTGATTATGTAACTACCTTACTTCCTTGCGTTTCAAAGGCTTCTTTTGTGGTACGCTCCAAAAATCACATAAGAGGATTTTTTTTAATGCAGAATTTCAGTGCCCACCTCCAGGATGTTTTAAGGGAAAGTTGGTTCTGGGAATCTACCTTTTTAAATTTATCTTCAGATGGGCTATTTGAGCACTTGATTTATAGACTGAAAAGTATAATCTTTGTAGAATTAACTACAGGATTCTTGGTCATTCTTCAAGCTTTCCATTTTATTATTACCTCTTCTGGTGCTCACAATAGCTATTTACAATTGCCCCCATATCTCCGTGTCTTCAAAATTACTACTTCCTTAACATTGTGTTCCCTATCAGTTTCCGATGTATTTGGCCAACACATCCTTTTTCAAGAGTCAGATCAAAGTCACTTTTGTGAAGCTGTCCCTGACCTTTCCAAGGAGTGTGCTTTCTTTGCCTAAGCATTGTTCTGCTATTTCATGATGTGATTTATCCAATACAGAGTAGGTGTCCATTTACTAAACTACACCACCATCTCATCTCCTTGAGTCGTTTAAGGAAGTAAGCTCTAGTTGTTTTTCACCCATGTGTCCCAGCCACTTATGCCAATTTCTGGAACACCATATGTGCTAAATACATTTTTGTTTCAAAATCAGTGAACAATTGTTACTAGCTCTGGGTATAAAAACTCACTCTGAGGAAAAAGATAAGGTATACATTTGGTGTAATGAGAAGCAGAAAAGCATGAGCAAGGATCCAATTTTAAAATTTCTTTAAAAATTTTTAACATCGTTTTATTGAAGCATGATTGAATGAAAAAAATTGCAGTTATACCAGTGTGTGTATTTGGGTCATTGTTAAGCCACTGCTTGAGATACCTACATTCCATGTCAGAGTGTGTCCATTTAAGCCTGGCTCTGATTCTGATTCTAACTTCCCGTTAATGTGCACTGGTGGAGGTAAGAAGTGATGGCCCCACTACAAAATGAAATCTGCTCATTTTTTTGAATGATGAAAGGGAGAAAGAAAGAAATGAAAGAAGGAAGGAAGGGAGGGAGGGAAGCTGAGTTAATGGACAAAACTTTCTGATTTAGCACAGGTAAACATATAGTTGGTGAAAGCTCTCCATCGACTCAAGCAATCACCAAATGACATGACAATAAAATGTTTACTGTATACTCAGGAGTAACCACAACCACGGGTAACATTTATTAAGGACTTACTATGTGCCAGTTTTTGTGGCTCACACAGGTAGAATGGAGAGAAGACAATGCAAAGTAGCAGAAAGTTCAAACTGTAGAAGTCATGAGAAAATAAGGTGTATGCATGGCAGATACACTTTTAATCAGGAAAAAGGATTTCTCCATAAATGCTGTTTTTTGTTTCATTTTGTTTTGGTTCGGTTGATACCTCTCACCAGGGTCAGACTGCCTTTATAATTTCCCTACCAACCATTCTTCTCACCTGCTGTTTAGTAGCCCCCATTGGTGATCTTTGTCTGTCCTAACAGACAGTTCTAAAGCTACTGAGAAAGCAATGTCTCTCATCTCCGTATTTGCTATTTGGCTGTGAAGGCAAGTCTGAATTGAGCTTGACCTTACCTCTTTGCCCCTCTATGTCGCTCCTTTGTTTTTTCAGTTCTTTCATATGGTACAGTCTATAGCAACTGCAACCGCAATAACACAACAAATTGGATCATAATGCATTATTTAGTCACAGGCAATTTTCAAATAACAAAACATAAACGGATATGCAATGAACTGAGTCTCTTCTTTGCGGTGATTAAACTTAGCTGTCAGGGATTTCCTACATGGTAACCACAGTGCTACAAAATAAAACACAAGAGTGGAACATAAATTTAAAAAATTACTTAATGAATACTGTGAGGAAGCTGAGACCTAAGCTGATTCAGGGGAAAGTGTTGTTGATTGCAAATCATTAGACTGCTAGTCTGCTAGGCAAATTACCATATAAAGCAGAAGTCACCATGGGGAGCACCTGCCACAGCCCAACTGCACGCACAGTGAAGGCATTGGCGAAAGTCTCTTGGGTTAAGACACATCCATGCACATCTGTGTGGATGTATATTTGTGCATGGACAACATGCACTTATGGTATTATACTTATCCTTTTTATTAGAAGAACGATTACATGGCTCATTTAAAGCAAAGTTGAATATCATTGCTTAAATAACATGTTAAAGTTACTAGCCACATATTTCTGCCTTCATAGTTGATCTATAATTCTAATAGAATCTTAAGCAAGCACTTAAAAAATCCTGCTCCCACTCAATAGGAGATTTTTTAAAAAAGATTTATTTGTTTTTCATTGGAAAGTCAGATTTACAGAGAGTACAAGATACAAGAGAAAGATCTTCCATCTGCTGGTTTACTCACCAAGTAGCCGCAGTGGCTGGAACTGAGCTGATCTGAAGCCAGGAGCCAAGAGCTTCTTCTGGGTCTCCCAAGCAGGTCCAGGGTCCCAAGGTTTTGGGTCATCCTGGATTGCTTTCCCAGGCCACAAGCAGGGAGCTGGATGGGAAGTGGAGCAGTCGGAATTAGAACCAGTGTCCATATGGGATTCTGGCGCTTGCAAGGGGAGGACTCTTTTATTCTATGTCTCTTTTATTCTAAATATGAAAATGCTGAATCTGTTTGCTCTTCATCTCTTGTTTATTCCTTCTTTGTCAGGAGTTCATTTCCTTGCAGAGAAAGAGTGTGTTCTGGGCTACTCCAAAGTTGTGTGTAGAAGGGAAAGAGCTCTAGGAATATAAAGAAAATGTTCATCTAGATCTGTAGTTCACTGCCAGTAAGCATGTCATGAGCTCACATCCTTTTATTTCTTTTTGCACTGACTCTTAGCTAACGAGATGATTTTTACTGTTAGGACTCTTTAGGTCTCTAAGATATGTACAATCTTATTGTTAGAATAGAAGTATGGCATTTATACTACTACTAGAGGAATTATCAGTTGACCAATTACATCCATGCAAGCACATTTAATTTAAATGAGCAAATAGACAAATAGGCCCTATAGCCAAATAGAAAAATAGATACTGACTATTGAGCAGAAAGCAGACCTATGTGATATATACCCTCTGGACTTGGACACACTGAAAGAGAGTCAACAAGGACCCCCAAAAGGCCACATAGGAAAACTTGGACCTGCCAAATGAAACTCCTCCCTTTACACTCTTACAAAGAAAATAATCTAGCAAGTTGGTAGTTCTTGGATTCTTAAGTCTGATAACATGCTGCAGTCACATATTCATCAAATTATCCTTCCTCCTAGGGTAACACATTCTTGGTCAAGATGAGCAGGTGGGTAGATCAGGGCTTTTCCATTTATTAGTATAAGCAAGATCTTTTTGTCTCTGAATTTTACTTTGAGCCTGTGTCATAACCTCTTTATTTTCCACATATACCTGTTCTTCACCTATTCAGGTGATTTTTTCAGTGTTTGCAATGCTTTCACAACACAGAATGCGTAAGGAGGGACTACGTATGAATCTTGGTGTCACTGGCTAAGGGATCTAGTCAATAAAGGTTCGACCATCATTTTAGAAAAAAAGGAAGTTGTGGAGTAGGGCCAAAAGGAAGATTTACTGCCCACAAAAATATAGATTAAAGAATGGACCAAGAATCAATGATATGTTCCTGCATATACAGAGTAGGTATACAGTCTGTCAAAACATGGGGGTACCATGATCTCTTCCCTGTTGAGATTGATAATATACCATTTTAATCAATTGGAGAATGGAAATATTTCTTGTATTCATTTGCTAAATGAATTAATATTGTTAAAATGTTTGTTGCCCAACATAGTACGCAGATTCAATATGCTCACTATCAAAATCACAAGGATTATAAAGAAAATGTTTTACACAAATAGAAAAAACAATCTTGAAACTTGTATGGAGCCATAAAATTAAAACAGAATAACCAAACTAAAAATTTGAAAGAAGAGCAAAACTGGATGAATCACGCTATTAATTTAAAATTATATTACAAAGATATAGTGATTAAAACGGAACAGTGCTAGCGCAAAAATAAAACAGAGAGAAATGGCACAGAGTAAGCAGACTAGAAGTGATTCTAAAGGTACATGCTTAGCTGATTTTTCAACAAAGGCATCAGGAGGATGACAAGAAGAAAGAAAAACTGTAACAATCACCATTCACCAAAAACCCCAACTCTTAATAGACAAAGGAACTTTTGGAAGGGAGTATAGCAAAAAGTTTATTTGATGTTAGTTCTGGTAATGATGTTAGATATACATGCAGTCAGTATATTTTATTGTATATATATGTAATCACTAAAATATCAGACTACCAAAACAAAATAAATGAGACTATTTTAAACCAATATATAATAACTTTTACATATTAGGAATAAATTTAAAATTCTGCAAAGAAAAGATCATTATTTATGACATGGAAAGTCCACCTAGAGTTTGGAGAAAATGTTTACAGATAATACCTGGTTAGGGGTTAATATCCACATTTATAAAGAACTCTTGCAACTCAATGACAAAAAGACAGATAGCCTAATTAAAAAGATAGATAAAATACTTGAGTAGATATTTTTTCAAGGAAGACAGAAAAATGGCCAACTCGTATGGAAAAGAGTGTTCAATATCACTAAACATCAGAGATACAAGTTAAATCAACCATCACACATAGCTTCTTGCATTTTAGGATGATTTTCATAAAAAAATACAGGCAGGAACACCTGTTGGAAAGGGTGTGGAGAAAATGAACTTGTACTGCCTCCTTAGTAGTTGACAGATGTAATTATGGAAAGCAGTGTGCACATTCCTAACCAAATAAAAAAATTAGAACTAACCTCTAATGAAATCACCATCTTGTAAGGATACTTTCACTCTTGGTAACCATTGCAATATTATGCACTGTAGGTAAGATGTGTAAATAAAAGTGTCTGTCAATAATTGAATGTTTGAAGAAATGTATAGGGACAGACATGGCAGAGTGGGTTAAGCCACCACCCAGGATGCTGGTATACCCTCTTAGAGACCATGTTAGAGTACTGCTGCCCCATTTCTAATCCAGCCCAGGTAGTTAGTCCTCTGCCATCCATATGGAAGACCAGGATAGAGTTCCAGGATACTGGCTTTGGGCTGTTCCAGCCCCAGCTGTTGTGATTCTGGATATTTGAGGAGTGAATCAGAGGAGGCAAGTTCTCTCTCTCTCTCTCTGACTTTCAAATAAATTATTTTTTTAGTGTGGCATATATGTACAACTGATTATTTTTTAGGCTTAGAAGCAGCAGCAATCCTACCATTTGCACAACATAGTTAGCCCTGGAGGGCATTTTACTAAATGAAAGAAGACAAACTCAGGGAAAAAAAATCAAGAAATTATTTATAAGTTAAGTGCAAAAACAAAAACTCAAACATTAAATATATAGAAGCAGGGAGTATAGTGGTGATTGCCAGGGGTATCAGGGAGGGGAGAAGAAAAGATTCCGATTAAAGAATCCAAAGAAACGGATATCTAGGATCAGTAAGTTTAGACATCTGATGTACAGCATGAAGACTTGAGATAATAAAATTATACTGGGTGTTTTTGCCAAACAAATATATGTTAGCTGCTCTTGTCACAAAAAAGTAACTGTGTGAACTGACAGGTTGATTTGCTTCATTGTAGTAATCATTTTATTATCTCTATGTATCTCACAGCATCATATGATAAGCCTCAAATGCAAAATAAAACTTATTAAGAAGATAAACTAATTTAAATTAAATAAATATATGTACATTGCATGTCCATGAAAAAAAAAAAAGACAAGAACACAGTGTTCACTCTCACTGTGTGTTTCAATGCAACTGTATATTCCGATAGAAAAAGAGACCTATCCCATTCCTGCAGAGGTGTCCTGGGACACTGTAGTGTTAAACCTTCCTGCCCTTTGGCAACGCTGTGTCCCAGAGTGCTCCAGTGGGATTCCCTTCTGCTACCTCACAGCAGTACCTGATGTGGTAACAACCCCTTCGCTGACTTCCTTCCCTTTCTCACTTCCCTACTGCCTACCAAAATAACCTACAGACACTCACATTTTTGTGAAAGAAAGCTAACTGCAAGGACTTCAGAAACATAAACTTAAAATATAGTAGTACGTAATGGATAGAGCCATGGAAGCCAAGGGGTCCACCTACCTACCCAGAGAATGTTAAGAAGAGCAGATAAAGAATCTTTCTTGAGGAATGTCACCATTTAAAGGTTGAAGAAAGATAGATCAGCTAAAGAAACATCACAAGGAGTTGGAAAAATGCAGTTGGGAAAAACCAGGGAAAGATATATCTTGGAAGGAATTTTCAGTCATGAACAGAATCTTGAATGTATTCATGTTTTAGACAGGAGTGTCCAGGATTAGAATCTAGCAAGTAGAGAAGGATGATATCAGCGTATTTTCAGCAATATCATCGTTTGGAATATGGCCTTTTTCCTAATACTGTCTTGTAACAACAACTAAAATAACTTCCTTTTAGGCATTTCATGACTACTTCTATAATTTCTGATTATTATAGTTTAAATTATGTCTATATCATTATTTGCCCAATTTTTCTTAAAAGAAAATCGATGTTACTAAATTTGGCTAAAAACTGTTCCTATTGAAGGATGAGTCATAAAAATAGGCATTCAGAGAAGCTATTAGAACATAGCAATATAAAACTGATGCTTTCTCCTTGATAAATAAGAAGAATCAAAAAGCACTTACGGGATTAATATCCTTATATTATTTGATGTAAAAGACAAAACTGCTAGTGGCACATGTCTCTTTAAACAATAACTTGTAATTAAATCTTTTGACAGGTCCTGTCTACATTTTATTGCAATTTCATGATATGGAAAAATATTGGTTTTTTTTTCTCAGTGATAGTTAGTTTTAACTGAATGCTATTTTAAAATGTATTTGAATCATCCTACCAGTAATACTATTGATCTATTCCTACTAAAGTATATTTTCTAATAAATTGCTTTCCATTCCATCCGTTTAAATAATCTTGGTTATTTTGTCAGCTCTAGGCTCAATTTCCAGTTTAATTAAATATGTGTGTGAACATGCATTTTTCAACTTCCATATTACATAGAAGCAATAGATGGATAATTTCTGTTTTTTAAAACACTTCAGTGTAGGGTATTCATTGTATAATTATTTTCCTCTTGTGTATCTTTTAAAAATTATCATAATAAAGCTTTGAGGAGGAAAAATCTTATATTACACGACAGTTCAAACCATGTTGCCTTTGAATTTGTTCTCAAGTTAGTGTTTAAGTGAAAGTGTAATGCACTATAGCTAAATAATACTAATTTTCATATAGTTCTTTGTGGGTTTTTTTAAAGATTTATTTTATTTTTATTGCAAAGTCAGATATACAGAGAGAAGGAGAGAAGTATCTTCCATCTGATGATTCACTCCCCACGTGACCACAATGGCCGGTACTGCGCTAGGAGCCAGGAGCTCTTCCAGGTTTCCAACGCGGGTGCAGGGTCCCAAGGCTTTGGGCCATCCTTGACTGCTTTCCCAGGCCACAAGCAGGGAGCTGGATGGGAGGTGGGGCCTCCGGGATTAGAACCGGCGCCCATATGGGATCCCGGCATGTTCAAGGCAAGGACTTTAGCCGGTAGGCCACTGCGCCGGACCTCTTTGTGTTTTGCTTTAAAGAGGGTCACAAACCTCCAGGTAAGCCTGCTAAGTTATTGAGGAAGTGTCAGGTGCTGATAAATTAGCATATTCTCTTCACTTCCTCCACATAGCTAAAAATAAGTAACTTCAAATATAAAGCCTTATATTTTTATCTTTGGTTTGTTACATTTTTACTCTAACAAAAACACCTGAATTTTAGTTTAGGAATAGTACCATAGGAAATATTCAGATGTTAGAATACAGATTTGAGCTACTATTCAAGCACAAGAGTCCTCTTCTTTGTTCACTGTTGTCTAAATTTTATTTGCTAAAACATATCAAGGAAATAAATTCATTATTTCATAATTATGTGATGAGATTCTAAATTTTCAGGACTGAATATATATCTATGTGTGTGCGTATATACATATGTGTGTATATGTATATATATGTATGTGGGTATATATATATGTATGTACCCAAGTTCAGATAAACAAACGTACATATTGAACTTAAAAATCTTTGTAGTGATTTTTCTGGTAAACATTGGAAGTGAGGCATGAAGTATTATATTAAATAACAAGCGTTTTCCTGAGGACAGAATACATACAACAGTTCTGCGGCATGAATAATCCTCATTACCTTTCATCAAGTAATAGTGACTCATCAAATAAAATTAATGATTTTAATAAAGAATCATTGAAATACAGTTGCTAGAGAAAGACAGGTTTGTAGATTGATACACATGGTAGCACCCTTTGAAATATGACTATGTTAGGTCTTTTCTAAATTGATATGCAAGCTGTAATAAAGCTTTTACTGTTATTCAATATCAGCAGGCTCTAGCAATATAATTTCAGTTGCTTGGTGGAGAAGAAGCCAAAACAAAGATTACAGAATATTGTTTTCTGATTTCATGTCTTAAGGTCTTAATGCAGTTCAGTTTGGTTACATCAAGATTATTGAAGTGAAGAAAAGGAACTGAAAAAGGGAAAAGCAGTCAAATATGTGAAATAATCTCACACACATTTTTACTTTAACAACAGCAGTTAACAAACAAAGTATCAATTAATTATTTGTAATAGTACAAGCACAAAATACTCTACTGAAAACTATCCCAACTGCCTTGTTTATACAGGCAGACCATATGGTAACTGTGTCTGTGTGCATGCACACACATATGCTGATTGTGTTTCTTTTATAAGAAGCATCTTTAAAAGTTTGTTTTCTATTTCAATGATTAATTGCAACTGCAATGGTTTTAAATGTGTCACTCTGGCTGCTCCTTCTAATACTCAGTATCTTATATGAGCTTTACCTAGTGTTTGCAACTAAAGATTTCCAATGTCTTGTGGGATAATATACCTTTCCTCAGCCTTGAAATTTCTGAGAGTTGGCCCCTGACATAAAATAGTCTATTAGTCACTTGGTACATGATTGTGCCGTATCTTAAACTTTAATGTTCCAGAGAATTAGCTTAACCCACAAGGGTACTAGAGTGTTTGAATTCTACTTGACATCCTTGAGAATGTATGATCCAGAAAAGAATAAGCATGATCATGTTTGCAATAACATTCTGAAATTTCAAATAAATGATAATATGCTTAGTAACATGAAGAAAATATCAAAAGTATTAGTACAACCCATTGCGATGTGGTTAAGGAAAACTTTTGACATGCATAAATAACCTGCTACTCATTAAGTCTAAAGGCTTTTGAAGCAAGCAAAGATCAGTA
Organism: Ochotona princeps; assembly: GCF_030435755.1. Taxonomy (NCBI): domain Eukaryota; kingdom Metazoa; phylum Chordata; class Mammalia; order Lagomorpha; family Ochotonidae; genus Ochotona; species Ochotona princeps. The sequence goes on along the minus strand of NC_080839.1, from coordinate 42,027,401 downwards.
TAGCTAGTCATGTACACTAATAAATTCTATTACAAACATTACAAATCTTATACCTAATCTAGGAGCTTGGGAACTCAATTCAGGACTCATTTTGCTTTTCAGTAAAGTAGTTTTTAGTTCTTGTAGATGTTTCTTAACAAAGTCAATTTCTCAGATGCTTCAGAAGAAAACTGCAAAGATGGGAAGGAAGGAAAGAAGAGTTCCTTCAGTTAATTTGAATAATTTCATTTAAGAAAAATTTTTCTCTTATTTATGCCTTCGGTTTCTTTTGTTGTGTTCCTGTGCTATTTCTAAGGCATTCGTGTGTTGAAGTTTATTACAACATTTTCATGTCAGTTTACCTGTCTTTCATGTCCTTCTCTAAGGACTTAAAATATGTGTCTGAGTGGTATCCTTTTTCTTCTCAGTCTTTCTATGAGAGCTCTTTCCTTCCCTTAAATCTATCATGATAGCATGTTTGACGGTTCAATAAATATTTGACCATTTAGAAAAGAATCAGTGGGCAGGTTGGATTGTGTTTTCCCGTTCTCTAAAACATAAACTAGCCTTACTTACCCATATTTTCCTCTGACAAAGAAAAGTTAAAGTAGAATGCTTCTCATTAAAAGGCACCCTTTTGAGGAGACTTAAATATATATATATCTTGGAGTTAGAAAAGTGACGCCTAGAGGCTTTTGTTTTATTTTTTGGCTTATTAAGACATTTTCCAAATGTGACAGGCTCTTGCCATGAATAGAACAAAGTGTGGCCACTGTAACACAGTGCCTCCCTTGAGTTAATCAGCCGTCAGTAATATTACCATGGAAGGGTGTCCTTGAGATTTGCATGTTTAAAAATTTCCCCTTAGGATCAGCAAACAGATATGTGTCAAACTAAAATAAATATTTCATATTGTAAGGTGTTTTCCAAGTCCAAGAAATATGTTATATATATATATATATATATACATAGTAATTACATCAGATATTATCAGATAAAATGATTTTGTCCATTTTCCAAGATTCGGCAAATATATCCAGACCACTCTGGATGATGTCTTATCTACAAAAATTTAGACAAATTTTACAGTAATTCCACTGTCATTCATAAGTGAATTGTCATTTCATGCCTGTATTTGAGTTATGGAGGGAAGTTTGGTGCACAAGGCATGACTAAAGTCTTATTAACATAAAAAAGAAATATATGCACATTTACAAGTCAGACTTATACTTTTTGTATTCAGCAAATCTCATTCCCTGAAGGTGGTATTTTATTTTTCTCCTCCTGTCTCTTTGCCCCCAAACAATCATTCTTCATTTGTTTTATTGCAGTGACAACATTTCTGAGTAAATTAATATCTCAATTTTAACTTCCATTTCTTATCAATACCACACATCCTTCCCCATCAACTTTTTTGCACTACTCTAGGCTCCGCAGTTGGTATGCACTTTCACCTTATCAAGATCTAACACACTGGTCAAGTTCTTTATCACTATGAAGCTTGCCGGGTTCTGGGATGCTATCACTGCCGTGTTTATTGGATGCCTTTCCTATAGTGTAAATTAAGTCACTGAATTCAGTTATAGTCATTTCCTGGAAGAGAGAGGCAATTCTTTTTTGTAGGTCCAAAGCTGGTAATGACTTCATAATTAGAGAGCAACCACAGACCACGGTTCTATAGAAATGATCACAGCAAATCTAGACCTGTATTTCAAACATGAATGATAAAACTTTGTGTCTAACTATGTCATTTTAACTTATGTGTCTTGACATTGGAATTTTCCATTAAATTTACCAGCAAGGCTTCTCTTCAGTGGAGCATTAGGAAGTCTTTTAATTCTAACCACATATTGATTCATCTAATTTCATACTTAAATAATCATCATTTATCAAATGTATAGAGTTCTTGAAGTTTAGTTCATGTGGTTTATTTGTTTTATAGCTGGATTCTTTTTCTCTTTCTGAATGATGCTCCCATTAAAATCTCTTCATATGTTCCAACACTGCACAGAATGGTCTGCGCACGAAAGTCATGGATGGCTTTGATTTAATCAAGAGGAAGAAAAAAGTAGATGTCTGTTTCTTTCAGCTACTCCGCTCTTTCACTATCCGTCTTAGTCAATGTGTGGTTACTGAGGACACAGCATTAATGATAGCTGTCAAAATAATAGTCTCCATGTTAGAGGTCAAGAAAAATATGTAAAAGATTTCAGAGTGAACCAGATGATTAAGTAGATCATTTAGTGCTTTACATGCTAGCCTGGCATGGCCCTGGTGGGATCAGAGGTTAGCAGAAGCAAGAAGAATAAACAGAGACATCCCCACGTAGTTTACTCATGTTAAAAAGAAAAAAAAAGATGATAACAGCACAGTAAGGACAATTTTATTAATTATAGTGCTGACCCAGCAGTGCACAGAGTGGTTTTGCTATTGGCATGAAAGCTTTTACTTTCAAACAATATTAACCCTTCTTCATACTGTATGTCTTAATTAAAAATAATTCCTGGAAGTTCTGCCTATGTCAGCAGCTTTACATTTCTGTTTATATAAGCTATTTGTAAAACAAGTGAATTTGGAGTCTCAGCATGGGGATTAAAGTGAGTTATTTTGTCCAAGAGACTTTTTCCCCAGCGAATCTATAAAAAACCAGAACACTTCATATAATAATATTCAAATTCTTGACCAAGATAGAAATGGGAAGACAGATAGATTATTTTACTCAAAAGAAAAAAAACCACTCTGGGACAGTAAAGTTGTTGCAGGTTGCTCCAACTAGACTGCAGCTCCCACTGGTATACGTGAAAGCCTAGTGTGTAGTGGGCAAGATTGGGCTGGACTGTAACACCTATTGGTTTGTGTAACAGACAGGGCTGAAGACAACTGACCCAACAATTGCAACCACCAGCATATGTCTAGACTGATGGGGGCAATGGACTGTGCCGTACCCTGTATTAGCAAGCACACACAAGAATCAGGTCTAGGATCACCTCAGACTAAGTTTCTTTGGAGATCCCTCCAACTGAACTGCTGATCTCAGAACCTCAGCCATGAAGAGAATTGCAGGTTCCATGGTCTGACCATGGAGTGCTAGTGTGAAAGCTGAGCCTCCTCAGATGGAGCAGTGGACAGCATATCCAGGTGCACATGGAGGATATGGCAGTCTATCAGAACCTGCAGAGGACACTTGGTACAACAGAGGACAGAACAAATCAATCAACTACCCCAGCCAAGTGTTGGCAGTGAAAATTGGGCAAACAGAGACTCTGAGATGGACTATGTCAACCAGTGGATTCTGGAGAGATTTCATCATGCTTGGAGTGGTGAGATTGGCAGTAACTCATAACTTTCGAAACCTCGTGAGCAGGACCCTCAGAGCATGCCCCACATCAGGGACCCTGGGGTGGTGTTGAGTGTCTGTCCTCCATTCCAGGGTGCTTAGGCATTTGTGAGGATGGGTGTGGCTTCTCCTGTTATCTACCCTCTTCCCCCAGATACAGGAAGGAAAAAAGAAAATGTGGAAATGGTGATCTCACCTACCTTCCTGTAGCCCTTGACTCTAATCCCCCTAATCAGCTATGTAAAAATCATCCAAAATAAAAATAATTAATAATTTTAAAAATGTAGGGCACTATCTTAGTTTAAGTGGCTCCAACAGTGTGAAACAGTGAATGGTTTAAAAAACAAGCATTTAATTCTCACATTACTAGGGGCTAGGAAGTCTAAAATGAAGAAACAGATTCGTGTCTGATGACAACCACTATCCAGCTGTATCCTACCTAACAGGGCTCATAATGCTTGTTCCCTGTTCTTTCTGGTAAAGGTGACAGTTCCACTCATGGCTGTTTTATCCTCAGACACTAATTACCTTCAAAGGCTATCACTGAGGGTTAGGCTACAACAGATGCATTTGGAGGAACACCTTCCACCCACAGCAGCCACATACTATATAATTTATACTATCACTCCTAAGAATGTTTTCCTGGTTTATTTAGGTGACAATGTGAAATGTGACCTCTTTGAAAGACTTCATGACTCATTGTGTTAGTAGGCACATTGCAAATCAGGAAAAAGAAAAGCAGAATATTATTCAGTCACTTTGTGTTTTGGAGTATTCTCTTATCAGATATCTGTGCATTTACAACTCTGTGGACCATGTCCTCATGTTATGGTACTCTGGCTAGAGCGTTAAGATGGCAAAAACATCCTAAGGACTTGCTTAGCAGACTAGACTCATCTGTTCTACACATTTTATCATAGTTTTTTTTAAAATCTCTCTTATGTTATAAAGATTATGTTATACTAGACCATTTGGGGGAAGCATGTTTTTAAACAACTCTTTAGATTATGGCTGATTTTCAAACTTTATGCATCAAATATTTCAATTGTTTTCTGCATGCCAAGGCCTCACTATTACACAATGTATTTTCAAGTTTATAAAAAGTAGTTTTTGGTTTGGGTAATTGTCCTCATAGGGTAGTCAGATTTTATTATTGTCTTGTGTTTTTCCTTTAGAGTATCTTCTTTCAAGTATTTATTTGTTGTCACTGACTCTCTTGAACCTTCTGTCAATGACATCAGTGCCATTGCAAACGGTATTGACCTTTAATTACACAGTGTCCCCAGAAGTCAGTAATGACTGCAGCTTTTAAATGAAAGACAGTGATGCAGACTTTTCCTCTAGTATAAATATATTCACAAAATGAATAGATAACAACAAAGCTGAAAACAGAAGTTTCTAGGACTATACAATTCATATTCTAACAAAATCTTGATATCATAGTTTATATTATGTAAGTAGGAAAAATCATTCATTGATTTGTTTTTCTTGAAATGCATTTTAAATATAGCTGTTAACCATGCTCAGTTATACTTTTGAAGACTAATCACTAGTGACATTTAATATTTCATCTCCCCTACTCATTTCTAATTGATGTATACAACATTATAATATCTTACAGCCTCAGATCTCCAAACCTGGAAGGTATTTCTATTCTATTAGAGCTGGGAAGAAACAGCTTAAGTTGATATGATAATCATTAGCCTTTTAAAGATGAATATTATAAGAATGTATTAAGTATAAAATTAATATCAGACATTTCCACACAGGATGATATTCTAATCTAAGGTTTAAGTACACTTGTAAAAATTAGTAAAAGTAAAAAAAAAATAGTAAAAATAAACCCTGAACATACATACCGTTCTATTAATCTGTAACGCTAGCTACATTCTCAAACTCTAGAACAACATTCAGAATCATATTTCGTTCTTATAAAGCATAGGGCAATCCAAATCTCCTGGGTGGGATGATCCCATTGGGATATAATAATGGGGATGCAATTTTAGTGGGATGGGATGGAACATAAAATTGAGGGAGAGGTAGTTATTTACAATTACGAAAGAATTGTAACTAATTACACATTTGTAATTAGTAGTAAAAGTCATCTTTCAATTTCTCAATTACATGTTCTTAAATTTATTCAGAAATAGGCTAAAGAGATTCTATTATATTTCTAACGTAGACATTTGGGTGAAATTTCTTTGTGTTTATAATTAAGGAAATATCAAATGTTTCTAAAATCTTTACTAAGATGTAAAATAAAATTGAGATTGTAGCAAGCAATACTATAGAGAAAAGTATGATGCCAAGCAACTTATTATAACTATGTCCTTGGACAAGTAAATTCTCTGTGCCAAGGTTTCTTCCTCTGCAAAATGAAGCTAAAATGACTGATCCTAACCGCCAATTTACTACTGCACTTGTCAACAAAGAGATGGGCTGGACCTGCTGTCAGGCTGACTCCCTTTCTGAAACTTTCTGATTCTCCAAATTATATCTCAATGTGTCTACTGTTCTACCAAGCTCTAAGAGTAATAATCGCAGACTCCAACCACAGAACCACATTCACAAACCTTAATGGAAACTGCACCTTGAACTCATTTGTCTTCCTTTTCCAAAATGAAGACGGGCAGACTGATAGCTTTGACCTCTCCTGAATCCCCCAAGGAACTCCAAGTCTCAGTTTTCTTTTCCAGCCATAGTTTCTGGGGGACTCTGCAAGTCTCTGTTGAAATGTACAAGGGTGGGAGGGTAACAGACACCATTTTTTTCCTGTCTTCACCATAGAGACATAGAATCATGAACAAATGGGAACAAGCAGTCATTCTCATTAGGACAAAGTAAGAAAAGCTGCAAAAATTATGGCTATGCTATAAATTAATATGTTAAGGCTAAACCAAGTTTGAGAAACATCAGGTTTTGAGAAATCCTGGACTTGTTGAAAACACAAGTTATTTCAAAATGCTACTACTGCTTTTTATAGATTGTTGTATCAAATAGACAAAATCATAAATTTTGGGGACTCACAGATAGGCAAAATTCTCCTTAAAAATCTCCTTTGCTATGAATTAGGAAGCATGTAAATCTCATCTCTGTAGGTTCCTTGTAATTCTTTCCTAAGATTATGGTTTTACTTCTTTTTTAGTGGACATTTTTTAAAGATTTATTTATTTTTTGGAAAGTCAGATATACAGCGAGGAGGATAAACAGAGGAAGATCTTCCATCTGCTAATTCATTCCCCAAGTGGCTGCAATGTTGGAACTGAGCCAATCAAAAACCAGGAGCCAGGAGCTTCTTCTGGGTCTCCCATGCAGGTGCAGGGTCCCAAGGCCTTGGACCATCCTAGACTGCTTTCCCAGGCCACCAGCAGGGAGCTGGATGGGAAGTGGAGCCACTGGGATTAGAACCGGCACCCACTTGGGATCCCAGCTCGTACAAGGTGCAGACTTCAGCCACTATGCCACTGTACCTGGCCCAGTCGACATTTTTCTTAGGGACATCTACAAAAATTTCTTTACATCATTGAACCTTCTCCTAACCCTGTGGCGGATACATCATTACAAAGGCAGTGAGAAAATGAACACAATACAGTTTTAAATGCTGATGATCGATGAGCATTTATTGAACACAAACCATGTGCTTAGTGACATAAGCTGATGTAGGAGAACAGATGTGATCTGTAGGCCTCAAGAGAGAGTTCAAGATTAAATAAGCTGCCACATTAAACATCTTCTCTCCTCTACTTCCAATCTGCCCACTTGACACGGAGATAAGAAGAACTTGACCTGATTTCCTTCATACCCAGCTTTGCCCTCCCCACATGGGATCTGTTCCGTTAGTGACTAAGAGACCATGAAACAAGAGGGACAATAGATGTATTTTACAGAAGCTGGGAAAGAGAGCTGATTTGATTTGTGTCACAGAGCTAGTTATAAACAAAACACTACTAAAACTGAATTCCAAAATCATTCATCCTGTTGGACATCAGGCAACTCCCAGAAAATTCCTTAATTCTTCCTACTCTAAGTTCAGTTTTTAGGGCTTTTATAGTGAAGTAACCCACATTGTGTTGTTTGCATGAATTCCAGTGCCTTCTCATTATTTTGGAGGAAATCAGTCCAAAGTTGTGTTGGAAGGGCAGTACTCCCCTTGAAGGCTGTGGGTAGACTCTTGCCTTGATGCTGCATGGCTTTTGGTGATTACTGACAATTCTTAATATTTCCTTTGTGCAAAGTTATATCACTCCATTTTTGCTGTCCTAAGCCCTTCTTTCTTAAATATCTGTCTTCGTGACATTGATCCTTTTCTTACAAGGATGACACCCTGTATCCGCGTGACTTCATCTCAGTCTAACTAATCGCATTTGCAATAACCCTGTTTTCAAGTAAAATCACATTCAGAGGTTAAGAATTCAATATTTTTCCTTAGGAGGGGGGTTACAGAGCATAATTCATAGCCTGTAATGTGTTAGTCTTTGGCCTACAGCTGTGTATGGGAGAAGAGACCAGTAAAGTGAGTCTCCCCTCTTTGCTTCTCCTGGGTCTTGTTGATATTCTTTTTGGGTTTCATTCGCTAAGATGAGCCTCTCCTTCCCCACCCCGCCCAACCCCTACCTGGCCTGGTTCACAGACTCTACATGCTGACCAGACGTAGAGCATTACAGGGGCTAATGGAAACTTTCTCCTCAGCACAAATATTGCAGCTCTCTAATTTGTTTTGCTAAACTGCATTAGTCATTCAGAAAGTTTTATTATCAGAGTCAAATACAGGAAGCTGCAGCGGACATACAGTAGTTTTGAAAATTAGGGCATTTTTAAAAATAAGCTTGGCATATTGATTAGCTAATTTTCTAAACAAGATCATTCCTTTTAATCCTCAATATTACTGTAAATTCCATTTTCACATATGGGATACACTGTTCAAAATAAGATTTAAGATAACTAATATATTTTACATCCACCTGTACTGTCACATTACCGTTACTAAGATGTTACTGAATGTGATGAGAAGGTAAGCAACTGCAGAAAATGACTCTGTTGTTTCTGTGGAACTTGCTTCGTTTGATCTACCTTTTGGTACCTCCAGTCTTACATGGGAGTGGGCCCTTCACAACTCCCCCCACTACCCTTTACTACTGTTGTGATTATTCTTGCTTGCTTATAACAGATGCAAAAGCAAAACGAATTTTTCAAAGACTCTCTAAATGCTACTGGATCAGTCCTATTTCATTGATTGAGATCTCTAAGTTGTTATAACCTGTAACTAGTTGTAACCTATAATTAGATTTTTAGGTGAGGTATATTTTTCACCATGTTATATTGTGTTTTATAGAGACTACTGCTCAGATCTTGGCAATAGAAATTGTATAAAGTCCTTCCAGTCCATTGTGTTACCTTGTAGTAAATCCACTTGAAGTCTTCTTTTTCCAAGAAGCCAGACTGTTTGCAGGGTTCGTTTATCATCAATTTCCTATCATTGTTTTCTACACTTAGCATGTTGCTCACATGATAATTCATGTCAGTAGTCTGATGCATAATAGTGAAGAAATAGGCATCTGGTTCTCCACCTACATTTAAAACTGAAATCTTATTTTTGATTCTGAATTTATTCATTCCAGTGTAGAAGTTTTACTCAACTACTGTGTTGATGAAAACTTCTCACATTACAATAACAGAGGAAAAATTTATGATTTGAAAATTCTGGGGTAAACCATCTAACAGGTAAATGTTTTGGGTTCCATGAACTCCGTGCATGCTAAACAGGAAAGAATTAACTTGAAAGAAAAGAATAGAGAGGTTCATGTATTTTCTTCCAAACTTTAAATGAAGTAATTGAATCAGGAAAAACAATCACTTTATGCTTGCTCCTGGAGTTTATTTGGGATAAGCATTTCATTTAGTATATTCTGCAATGCCAACTTAATTTTTATGATGTTTGCAAATGGATCAGACTGTAACATTACCTCCTTCGTCTTGCAAATTGAAGAAGAAAAAAAAAGCACTACCAAAAATAAATGTCCTAGGCAGAGCTCTCACATCATTCAAATTACCCAGTTCAGTGTTTGAAGCCAATCTAAATGGCTTTACCCATCCCTATCACCGCCCTCCCACACTGGAAATATGTTCCCTGTAAGATGTCTTCATGATGAATGAGCTAATGTTTATGAAGCACTTAGAGATCCTTGGGCAAGACACTATCTAATTACAAAGTATAGTTCTCATTATTAAATGGAAGCCATTCTCTCCTTGTGTTTTTCGTTATCCATGCCACTTCCAGGCCATACCCTTCTGATGGTTTCCATTGCAAAGTGAAATCAGCGTCTCAAAAATAAGAGGGGGGGGAACATGAGAGCTTAATAATTTTAAGTCACAGTGCATTGCACATGCCCCGAAAAACCTAGATCACTTCCAAATTCAAGGACTAATAAAAATTGGAAGCACTCCAGTAATTTTAAATTGCTTTGCACATCGAAGAGTGATTTAAAATCATTGAAGTGATTCCATTTTTTTATATATGCACTTCAATTTAGAAGTGAGTCAGACAGACAGCATCATAACATACAATAGAAATCCAAGACATTTATTTAATCTTTGAAAGTTAAGATTTAGACTAAAACATTCTGGAGGCACCAAAATCAAACAACCACCGGAGAGGATTGTGCCATTAGACTAAGGTGAAATTCTCTTTTTCCAAGACTTGTTCTGACTGTCTGTAGCCATCCCCTTTCCTTCTGAACTAACAATATTTATTATAAATTTGTAAATGTATCATATATGCAAGTTAACATTGCTCAGGATTATTTTTCAGTAGTTGTGTTTATTTTTATCTACTCAATTTTTATATTGGTGAATCTTCACAAAGAAGTGCAAAATGTCATGAATGCAACCAGTTTATACAATTTAAAATTTTTGAGAGCTAAACTAAATAAGACTGTGAAATTATATCATATTTACTTATTTTAGCATATTTAAAATAGTATATAATTAATTTGCAAAATTCTTGAATTGTTGCATATTCTTTTTTGGTACTAACTTTTTCAAAATCTAAGGTGGATTTACGTGTATAGCACCCCTAAACTGCAGTACACTTCAAGTGCTGAATAGCCACATTGGTCTAGTGCCTATCACAGAGGACATCATGGCTATAGACTGTAAACATCTTAAAGACATGGATTGTGTTTTCTACTTTACAATACCGATTATACTTAGGATCTGTATTTGTTATTGCTTTCCTCATATCACTTGGCTATGTGACTGTAGTGGTCAATAGTGCAGATTTGTTGGCATATAAAACAAAGCAAAACCAAATGTCCCAGTGATCTCTCTCAGGCCCCATGCAGTTTGACAGCACGGGTTCTACCTGAGACACATATAGGATTGAAACAGGATGCTGACATATGGAGTTTTCTGAAGGCCTAAGGCTGAATTTTGACAAATATGCATGTATGCATAAAATTTAAATATGGCTATGGAGAAAGGCCTCTATATAGCTATGACACAAAGAAGAAAAAGAAAATGCAAGAATAACTTGTGGTGGTCAATATAAGCAAGAGTTCATTCACAGCTATCAAAAAGAAAAAAAAATCATAACTGGAGCACCCTTTTCCCATTAAAGACTCAAGACGCTTACCAGTGATTGGTTCCCATCTCAAGTCTGCTGGAAAACACATTTTATGCTCTGGGGACAGATTTTTCAGAGCCTCTCAGCTCTCAGGCCAGAACATGAAGATGTGAATCAAATGTAAAAAAAAGATGGCACTGCACAGTGGATGCATTGTCAGGAAAGCAAATGATTTTACATGACTCAGAGCAAGGAAAGGATGTATGAGGCCACCAATGACAGTTTGATGGATAGAGATGGATGGCCAAAGAGAAACCCTCACTTAAAATTCTTCCTTTGAACATTCCTCCAGTGAAGAGTTGCATAGAACTATATTGCATTTTCTCCCTTTCAATCTTTTAATTATTTATTTGCCTGATTCTAATGTCTTACGTTCTATTATGTTGAAAGTACTGGAAAGAAAAAAGTAAAAAAAGGATGATCTTTATGCTCACCTCCCAAAGGAAATCCTTATCAATGTTATGAATTATTTCCTTCTAGCCTTTCATGGATTTTGTATAGTAGCGATTATTTTGTACCTTTTTGACTTTATATTTTTTATGTGAATATTTTCCTGTATCATTGAAAACCCCTTAAACTACAACTGACTTTACCATTCTAGGAAGACTTTTTTTCCATTACAACTATGCTGGAATGATCATTTCTGGACATTATCTTTTTCTACATTTCAAGTTGTTTGCTTAAAATAGATTACAAAAGGAACTACTGAATCAAAGGCCATGGACTTCTGTAAGTTTGGAGATTATTTTACTAAGCAATCTTCAAAAAGGCAAAATTTCCATGTAATAAATATTTCTAACATTTTTGTATAAAATGCACAATCATGTTATCTTGATATCTTTATTTATGTTTTTTTTCCAAAACCAATGTTTTAACTTCTAGTGAGAAGTCTGATTGACAGTAGTTCATAAATCCACAAGTTGTCATCAACAACATGATGTAATACCCGCAACGCAGCAGCAACTTGCCTTTTGTACTTACTCAAACAGAAAAGGGAGGACAGACTTTAGAAGTATTTGGCTCCATTAGGATGTATTTTACCTTGATTTCATCTTTGAGAGAAGATTATTTTCCTTTATAAGTAACTATTTTTTAATTTTATTTATTTAAGGTGAACAAGTTTTACACATTTCAAATAAACAGATCAAAGCAGATATTTTTATTTTGATCTGGATAATGAATCAATCATCAAGTATTTGTAATAACCTGCATTTGTACAGAATTTGTAAATCTCTTCCCAATACTTCACATTTTTGAATTTGTGCTGTGTCATAATCTCAGTCTGTAATACCAAGAGTAGGTAACTTATTTATCTTACCTTGTTATTAGATAGTAGACTCAAGATTCAAAGTCAGAATCCAGAGAGTCTATTTTGAGAATAATTGTGTATTTTTAATGTTAATTTAAATGAAACATTTTTTACTAACATATTTTCACATTTATGGGATACAGTGTAGTAGATGCATATACACTGTAACCTGATCAGATCAGGCAATTATCGTTTCTATTTCCTTATCCATTCTTTGTGTTTAGAATCCACCATCTCCTAACCTCTTTCAGCTGCAGTCTTCTCACTGTGATAAAACCCACCAGTACTATTACACTGTTTTGATACCTGTTATCTTACACTCCTTTATCTCTTCTGCCTCCCCTCTCATCTTAGTAACACTATTCCAAGTTCATGAGCAAATTGATCTCAAAAGTTACATAGAGAACATGCAGTATTTGTCTTTCTATGTTTGACATATTTCACTTAATATTACCACCTCCAGTTTCATTTATTTTGCTACAAATCGCAGGATTTGTTTTTTATCATTGTAACATTCTATGCATATATTTATTATATTTTCTTTACCCATTTTATCTGTTGATGAACACTTAGGTTAATACCATATCCTGGCTATTGTAATATTGCTGTAATAAGCATGAAAGGTCAGGAATCTCTTTGACAGACTGATTTCATTTCTTTAGGTTTATACCTGGGATAGCTAGGTCATATGTTAGATCTATTTTTAGTTTAATTTTCTAAGAACCTCCATACTGCTTATATTAATTTAAATTTGTACCAGTAGCATATAAGATGCTGTTTTTTCTACAACTTCACCAGAATTTGTAACATTTAATATTCTGGCAATAATCATTCTAACTAGAGCAAAAGGATACCTACTTGACTTGTTCTCCTGGAAGAATTGTCTGTTCTTTACAGCATCACTTCGCAGTTTCAAATGCAAGTACTTGATCAAAAATATTTAAAATCTTCTTAATGTGCAACTTCTCCTTCCCCTTTGATATGCCCATTCTGTCCAATACCTTCTGTTCTTTGTCATCTCTGACTCCTCATTGCACATATTAAATTATGGATTGCAAACTTCTTGAGGTCAAATGATTACCTATATAGTCTTGTATCTTTTCTGTCTAGCAGTGTCAGGCAATTCATAGGGCTCAAGAAACATTTGTTGAATAACTGTGAATAGAGCAATCTTAGAATACAGCTGTAAGATGACATATTACAATATTGTTCTTTTTAAAACCATGGATTTTTTTTGCAGTGTGTACTGTGTTGCTCTAATGAACACAATTCAAGATAATAACCCAAAGAAGAGGACTTGAGTAGTTTAGTAACACGAAAACTTCCAGCTACTTAAAAATGTTGAGGTTACTCTGAATGTGTTCAGCCATTAAAATAGAGTAATATCCATCCAACACTCGAAAGATTCCCTAACTTTTGTAAACCAAACGTGTACTGTTTTAACAAGCCTAGAATAGTGTATAATAGTTTAGAACTCATGTGAATCTGCATTTTTAAGTGTGTGTGTAAACCCCCCCTTTTTTTTAATGATTGTTCTTAGTTGACGAGTTACAAAGGGTCCAAGACTACAGGAAAGTGTGTAATACCATTGTTTCGACACTAACATCACCACCTTCCTTGCCTGTATCTGGAGTCAGGGGAGAAACAAAGGGAGAAGCCCCACCAGTCTCCTACCCATCCCAGGTCTCAGATATGAGCACGCTCCGAGGGTCCTGCTCAAGCAGTTTTAATATTTCAACAGTTCTGAGTTGCTGCCAATCTCACCGTTCCAATCGCGGTGAAATCTATTCAGAATCCACTGGATGCCACAGTCTCTTCATGTTTGGAACTCTAAGACCAGCAATTTAGCCAGAGGGATCTCCAAAGAAACTTCGTCTGAGGTGATCCCAGACCTGATTTTTGGGTGTGCTTGCCAGTACAAGGTCCAGCACAGTCCGTCGCCCCAATCAGCTTATGCACATGCTGGTGGTTGCAATTGTTGGGTCAGTTCTGTTTCCAGTCCTGTCCTCTACGTGAACTGATGGGTGTTTGTGGTCCAGCCCAATCCTGTCCACTTCATACTCGGCCCCCATGCAAACCAGTGGGAGCTGCAGCCCAGTTGGGGTGCTCCCCATAACCCCCACCAAGCCTGCCCCCTATCCTGGCTCCCATGCATGCCAGTATGTACCAGACTTGTACCTGCATAGTTTTAATTTTTTTACTTTGATTGCTCTTCAACATGCAGCTCAGTGGGTGTGAACACATACTAATCAACATATGCAAAAAGAGGTTACACAACTGATATTTCACAGTACTCACAGCTTTATTCAGCAACTCAAGAGGGCAAATAAACTCAGCTTTGAAGCATATCACATTAAGAAAAATAATGACTCCTCAGGCAGCTGGAGTAAAATGTTTAAAAACTCAATAGCAAGGAAACCATTTAATGACTCCTCTGTGTGTTTATGGCTTCTGTGTGTTTATGACTTCTGTGTTTTTTTTTTTTAACAAAGACGAATGTGTTCTTTATAGAGAGAAGTTGTGTGAAACCCCAAATAGTAATATTAAACACAAAGATGATAAAATGCCTTCTTCATACAACATCTTACATTAACAACAAAAATACTTTGAGAATAAGCTATTCCTGCATCATACAATCTTAGATGGGATGATACATTTTTACAAAAAAAAAAAAATTAATGAATGAAGCAGAGTCCAGGGGTGAGGGAAGGCAGAAGCTCCAGCTGCTATTCATGCCCCAAATGATTGTGAGAAGCAGTTCTGGGCAAGGCCAAAGCCAGATTCAAGTCTTGCAACTGAATGGCAGGAACACAAGGATTTGGACCATCGTCTGCTGTCTGCTCAGGTATATTAGCAGGAAGCTAGATTAGAAGCAGAGTAGCCATCACACTGAAGCAGTGATCTACCATACTGTGTCACAGTGCCTGCCCCCAGAAATGGTACATTCTCTAGGATTGTAGTGGCACTAAACTGAACACATAAAACTTTGCTGAGAGGATAGGACTCATGTTAAATACTCTTAGGAAAATAAATAAGTAAATAGGAGAAGAATAAATGAAATCAAGGGACAATTAACTGAATCTGATGACAGAAATTTTGGAAAATCCCCATGAAACCTGTTAAGTTATTTCAGGAAACTGAATTAAGATATGGGTCAATAATTATGACTGACTCTTCCTTCTGGGTCAGGAATTGTACTTATTTGCTATATTCCAGATTTGGGCAAAAGAATTAATACTTCATAAACACATAAAAGAAAAACTATTGCAAGCTAGCTGGGAGTGAGCACATTGAGCATTGAAGGAAGAGGATATAGTGACATCCTTAGTAAATATCTCATTAATTCAGTGATGATGTTAACGTTATGACCAATCATCTCTTACCAACAATAAACAGATACACTTGGTAGATTAAAAATCACAGCTGGACAGTGAGTGGAAACTGAGGACTGAAACCTTAGGAAGAAAGTCCTGTGATCCAGTGCATGGTAAGCGTTAAATGAAAGTACTCTTCTTCAGGCACAAGGAGATGAAAGCCAGTGCTGCCTCTTAGTCGTCTCTGCCGCTTTACTTCCTGCGTCTGTGGGATTGTTAATAATGTCCTTTGTGCACAGCAGCTTTCATCCAAAGGCAACACTGAGATTCCAGCTGGTATATTCACATTTATTCCAGAACTTTTGATGAGGTCACAGTAAAGACAACCACATTTTAAATGCGGCCTCCTAGTTGTACCTAATATTTTATACAATGCTAGACACCAACAAAATTCTTGAGGCATTGATGATATCTTTTTGCATTTACATCATTTTACAAAAAGATTTATCTCAAATAGTACAATTATTGACTACATGAATGGCCAGTTTAGTTGAGATTTCCCAAAGACAGTAATTCAAGTAGCATATAAAAGAATGACCTATTAGCAGCTTTAAATACTACATATTATTAGTAACAGGAATTTCCACTTCATCCATTTTCTACCCTAAGGATTATATTATTTCAGCAGGAACAAATCTCATTCTCTTCAAGATTCCATCAACTAACATTTAGGCTTACTTAGGACACACCTTCTGAATGTATACCTCATGCCAGGCTTATTATTAATTCAGAGAGTTTGTACAAGAATTTGGCTATAATTCCCAATAAGAGCATCAATTAGTTTTAGAATTAGAGGTTGTTAGCAAGCTCTAAAATTCTGAGCCAAATCCCTTATTTCACAGACACTGTAATGAGTTGGAAAGCATTGTGATCCTAAATGGAATGTTGTAAAAACATTCTTTGTTCTATGGAGGATTTAGAACTAGTTACTCAAACACATTTAACCAGAACTTTTCTAACAAAAATCACAATTAACAATTTTTGTGTTGCATCTATATGGATAAGCAACTCTATTCATTCTATCAAAATATTTATTGAAGTCTTTGTTATATGTAAACTATTGTTCTGGATCGTAAGTGGAGATTTTTAAAATAAATAACTTCAGTATATACCCTAGTATACTGGTACAACTTTGTTTATAGTTTTTCTCATCAAGTACAGAAACTAAGCTATTTTATTATCAAAAATAATTTCAGCATAATATTGAAACAGAAAGTACTTACTGTGGATTAGTAACAAAAGCAATTAACCCGCATTTGTGATGACCAAGATATTCCTTCTTCGGTAGAACACAATTTTATTGGTTTCCAGAGAATCCAAAGAATTTTATTTGTTGATTTCAGGTCTTATACCTAAGAGATGCCTGGAGTAAGTAGGTAGTGGAGCAAGCTATTTATACTTCACTTCTATCTCCCAGACATAAATATAATGTTGAAATATGGAAACAGATTATTTTTCATATTGGGAATCATTTACCTTGCTAGTCTTTTCCATGCAGGTTGTGTCTATATGCAAAATTTTAATAGCAAATACACTGCTAAGACAAGCTCTCTTCTGAACTTAGGTGAGATCTCAGTCTTCAAAGAGAAGAAGGAGACTGTCTCAGACATCCATGGCTACTACATCATGCGTTTCTAGGGTCCTGCATTTCTGCTTAGGAATTTGTTTTTGAGCAAATATTTACCTGAATTATCCAATAAATCGTTAAGGCTCTTGCACAAAATATATAATTACCACCACAACAATATAAACATCACCAAAAAAAAAAAATCTAACCAACTTTACCATTGTCTTCAAATAGCACCATATGCTTTCAACATGTTTCTACAAGATCATCCATTATTCAAAGATCCTAAAGTTTCATATATAAATTTTAATATATAAAATAAAATGTTCAAAGTACTGTAAATTTTATGAGATTCATCATCTCATAATTTTAGTTTAAATCTTGTAGGTTTAACATATGTTTGTTTTGTCTACTTGCAATTGAAATTGCATTCCTAGTTAAATCTGTTAAGTCTATTTTTTCTAGATTTTCACTGATAAAAATTGTACATATTTATGGGATGGCTTGTGAATTTGATCAGTGGCCACAGTGTCTAGTGGCCAATTAGATGAGCGAATCTAATTCCTCAGATTTTTATCAATTCTTCATGATAAAAATATTCAAAATCCCTTCTAGTTTTTTTATTAATTACATTGCATTATGTGACACATTTTTATATGCACTGGGATTCCCCCCACCCCTCCCCAAACCCTCCCCACACGGTGGATTGCTCCACCTTGTTGCATTACCATAGTTCAAATTCAGTTGAGATTTTTTCATCGGAGGTATTTACCAAGCATAAAGTCCAGCATCTTATTGTCCTGGTAACATCAATGGTTTCTTGGTGAGACCATCACTGGTCTGAAGGTAAAGCCGGCAAAGAAAAATATACATTATCCTATCACTGTAGTCATTTCGCTATATAACGGAATGTCATACTTCTGTAACTTGGTATCCATTAAATAACTTTTTATTTTCACTTTCTACACTCTGCCTGCCTCAGTAATACTGTTTTGTTGTCATTGTTGAGTTTCTGGAGCTCTTTGCAGATTCTGAATATTAATCTATTAGTTGCATAGTTTGCTAATATTTACTCCCATTCTGTTGGATGCCTCTTTTCTTTGAGTACAGTCTCCTTTGTGGTTCAGAAGCTTCACTTCTGATCCAGCTCTCTGTTACTGGCCCGGGAAAAGAGGCCCAGGTGGTTGCACCCAGCACCTACATCGGGGCCTCAGATTAATCTCCTGGCACTTGGATTCAGCCTAGAATCCAGGTCTGGCCAAAGTGGCTGCACAAGGAATGAACCAGAGGATGGGAATACCTCTCTGCCTTCCCCTCTCTCTGTGTGTAATTCTTTCAGTAATAAAGAAATTTTTTAAAGTTAAGACTCTTCTTTTAAAAAATGAGAAGTTAATAGGGATTCACTCTACAAACATGGGTACATGACTATACCCAAATGTCATAATTTTTCCAAGCCCTGAGTACTAAGTCATATCTGTGCTATATAAAACATCCCAAAGGATAAAAACAAATTTAAACACATGAATTATTTAAATGAAGTTAGTATAACATTGATCCATAGACCTGATACTGATAGAAAAACATCAATTATAAACATTGATTTACATACAGGTCTATTTTTTTAGATTTATTTATTTTTATTGGAACGGCAGATTCACGAGAGGAGGAGAGACAGAGAGGAAGATCTTCTGTCTGCTGTTTCACTCCCCAAGTAGCTACAACAACTGGAGCTGAGCCGATCTGAAGCCAGGAGCCAGGAGCTTCTTCTGGGTCTCCCACAAGGGTTTAGAGTCTTAAGGCTTTGGGGCTATCCTCCACTGCCCTCTCAAGCCAGAAGCAGAAAGTTGGATGGAAAGTAGAACAGCTGGAATACAAACCAGCAGCCATA
Source organism: Ochotona princeps (assembly GCF_030435755.1). NCBI lineage: Eukaryota > Metazoa > Chordata > Mammalia > Lagomorpha > Ochotonidae > Ochotona > Ochotona princeps. The sequence goes on along the minus strand of NC_080839.1, from coordinate 42,008,326 downwards.
TGGGATCCTGGTGGATACAAGGCAAGGATTTAACAATTAGGCCATGGCACTGGGCCCTACATATATATCTTTTTTTAAAAAAAGATTTATTGATTTTTTATTACAAAGTCAGATATACAGAGGAGGAGAGACAGAGAGGAAGATCTTCCGTCCGATGATTCACTCCCCAAGTGACTGCAATGGCCAGTGGTGCGCTAATCCGAAGCCGGGAACCAGGAACCTCTTCCAGGTCTTCCACGCAGGTGCAGGGTCCCAAAGTTTGGGCCGTCCTCGACTGTTTTCCCAGGCCACAAGCAGGGAGCTGGATGGGAAGTGGAGCTGCTGGGATTAGAACCGTCGCCCATATGGGATCCTGGGGCGTTCAAGGCGAGGACTTTAGCTGCTAAGCCACGCCGCTGGGCCCCCTACATATAGATCTTAAATAAAATGTTAACAAATAAAAAACACAGGAAAAGATTGTCATTAAAAAGTGTTATTTTTACTTGAAATACAAATTTTTATTTTTATTTTTTTTAATTATTTATTATTTAACTTCATTAATTACATTGTATTATGTGACACAGTTACATAGATACTTGGGTTCTCCCACCCCTCCCCAAACCCTCCCACCATGGTGGATTCCTCCACCTTGTTGCATAACCACAGCTCAAGTTCAGTTGAGATTCCCCCATTGCAAGCGTATACCAAACATAGAGTCCAGCATCTTATTGTCCAGTCAAGTTCAACGGCTTCTTAGGTATACCCTCTCTGGTCTGAAGACAGAGCCAGCAGAGTATCATCCCGATCAATTAAAAGCTCCAACATACCATCAGCAAAAATTTACATCATTATGGAATTAATTGACATAGTAATGAGTAACCAACATGTTGAAAGTAAATGCGAGTTCCCAGCCACCTTCTGTGACCACCTCACCTACACTTCAATTTTAGTTTATACACAACATACTACTCAGCTATTAAAAAAAACAAAATGCAGTTCTTTGTGGCCAAATGGGCCAAACTGGAAACCATAATGCTAAGGGAAATGAGCCAATCCCAAAAGGTTAAATACCACGTTTGCCTTAATTTAAGATGATATGATGTTATGTATAACATGTTATGTTTTGAATGTTATATGTTGTGAAATACAAATTTTTATCATAGGAAGTCTGAAAATATATTAGTAAAAATAGGAGGAAATTTAATTTTTTCTTCACATTTGCTAAAAAAACTTTTGACAGATTTTAATATCAGAATTTTAAAAAGCTTAAGAACAGAAGAATACAAGGCTATTTGACTTAAAAATTGGTATTGATTTTAAAGCCAGCTTGATACAAAATAGGAAAACTAGAAAAGAATTTCCACTAAGATCAGGAATAAGTAGCCCATTATGTCCAATGCCTAATATGCGTACTGTTACCCTGCAGGTGTTAGCCATCAGTATCAGAAAACAGAAAATAATTAGCAGAATGAAAATTGGTAAAGAATTGAGCTGAAATTTATTTGCAGATGAGGTAATATTGTACCTATTTGAATACTCTAAATAATTAATAGTAAAAATAACTTGAACACGGACTGTCATTGCATAATATGTAAAGTCACCACCTACAATGCCATCATTCCTTAGGGGCACCGATACATGTCCTGGCTGTTCTACTTCTGATCCTGCTCCCTGCAGAATGGCCTGAGAAAAGCAACAGGAGTTGGTCTGAGTGGTAGGGCCCATTCCACTCATCTGGGAGGCCAAAATCAAGTGCCTGGCTTCAACCAGGCCAAGCCCTGGCTGCTTGAGCCATCTGGGAAGTGACCCAGCTGATGGAAAATTTCTCTTCTTGTCTGTACCTGTCTTAGTTTCTCTCTTTCTGTCTCTGTCTCTCCTCTCTCTAAATCTGATTGTCAAATAAACAATCTGTTAAAGTTAACTTAGGCAAAGGTATTAATTATTAAACAAGGTTATAAATTAACATGCAAAAGTACTGTCATCATATATACCACTAATAACCAATTGGTGGATATAATGTAAGTGGGAAAATATTAAATTGACAATAGTGGCAATAGATTTCTTAAAGTATGAACCAAACCAAATACTGTAAGTAGTATATATGAAGAAAAATATAACATACATTTAGAAGACAAAAAATACACTTGAATAGATGGAAAGGATATCTCAACATCAACAAAGTATTTTTTCTCAATTTATGGAATGCTTGTATTTCAAAATTAGCAAATTTATTTTCTAGTGCTGAGAAAATTGGTGCTAAACATCTTACAACAAATTGACCATAAAAAAAAAAAAACAAAGAAATCATTTAAAATGAAAAACTTTGGTGAAGGAAGCAGCTTCTAACTCTACCAAATGTGAAACCACAACACAGAACTTCTTCAATTAAAGCACCTGATATTTGAATGGACAAATCAAAGAACACCCAGAGATGCGTCTAAGTTAACCTGAAAGTTAGAATGCAATAAAATCACATTTTCAAATCACAAATGAATTTGAAATTTTAGATAAAATTGTTGGGGGTAACTGCGTAGCCATTTGAACAAAGAATATTTTTTTCTCTTTTTGTGAAAATCTTTATTATATTTTAGTCAAAGGCTTATTGCTGCACTAAGTAAGGAGTTCAAGCAAATAAAGTGACTGTTGTTCAGCAGGAATATAGTCAAGAGCTATAAACAATACTCAAAAATTTCAACTTTTTATCACATGAAGTAAATTTTAAATATTCAAGATTATCACAATTTTGGCAGTATGTAATTTTTAACAGTTTGACAGATTTGAAACACTATACTTGCAGCAAAACTGGTAAACCATTTCTTTTTTTTTCAGTTTTTAAATTGTTGCAATAAAGAGAATTGATTTTACATATTTCTTATGTACAGTTCTAAGAGCATGATGATAATAACTGCGTACCATTTCCTCCTCTCTTTTCTTCCTTTTTTTTTTAACATACTTCAACTTATTTCATAATCTCAGACTTAATGCTAAGCATTAAATGTAGTGTTCAACAACTAAAAAGTAGAAAGACCACTGTTCCACAGGAATATAGACAAGAGCTATAAACCCTAGCTAAATCTCAAGAAGTCAATTTCACTCTTACACATTCAAGTTTTTGGTACTCTGTGTATCAACTTCTACAAGTCAGAGAAACCATATGACACGTGTCTTTCTGGGTCTGGCTAATTTCACTAAGCTTAATGGTCTCCATTTGCATCCATGTCTTTACAAAAGATAAGATTTCGTTCTTTCTTTTGGCTGAATAGCACGGCATCTGTATCTATGCCATCTTTTCTTTATCCTGTGATCAGTTGATGGACACCTGGCTTGATTCCCTGTCATAGCTATGGTGATTTGAGAGTGTATGAATAGGGGAGTACAGATAACTCTTTTATATGCTAATTTCACTTCCTTTGGGTAAATTCCCAGAAACTGGGTGGCTGGGTATTTCATTGTTCTACTTTCATATTCCTGAGGAATTTCCAGAGTTCTTGCAAACTGATTGTGCTAGCTTACATTCCCACCAACAATGTATTAGCCTACTTTTTCAACACATTTGAAACATTTCCCATTTCTTGACTGGATTGCTTGCTTTGTTGCTGCATTTCTTGAGCTCCGTACATATTCTGGATAGTAACCCTTTATCAGATGCATAGTTTGCAAGTATTTTCTTATTCTGTTGATTGATTTTCACTTTGTTGGGTGTTCCCTTTGCTGTGCAAAATCTTCTTAGCTTGATGCAATCACATTTGTCTATTTTTCATTTCATTTCCGGTACTTCTGGGGTCTTAGCCAAAAATTCTCTGCCTATGCCAAAATGCTGCATTGTTTTTCTTGTTTTCCTTTAGTAGTTTGATGGTTGTTTTAGGTTTAGGGTAGTTTTTGAACTATGATTCCAGATGGGGAAGTAATAAAATATCGACAAATTTACTGCATGAAAAACATTTACTTGCACATAGCAAAATTGAAATGATGAATTTCAGAAACAGCACTGGCAAGATAATGTTCTCATGTGCTAAAATTCACTAAGATTGAACAAAAAAAATTGAACTTAAAATGAACATAGCATCTAAACCATTTTTGAAAACAACCTTAACGTATTCCTTAAGTCTATCAAAAGATGTCCAAATGCATTCACAAAAGAGAAACATAAGTTTAAGTACACTGGATACTACTAAATTTGTATTTACACTGAAATATATTGGATGTCATCTCTCACTAATTAGACTGGCAAAAATCCAAGTCCACAATCAAGTATTGAAAGAATTGTTGAAAACATTCTCCTTCATTATTGTGGCAATACAAAATGAGATAACGATTTAAAAGGGTACTCTAATAAGATACAATAAAAGTGCAAGTATGTTTGGCCCAGAAATCCCATTTAGAACAATTTATCCTGAACATACATCTGTAGCACTTGTAATTATAAACTATTGGCAATTATTAAATCACTAATCAAAAAGAAAAGAAAAAGCTGCGTCTGTACCCACAGTGGAGTACTATGTAACTATAAAAAATATGAAGCAGCGGTCACCAACCTCCAACATGCAGTGTTAAGGGGAGAAAGACAAGTGCAAAGAAATATATATACTGTGCTACCCTTAATATAAGAGAAAAAATAAGAAAGCTTGCCTTTTTATGCAAAAAAATAAAAGAAAGGATAAACAGAAACTTGCACAACTAATTTCAGAGACATTTAAGACTAAACTTCTATGGAAGAGAATAGTTTTCTCTGGGCATAACTGTAGGTTATCGTCTAATTTTCACTTTTGGATTCACATAAACACTTTACATATTAACAAAACAACACATCTAACACATTTAAAGTAGAACTAAACTCTAAAAATCAATTTATTTCAAACACATTTGTAAATTTAGGGTTGAAAACTAAGTCAAGGAAGTAAATCAGTACTTTAACTACAAGAGCATATCCTTAGATGTAGGAACGAAGGAAGGAAGGAAGGAAGACCAACTAATCTTGAGCTTGCTGTAGTATGGATATTTGTAGCAATGGTAGCTTAACAAAAGGATCAAAATTGTATTGCTTTTGTAGTGTTCAGCTCAGAATGTATAACCTAATATGGAAACATAAGAAAATCACATCACGAAACTTTTGAATAAAATAATTAGCTTGTATATTTTAAGTGATAGCAAAAGCATGAAAGACAAAGATGGCGGCAACTTTTCCAGAAACTGAAGAATTACTGTGTTGCAATCAGTACTGGGGCTAAATTGTCGTATGGAGCATTAGTGAAATAAACTGAGGAAATTAAAATATAGACTGCAGACTAGATAATAACGTCCAATCAGTGTTGAATTTTCTGAATTTAAAAACTTGATCTAATCATGATCCTTTCTTCCTCCTATCTTGCAACTATTTTCCCCCAGTAAGTGGAATTGTACATAATTCACTAATTGTTTATGGTGAAGTTTTCTTTCACAAATTCCTGCATGTATAATATTAAATGGTGGAACAATTCAGAAAATATTTAAAAATTGATTTATGTAAAGATATTCTCAGAAAGCATTTAAAATAAGAAAATGTATAAAAGGGAAAATCAATGACTAATGACTTAATGATTGAGAAAATTAAAAATGTTCTGATATTTTTCAATATGTTTCAAAATTATTAGTAAAAACAGAGAGAGGACAAAAATAGATATAATGTTGATTTATTGATTAAAAATAATAAGATGGCATTTCAGAAATAGTACATTTTCATTTGCATTCACTAATTTTTTCCTTTTAGAAAGTGACCTCTGACAAAGAGTGAAAAACAATTTGCTGATACTCAGCCTCATTAGGTAGGTAAATCAATAACTACATAAAGGCAGAGTAGTTTGCTGGCACAAAGTTGCACGACCTTATTTTCAGCTAAATGTATCAAGATTTGTCCTGAAATGTTAAAAGATCATTTTTAAATGGTCAACAAAAAAAAATCTATAAAACAAGTGAATAATCGAATTACTTTTTATGCATATAATGGTGGATTGGTGGGGAAGAAAAAAATGGAGGAAATAAATTAGGATTTTTCTGTGAGCTGTTCAAAGCTGAAGACAGGTGAAGATGGTTAAGAAAAAAAAAACCCATGGCCTTATGTAAATATCTGTAGAATCAGGATTCCAGCCAATTGTAGAATTCAGTGTGCAACAACCAGCTCATGTTCCTGTGTACTCTTTTATTGTCACATCAGACCCCTTTCCTGGAGTGTATGTTTCCACTGCCACGGGGTGAGCCGGAGGGGCCAGAATTGGCCTGCCCAGGGCTCCTGCACAGTCCATCTGTCCTGGATCATGTTGTAGAACCACAATGTTTGTTTTCACTCCTGTTCATTTCAGCTGGGAGGCAGTTATTATTAGAATGAAAAATTAAGTCATTATGCTGTAGAAGCCTCGCTGGCTTTATCAAATTTATGGAGTTAATACAGCAAAATTATCTTTTATAGCTGATAAAAGCAGCTGTCGTTAGGCTGCTGGCCTGTTTTTAAGCAGGAAGAAACACAAAATGGCAACCATGTCGGGACACCTAGGCCAAGATGGAGGCGTCAGTGGTGATTGTGCAAGAGATGTGGTTTTTTTCTGAGGAGGATTATGTTTTATTAGTCCATCCTGTGGGAAAGAAACAAAACCCATAATTTCATGTTTTTTAAAAATAGCCATCTTCTGTCCTTGAGTAGCACTTCTATTTATAGTCTTGCCAATCTTCTGTTATTTAGTGAATGTTTCAATGAACAGTCCCTAGGACAAAAGCAGCCAAGTAGCAATCCCAGCATTTCAGAAACAAATAAATTCCAACTCAGTGTGTTCCCTGTTTCTAAAGAATTTTTCCAATGTCTTCAGGAGCCTCTCATCTCTTATCAAAGATTTGAATTGTAAAATTTCAGAGCCCAGTAAGTACTGCAATGGTACTTTTCATTCCAGGAGCTTCGTAGTGATAACTCATGCAAGCCACATCTGCTAGGGTCCCAGTGATGATGGTACCTATTAGACCAGAACAATGTGAGAGCAGTATTGCCTCCTTGGCTGAGGGTGGGAGAGGTTAAGGCATACTTGGCAGAGCCAGGACATTAGCAGTTGGGGATTTTTCAAAGCAAATTATTGAATATTTTCTCATCACTTAAAATAACACACAAAATGTCAACAAGACTAATCTTTTAATCCTTTGCTATAGATTTGGATTCTCCTAATATTCATATAAATATACATTTATGTGTTTATATATATTTGTGGATATTGGTTTTATTGTTGATTGCTGTTTTGGGCAGGTATATTTCTTTCTAAGTTTCATAAAAATCATTTTATTCTAACACAGCTTCTCTTTGTCAAGCTATTCTAAATATGGCCAAAGTAAATACCCTACAGCAAGAAGAGTGAAAGATCACTTGTATCCTCATGGCCAAACCATGTTACTCTCAGTCAACACCATGGCTCTCTTTTCTTTAATTAGTGCCCCAGGGGAGTAATATCTACTGATGTCAGGACATCTTTTTCTCTGAACAAGTTTCAGGATATAAACTCTCCAGGAATAAGGGCATTTAATAATTTAGGGAACAGTTAAGATAGCCTGTGTGTGTGTGTGTGTGTGTGTGTGTGTGTGTGTGTGTGTGTGTTATTTTTAGTCATTGTAATATTGAGAAATAAGAGAAATCTAAGACTCTTTTTAAGCAGACTGTCAGTCTCAGGAATTTGGGAATTCTCATCAGTACTCGGCTCCTGTTACTTCTGGTGAGGCACAACTTGGCTTCAAGTTCTATCTATGTTGATGTCTCCCCACCAAGCATGTTCAGCTATTAATCTCACTGTGCTTCTCTGTTGTGACACTAAACTGCTCTAAATTTAACAAAACATTACCCAGACTCTGGAAACAGACTGTGTGTGTATGTGTTTGTAGGAAAACTGCTTTCATCTAGGCATTGCCTTTACATTCATGTAAAAAAGAGATAGAACTATGATGTTCTGTTGGCTTGCTTTTGGCCTCCCAAACTGCTGTTTGCAAAGAGCAACACCCACGGTCTAAGCTGGCATTTCAATTGCACCTCCTGCTTGTCCATATAATTAGTATCATCAAGATCCCAGGTAGGATACTTGCATTCACTGTCATGGCGACTCCTCATCACTTGCCTCTGGGCTTCTGAGCCAGAACATGTGTCCCTCACACTTAGTCAAATTTCTTGAATTTCCAAGAAGAAAAACTTGCTTGTCTCACCTTGCTAGTCCTACCTTATTTAGGCAAATTTCACTCAAATGGTAAGATAATGAAGTAAACCAGATCAATCTATTGTAAGTTCTCTGCCCCCCCCCTTTTTATTCAAAAACAAACCAAAACAAACCAGAAATGCAGCTAAGCCTAAGATTCTATATCCATTTATGCACTGGCTGCCTACCCTGCACTGGTACTGCTCAGATTGACAGCTGAGACAGGTGCTGTTAGCCTAGATATTATATTACGGTGAGGCACGACAGGGAGCAAACACATGTACAGATAACATCGTTTCTGATAATCATGAGAACCTGTGGAGAGAAGAGATTTGAAGAGCAGCAGTTCAATTTGGAAGGCTGTTTGGAGATCACTCCAAGGATGTGCATTTGAGTGGAAAGATGAGAAAGAGTAACTGAGGATTGCAGTCAGAGGGAGCAGCTCAAGGGACCCCCTCAACTCACAAAATTGTCCAGAGAAAATGGTATGAATGCAAGAGTGGTCAATGCTTGAATTCTCTGGAGTGACAGGTGCAGAATTTTTTATTTGTCAGGACCTTTGGAAGAAGCCTAGTTTGCATAGTTTGAAGGAACCAGCTGGATCCTTTGATGTTTCACTCTGATTCTTGTAGTGGCTAGGGCTCTGCTGAGCCAGGGACCTACAAACTGCATTTGTGTAGTAACTTTCCCTACACCTCACAAACTGACCTTGCTCAAGGTATAATCAATGGGTTAGAAATAAATGGCTGGGGGCTGGCATACTGGCATAATGGGCTCAAATCTTTGGTCCTATGCATTCTAATGAGAGACCTGGAAGAAACTCCTGGCTCCCATCTTCACAACAGTCCAGTTCTGGCTATTGCAGCCATTGAGGCAGTAAGCCAGTGAGTGGATGCAAAATCTCTCTCTCTTTCTCCTTGATTTTCTGTATCTCTGACTTTCCAAGTAAAATAAATAAATCTTTAAAAAAATAGTTGGCTGATGTGTCTCCTAAAGAAGACAATATAATAGTTGGTGATGAGCAGAGGAACTGGTTTCCTGTCTACAACTTCTGTTCTAATCCTTTGCATTCCATTCATCCTTTCTCCAAATGTCTGCACTCTCTTCAGTTGTTTTGTCACAGCTTTCCACCTTTCTTTCCTCGGTGTATGCAAGTTTTCATTTTAAATAGTTACTATTGATGTGAAATGGATGATGCAAAGTAAGATCAAGTTTATTATTTTTTGCTGCGATCCTCAGCAGTCTCAGATTTCTTCCCTAATTTGGGAACAAGTGGACTATGTCTACTGATTCCGTCTGAAAAAAAGAAGTTGACAAAATACTGTTTGCGTATTTTTAATTATTGCTTTCTTCATTCTCTGCTTGAGGGTTTCCAGGGAAAGACTAGGGGGCACATGGCTAGGGGAATACCATCTTGTGGTCTAAACATCATAATCCTCACAGTGTACAGGGTGCAGAGACACAGAAAGGTAACTCTAGAGCAGCATAAAGAAGCATATACAAGTGTGAAGATCTTGCACATCCTGAGATCACATTCACCCTGCTCCCTAGAGATTCCTAGTTCTAGCTCCCTGTCAAGGAAACATCAGAGCAGTCTAACCTTGCATGATTCTGAGAAGACACTGCATTCTGAGATACTTACAGTCATTGCTAATTAGTCCCATGGTTGCTGCTCCAGCTTCCTGACGGAGTTATGGTTGAAATGCCTTAGTTATTATTTTCTACACAGACAATAACAATGTTTCATAATTCTATAGACCTTCAACATGAAGTCTGGCTTCAGATGATGACGCACATGGGTGTTGCAAGTTTTATTATCTTTGTTTCCTGACTAAAGAGTTAAAGACAAGTGAGGAAAGACTTCTCAAGAATTAGTTGATATTTGTGATGGGCAATTGAAATGCGGACCCTGGAAAGTTGAAAGGCAAAGTTTCTACAAGCCCAATGTGGAGAAAAGCCAGTAGTTTATTTAAATTCTTCTCACTCAATACTTATTTTCACCTGAGGGGTTCATTTGCAGGATGAGAGATTTCATTTGGTTACTAAAGATTGTGTTCATAGTATCCAAATATTGCAGTGTAGAACCAGAAAAAAATAAAGTCAATTATGTGGATACATGTAGAGTCTGAAGCTTTGCTAGTACACACACAGAAAACCAGTTCCTATTCTTGGGACCCTGCACTTGCATGGGAGACCTGGAGGAGACTCCGAGCTCCTGGCTTTGGATTGGCTCAGTTCCTACCATTGTGGCCACTTGGTAGATGGAAGATTTCCTCTTTGTTTCTTGGCATCTCTGTGTATCTGAATTTCCAATAAAAATAAATAAATCTTTTCTTAAAAGAATTTCTCATTATCACAGGGAATTGGGAGAATATGTGGGATAAATTCAGCTGTAAGAATATTTATGGAACAGTGAGCAGCAGGGAAAAAATGAAAATCAAGTGTCCAGATATAAGGATTGGTCGACAATTTCCCATACACCCACCTAATAAGATACTGTGCAACATTTATAATAATTTGGTGCAGAAAGATATGTCTTAAATATTTTTGAATGAATAAAAATGTATGTACAGATTTAACTATATGAAATTATTTTGGAGGCCAAACATTATTGAATAACAATGGTTTATTACAAAGATAAAGTATAATACAATTTCTATAATTAATAAAAATAAAACAAGTATATGGATATAAACAAATTTATGCATAATGACACTGAAAATATTTTTAAATACTTGCAGTGGTTTCTTCAAGATAATAACATAAAACATTTATCATTAGAGGTTATTATTATTATCATTCGTTTTCCTGTTTCTTCAGATTTTTCTTTAAAGGAATGTAATCTATCATAATAATAAGAAATTATACTTCTATCTGCAAAAATTTTTAAAAAGGAATTTATGTCACAAATTTGTGTGAGAGTTGTTTTCATTATTTAACCTTGATTCCTCTTCTTTCAATAATATAACACTCTCCTCATCTTAGACATCTTAAAGAGTAGCCAATGAAATGTGAGCCAAGAGGAAAAAAAACATGATTTAACAACTAATTAACTGGGCTTCAAGAACTCAGACACACACACACAGAGTTTGGGTTTCAAGTCATTTTTAGATACTTGTTAGTTGGTATAGTCACAGAATGGTAGAACATCTGTTGGTAGTAGTAGTAAACCAAGGATAGAACATTATCTATTAAATTCCTATATAGTGCTAGACTAAACTGAACCAGGGCCCAGGTACAACATGGCTCTTTTCTCTCACCTTCTTTTTTTCTAATTCCACAGTGTGACTGCCCTGGAGCTTAGCAAAATTATATCCCAATCCCACTCACATTTACTGTGGTTGTGGAAATCCAGGCTTCAGTTCAGCAAATATTTTCAGTACCTACCATTATTTTCCTGAGACCACTTGCTCTCAGAAAATACTGTAAATACCAACATACATTTAATCCATTCCACATTGTATTTATCCTGTTATTATTATCACCAACAAATGTAAAAATGATGATCACAATTATAACCAAGACAACATGAAAGACCTTCAATGAATAGAGGAAAATTAGATTACCTGCACTTGACTATTCTTAACAAAAATAGTGAATTTACATTAGAGAAGACTTTCTTTAGACAAAACATAAACCAAAATATTGTTTACTACTAATTTAGATGGTTGTCTTTCAAAGGTGAAGATGAACGTTTGTTTTTTTTTAATAAATCAATCAGCAGGACTCAATTGTCTCACTAATTTCAAAGGCAGACAGACCCTTTCCCATGTAGTACTTCATAATTAGAGTTGTTTTTACTGAGGAGAAATTCACACTGTGTTAGTTTGCCTTTGTGTTTTCTCAAAATCCCACCAAGACCTCTATTTTCTCTTGTGCTAAGAGTTCTCAACTTTGGTACGTGTAGTAATTAACTGAAATTTTGAAATTTTGATCCAATAGGTCTTGGGATGAGCTAGAAGAATCTGAATTTATAAGGCCTGGAGATTCTGATATCTGGTTCAACTAAGAAAAGAATGCTTACAAGTCTCTGTATAACTAAATGGTCAAGTGAGATTTTTCATCTTTCCCTTTTTCTACCAAACTCTCAGTCTTTCTATATCTGATTTAGATCACAGATACCCCTTCATATCTCCAGTATTAAATTATTTATCACTTTACTGGGAAAGATAATTGATTCATCATCTTTAGATATCTGAGAGTTTTCTTGGGGTCCTAGCTGCTATTTCAAAGTTAAATGCCAACTGTTTTTCCCAGGACAAAAACTTAGCTCCATACTTATGTGAAGTTAAAACCTTAATAAAAGAATTAATGAATTGGTGTACTTGGATTTTTTTTTTTTTTTGCTTTGAAAATCCAAGGATTATTTTCATGGCCTTAATATACATGCTACCCTAGCTAAATCTAGTATAAAAGAATATATCAGACATCTAAATTTTCTGCGATTTTTAAAAAATGTAATTCAGGATATAGCCACTGTGAGAAAATCTTCCACCTAATGATGTTGCTTGATGAAAATTTTTCTGTATGAGTAAAAAGTATACAAATTGAGTCTACCTGTTTGTAACTCAGAGACAGAGAATCTTTGCTGTGTTTCAACTCAGCGATAATGTTCTTCGTTTCCCAGGGTTTAGAGAACCCTGTTGTAGATGTGATATGATATGGAGTCTCAAAACACAAAACATCTGTAGAGAAGATATGAGCAGTTCGTTTTTCCTTATTTATGTCTGATGGCTGAGACAATGTTTATGGAAGGGAGAATTTGTTTAAGTGAATGTCTGAACACTGTAAATCTTTTGTCACACTTTATCTGGCTTCAAAACTGATGTAGTGACCCAGGAACTCTATACATATACTCACAGGCATATGCATAGGCTTATAGCCATATATACATATGTGTACATATATCCCAAGAAAGAGATTACTGTTTTGCTGTACGCACTTAGGGAAATTTTTGGACATAGTAAGGCAACTATATATCTGTTTGTTTCAAGTGCCAGGAAAGATTGGAAAGACAGAATATAAATATAATGTGAACGTAACACCTAACACAAAAATCATAGCAAAAATGTTATGTTTTGAATGAAATGTACAATTTGAAATTAGAATTGCCTAGATGAATAATCTTTTTGAAAGAATATTATTATTACAAATATTTTACCCAAAATTGTTTAGATGGACACTCTGTGTATAGAAGGTTGGGGTGGAATTTTTAGCTTGTCATTTGAAAGTGAAGGGAAACTATGCCATGGTAAAAACTTGGGGGAAAAATAAAGGAGGAAGGAGAATTATGGAGAGTGAATGCAGGCAAGAGGAGTATCACCACACTCAAATGTGTATTGTCAAAAAAATTAAAATATTTATATAAATGCATAATTTTAAAAAGAATTATGCCTAATGTAAAAAAAAGTGCTATATGGGAGAAAACTACATGTAAAAATACTGAATCATGAAAAATATGGAGAAAGACTTTTGGTGAGAGCGCAAAGGATTTACACTACTTTACCCCCTGCCCTGTACGATTTCTGCTGAGAAGTCTGTAGCCAGGAAAAGTGGAAGTTCTTTATGTGTTACTGATGTAGTTTGTCTTTCAGATTTGAGAATTCTCTCTATGTGTATCCTTAGGGTTGATCATATCATGAGGCCGACTTCGTTGATTTGAATCTGATTGGTGACTTTTTGATCGTCCTACACCTATATAATTGTGTCTTTTTCTAGGTTTGGGATGTTTGGTGTTATCTATTTAAATATGCTTCTTACCTCTTTGGCATTTTCAAGTCCCTCTTGAATTAAAATTATTTAGACTTTGGCTCTTTTCATGTTGTCCCAATGCTTCCATAAGCTTTCTTCATTCCACCTCTAACTTTGCATTTTCAGGGAACTTGTTCTTATGCTCATTATTCTTTTCTACTGTTTGCTGCTCTCACTATATCATATTTGATCCTCACTTACTATCCATTGATTCACCCCCCATGTGGCCGCATTGACGGGAGCTGAGTTGATCCGAAGCCTGGAGCCTAGAGCCTCTTTTGGGTCTCCCACATGGGTGCAGGGTTCCAAAGGGTTCCAAGGCTTTGGGCCGCCCTTGATTGCTTTGCTATGCCACAAGCAGGGAGCTGGATGGGAAGCGGGGCTGTCGGGATTAGAACTGGTGCCCATATGGGATCCTGGCACATACAAGGCGAGGACTTTAGTTCCCAGGCTATCATACTGGTCCCTAGTTTACAGTCTTGCCTTGATTCACTGTTTCTGAAGCAGGAGACCAAGAGTCTCCTCATGCCATGCTACTTGAGCTGGGGAAAGGTTGAATTGAGCAACTCTTTGATTCTCGGTTTCTTCAGTGGATCATTTCACAAGGTTACACTAAACCCAGCATTGCTCTCTCTCATGTGGCTTCGTAGAGCTTGTGGAGGTACTTAGTGAATGAGCAGCTTTTTACACTGGTATCCCTGAAGAGGTGACAACACCAGTATCTTACTCAGCTGATATATTCCTTGGCCTCCTCCACACATTTTCTAATAATGCTTCTCATTGAAAGAAAATTTTTCCTCAAGTTCACATTAGAAGCTGTATTTTCAGCTTTTAATACAAAGAAGTCAATAATTCATTTAAAAACTTTAATATTCTTAGTCTTCCCAATATAGGCTACAGGATGAGAGGAAAGTCCAATAATATTGAAAAGGGTTATGATCAAAATTTTTTCCATGTAAATATAAAAATCCATAGGTAAAACCTGAGTAGAAACAGATTCTAGTGTGTGCAGGTCAGTCAGCTACCGAAAGGAATGGATAAGCTCTTTTGAGGTGTGGCAGTCAGCTTTAAAAGGATTGTAATTTTAAAAAGTTTAATGTACTAAGGTGTCTCCAGAGATAATTTTCATGTAGAAGAACAAAAGCAGATAGAACATTGTTTATGGTTATCAGATTTGAGAGCACTTCTCATTCTTCCATTGAATGTTTTAGTACAGAAATTTTGTATTCCCCAATGTATTTGGACTTTGAGAGCTGAATCAAAATAGCAACAACATTCTGCTGAGACTTAGAAAAAGACCCTAAGATATATTGAAACACAAGAGATGCTGAACAGCTAAAGCAATCTTAAAATAAAATACTTAAATAAAGCCAGAGGCTTTACAATATCAAATTTCAAGGCATATTGCAGTGTAGTTAGAATCAAAATAGCTTAATACTGATACAAAAAATAGCCATGTGGACAAATGGAACATATCGGAAATTAAGCCATACACATATGAGTAACTAATATTTACAAGCAAGCTGAAATCACTCCACGGATAAAGAACCAAAGTTTGATACAGTTTCTTATTTTATCCTATACAAAATCAACTTACAATAAATTTGGGTCAAACTACTAGAGAGCAAAAGGGAAAACACTGAAGTATATTGGCATAGGGAAAAACTCACTGGAAAAAGACCTTGGAAGCATGACAGGAAGACAAAAATTAAACCGGATTACATCAAGCAAACAAACATTCGTAAAGCAAAGGAAATACTCAGTCAGGTGAGGATACAACCAACAAATGGGGGAAAATATTTTAAAACTCTACAGCTGATAAAGATTAGCATCTAAAACATATGAGGAACTCAAGAACGTCAATAAGAAAACAAATAATCTAGTTAAGAGATGTATAAAGGATATGAATATTTTTCAAAGGATGAAATACAAACGGCCAGTAGATACATGAAATATACTTAGGATGCTACCATCAGGGAAATGCAAGTAATAAAACACAATGAGGTCTCACTTTGCCCCAGTTTGAAAAGCTATCATCATACAAAAAAGTAAAAAATGCTGACAAAGATGTAGAGAAGAGATGACCTAATATATTCTTTTTTTTTAAAAGATTTATTTTATTTTTCATTACAAAGTCAGATATACAGAGAGGAGGAGAGACAGAGAGGAAGATCCTCTATCTAATGATTCACTCCCCAAGTGACCACAACAGCCGGTACTGCGCCAGTCCAAAGCTAGGATCCAGGAACTTCTTCCAGGTCTCCCACACAGGTGCAGGGTCCCAAGGCTTTGCGCCATCCTCGACTGCTTTCCCAGGCCACAAGCAGGGAGCTGGATGGGAAGTGGAGCTGCCGGGATTAGAACCAGTGCCCGTATGGGATCCCGGTGCATTCAAGGTGAGGACTTTAGCTGCTAGGCCATTGCGCCAGGTCCAACCTAATACGTTCTTAGTGAACTTCTACAACTAGCATGGAAGGCAGTTTAGAAATTCCTCAGAAATCTGAAAATAGATCTGACAGCTGAGCCAGCTGTCTCATTCCTGGGAATTTATCAAAAGGCAACAAAAGCAATATTTGAAAGTTATCTGTACCCTCGTGTTTAGAGAAGGTCAATTCATACTAGTTAAGATAAAGAATTAACTCAGGTGTCCATCAACTGATGACTGCATGAAGAAATTTTGGGAATATATCCAAAGGAAATGAAATCTGCATATGAAAGAGTGACCTACAGCCAGGTACTTATAGCAGCACAATTTACAATAATGAGGTAATGGAAGCAACCTAGATGCCCACCAACAGATGAATGGATAAAGAAGCTGCAGTGCATCTGCTGTATCAGATACTACTCAGTCATTAAAACGAATGAAATCCTACTGCTTGCAGCAAAATTGTCCCAACTGAACATGCTTAGTAAAATAAACCAAAGGACAAATATGTGTTCCTTATATGTGTTCTTTAAGATAGCCTATAGACAAAGTACAAAATAAATTGATATAGATAATCCTGTATATACATATTTTCTCACATATGAACAGCATAACAGAGACTAACATATAGAAAGTAAAGTTATGTTGCAGTACACGTCTCTACTCCCAAATAAAAATAGGACTTGTATTAAAACAGGTGAATATACCTGTATAGTATGATACTTTTTACTTTATAGAATGATCTTTTCCTATACCTACCTTATCATGGTACATTTAAATAACAGAAAGTTAACCTTATAACAGTTACTAAGGAACTATTTTTCCATAATAAGTCAAAGAATAACAGCGAGGGGGGAAAAGAGAGGGAGGGGAGAAGGATGGAAGAACGGCTATGCCTATAAAACTGCATCATGGTAAATAATAAATATATTTTAAAAAAGAAATTGTGGTATATAAACATGATGGATTGCTACTCTTAGTCATAAAACAAAATGAAATCCTGCCTTTTGCAAGAAAATGGATGCAATGGAAGACCATTATATTTAGTGAAATATGTCAGTCCAAAAAAGACAAATAGCATATGTTTTCTCTAGCTTGTTGTAACTAATAAATAAGGAGTGTGCCAAAAAAGTCATGTATATGAATGAAATGACATCTTGAGGTTTGATTACTGTTTATAGTCCTTGTCTGTACTCCTGAGGAGCTGTGACTTTTCTTACTACTTGTTGAAATCTTTATTTAGTGGAAGATTTGGCTTGTGATTATAAGGGACATTACAGTGTGTCATTGTGAAAATTAAAAGAAAAATAAAGAAGAAAGAAATGAGGAGGAATGCAGGAGGGATGGCAGAGGAGTGGGTGTGAATATCATGATGTTCTTCGAACTGTATGTAAAAAGTACATGACATCTGTCCTTTTGATGTTTATCATTCTGATGGCTATGGCAGAGATTGTGATCTCGTCATTCTGTTTAATCCTGTAGTACATCAATTTGGTATCTCAACGTATCAGACTTCTTTTGTATCTTTTCATCAAGGTTTATAATGAGGCTAGCATTGTGGCACTGCTACTTAAGCCACAGCTCGTGACACTAACTTTCTGTATCAGGGTACCTTTTAAGTACTGGCTGCTCTGCTTAGTACCCAGCTTCCTGCTAATGTGCCTGGGAAAACAGCAAACTAGCCCACATATCTGAGCTGGTGCCACCACTACATGGGAGACCTAGATGGAATAATGAAGCTAAACTAAATTGCTTGGTGCAGTTTTGAAATCCATGAAAAGTTTATAATAGTACATCTTTTCATGAAAATTGTATTTTTTTTTTCACAAAAATAAAATTAGTTTTCAGAAATTTTAGTAGAGAAGAACATGCCTTGCAGCTGCTTATTTCCATTCAGGGAAATAAGAGAATGCAAAATGATTTGAAAGAGTATGATGATGGTCTGTTACTGCAAAACTATTCCTTTCCCCCAAAATGATTTTACTTTGCAAATTGAAGACATCTCTACCAGTCTTCCTCCAGCCATTTCTAGTTTAAGCAGTACTTCTGTGTAAGACAAGACCTCCAGTGTTGACCTCCAGTGTTACCATTTCAATTTCCCTATCTTTGTGTATGCCTCTGCTCTTTTTTTCTCTTTCAATGTTTTCATCATTTTTCTTTCATTATCTGGCTAAAGGTGATTACTTTTTCATTTCAGATTAGAAGAAATAAATCATTATTATTATATAATTTTCCTCCCAGCTCTAGTGTTTTTGAAGGCAAGCTGAAACATACTAAACACATTGCTTTTCATCTTTGCTTCCATGTATCCCATTTCCTTCTTCCCTCACCTGCCTTCCTTGAAATTCTTTTAGATAAAATGTTGAGAAACGGGAAAACAACATTAGAATGCACGCAATGAGGCCATTCAAGTAAACAAATCCACAGTTAATCAGAATTTTGCTATACCTAGGGACATGGGTATATTTTAAAAATCACATTAAGTGTAGGAAATGCCATTGCTTTCAACCTCAGGGATGGGAAATACAATTTTTTAAAAAGTGGAAAACTTAGGGTAAATAATTTGGTTTAGGATTAGAACTGAAATTCATATGAAACACACGCAAAATATCTTCAAAAAGTTCATGGAAGTGTAAATATTTTAGTTCCATTTTATTTTTTCCATAAATGTTCAGTTTTTGAGTGACTGAGAGAGCGAGAGACAGGAGGGGTAGGGGAAAGAGAAAGGGAGAAAGAGGGAGATGTAGACAACCCTTCTCGGGGTTGAGCTGCTGTGTCAAATGCTGCTTCTTCATGAACTCCTTTTGAAAGTCTCTCACAATAAGGAAGGTCTGAACATTAGTAAGAGGTTGTCAAAAAAACTTAAATGTTAGTGCAAAGGAGTTCTCGCTGGACGAATTGGGGACAATTTTAGTGCAGCAGTAAGTATTTGTAGTAAAGGTTGTAACTGCTGGAAAGGAACAGGAATCAGTGATGTAAGTCACTAAACAACACTACACTAAAACTTTACTAATGAATAAGATCCAAACTATTATTTCAATTTTACAACCAAAAAAATTAAAGTAAACTGAGGCTTGGAAAAGCTAATCAACTTTTTCTTTGTCACAGTACTTGAAGTGCTATTTTCTGGGTAGTAAATCCAAATCACACAAACTATAGAGACCAAGTTCTTAAGCAGTATATTTGGTTTTCTAGTTTTGATCTCACCATTATTTTTTCCAGTTTATTTATTTTTTTTATTTGAAAGGTGGTGGAGTTACAGAGAAAGGAGACAGACACATAGAAAGAAAGAAAGAAAGGAAGGAAGGAAGGAAGGAAGGAAGGAAGGAAGGAAGGAAGGAAGGAAGGAAGGAAGGAAGGAAGGAAGAAAGAAAGAAAGAAAGAAAGAAAGAAAGAAAGAAAGAAAGAAAAGAAAGAAAGAAAGAAAGAAAGAAAGAAAGAAAGAAAGAAAGAAAGAAAGAAAGAAAGAAAGAAAGGAAGAACTGAGATATCTTCCATCTTCTGGTTTATTCCTGAAATGCTGAAATGGCTGCAAAGGCCAGAGCAGAGCTGATACCAAGCCAGGAGCTAGGAACTTCCTCTGTGTCTCCCATATGGCTTCAAGGACACAAGGATTTGAGTCATCCTTCACTGTTTTCCCCAGGCCATAAGCAAGGAGATGGATTGATAGTGGAGTACATGGGACATGAGCTAACGCACATATGGGATACTGTCACCACAGCTGGAGGCTCAGCTTACCATGCCATGGTATGACTGGCTCCCTGATATTGCTGCTTTCAAACCAAGTCTAGGACTTCATGGTCTGATTGCTGGCTTTTTTTTTTAAGTGTTTGGTAACCAACTCCCTGGATATGAGCACATTACCTGAAACTTTCATATGTATGTGAAACTTGCCTACACATTCTTTGAATGACTTCTCTGTGTCTGATGGGAATGCTGTGGGTGAACATCAATACTTACAAATTTTTCCTGATTCAGGTTTGATGTTCAGGAATTAGAATTACTGTTGATGTGATTTTGATTTAAAGTGCTCTCCCACTGGTGAGCGTGAGAATCAGGGCTTAGGGTGGGCTTGGATAGACAGGCAGTGGCACCCACCAGCATGAGTGTAGTTTGAATAGTGGAGTCAGTTGATTGAGTTAGACTTCAAGCCCATTGATGTGTATGAGTGCTGAATGTTATGTGGGACAGACTGGACTAGTCTGCTGCACATATTGGCAAGCACAGGAAGTAGGTCTGGGGTCAAACCTAGCGGTGATTATTTGGGGGCTGCTCCAAATAGGCTGCAGTTCTCACTGGTGTATGTGAAGGCTGAGTGTGTGGTGGGCAGGGTTGGTTTGGGTTGCAGTACCTATTGATTTATGTAAGAGACGGGGCTGGAGACAACTGACCCAGCAATTGCAACCAGCTGCATATGTGTTGGCTGATGTGGGAGACAGATTGAGCCAGACCCGATATTGGAAAGCACACACAAGAATCAGGTTTAGGATCGCCTCAGATGAGGTTTTTTTGGGGCTCCCCACAACTGAACCAGTGGATTCAGAACTCCAACCAAGGGGGGAATTGTGGAATCAGTGGTCTGACCATGGAGTGTACATGGCAGAACTGGGTCTCCTCAGTGGCTAAGACAAAGCAGTGGATGGCAGGTCCAGAGGCAAAAAATATGGTCGCCAATTGGGGCCTGCCGAGGACATCTGGTACCATAGCAGAGGAATGAAGGAAGAACAAATTGGTCAACCACCCCAGCAAAGCATTGACAGTAAATATCTGCGTGAACAGAGAATCTATGTCAGCCAATGGACCTTGGAAGGATTTTCTCATCATTGGGTCAGTGAGATGAACGTTTCAGAACTATAGAAACCACTTGAGCAGAACCCTAGAAGCATGCTCCACATTCACATTGGGGATGTTGGAATGACATTGAGTAGCCGTTCCCCAACCCTGGGTACTGAGGCAGTTGGGAGGTTGGGTGCAGTCTCCTGTTACCTTTCCCCTTCCCCCAGATACAGAAAGAGGAAAAAGAATATTTAGAATCAAGGATCTCACCCACTTTCCCCTAATCTTCAACACTTCCTACCCTGATCAACTCTGTAAACATCATTAAAAAATAAAGTTTTTTTTTAAAAGTTCATCTAAAGAAGACTTTTGGAGAGTACCCAGATAGCAGAAAGCAAACCAATGTACTACTCTCTCCCTTGATTCTGAAAAAAGAGAACCAGCCAGCAGATCAGAGTTCAGAACATATCCTATAACAGTTCATAAGCTAAAAGCCAGCAAAGTTCAACATCTCCCCATGTCTCCCTTGCTAGAACTTTCCCATTTAATTACAGTAAAGGGTTTGCAGGCAGAGAAAAATTGAAAAAATAAAATCAGGCTTGCTCAAAACAGGTTTACTCTTGAGATAGCACAAATTAGATGTAGTCTGGGATTTAATACCACTTGACTGACTGGCTAGCTAAGACTTGGCTTTAATACAACACAAGAGAACCAAGATTTGAGAAAAGGTCTGTCAATTTGGCCACACAGTCCTTACAACCACTAGTTAGCATACAGCCTCATGTTGTTCTTCATGTCAGAACTTGGCAATATCTTATATTTTATGCCCTGAATTACTAAAATTTTAAGCCAAATACATGAAGGAATTAGTCATGGACTTAGTTTCTCTTTGACTTCATATTCTTAAAGTAAATCCATGACTGTTTTTCATCACAATTATGGGTTTTAGTGTATAACAGTAATCATGCAGTATCTTATGCCTAATTTCATAACATTACAGAGTAGAGTTAGCCAAAAACCACTAGGACAGCATTAAGGATCTGTGGGTTGTTGGGGGCACTGCAGTATTTGCCAATTTCCTCTTCCATCACCCTTCTTACATAATGGGTCATCTTTGAAAAAAGAACATATTACTCACAGTGAAAATCTAAAATAAGTATAATTCAGGTGATAATCACAAACCAAATATAATATTTTCATGAGAAGCTCATTTAGAACATGAGAGGTGCCATGAAGTTAAATGACATGTTACTAGATATGACAGTCTCCATTACACAGCTACTATACATCCCCTTAAATGAAGAGCCACAAAACAAAATCAACATCCGGGAGAAAAAAGAAATTAACAACACCAAGAAGTTAAATAACATGCTATTAAATGACTAACATGTAGCTGAAGAAATGAAAATCAAGAACTTTCTTGAAGAAAATGATGCCACTGCATGATCTATGAGTCATTGAATGATTTAATCAGAAGGAAGTGTTTTGAAGAGATAAAACCAACAGAAAACAACAAAACCCATGCGATATAGTTTCTGCTGATCTTTGATGAAGTGTGTCTCCTCCAGACAATCAACACATGGGTTTTGTTTTTTAATCCAGTCTTCTAATCTATGACGTTTGATTGAGCTTAAGCCATTTACATTCAGAGTTTAATATACATGGATGTTACTTTGGTCCTGTCATTTTAAGAATGGGTTGTTCATTGGTTTAGTCTTCTGCTGTCATTTTACTGGGATGTTCATCACACTTGCCTTTGGTTTTGTCAAGAGAACATCTTGAAGTCTCATTTGTAGAGCATATTTGAAAGAGGCAAATTCTTTTAACTTTTCTTTACTGTGGAAGAATTTTATTTCATTTTCAAAGACAAAAGAAAGAAAGCTTTGCTGGATATGTTATCCTGGGCCGACAATTTTTTTCTTTTAGAATATGGAATATGTCATTCCATTCTCTTCTTGCCTGTAGAGTTTCCTGTGAGAGATCTCCTGTGAGCTTAATTGGCATTCCTTTATATGTCAATTGATTTTTTTCACATGCACATTTAAGGATCTTTTCTTTCTATTGTTGATTTTGTATCATGACTTCATTTAAGGGGATGTACAGTAGTTGTGTAATGGAGACGGTCATATCTAGTAACATGTCATTTAACTTTATGGCATTGTAAATTTCTATTTTTCTTTCTATTGTGGATTTTGTATCATGACTTTTCATTTAAGGGGATGTACAGTAGCTGTGAAATGGAGACTAACATCCAGATGTGAGGATGCAGTGTGGTATGCATTTCTGCTTCCAGACAAAGATGGACTTACAATGAAACTGTTTACTATATCTTGACAATAGGATTCTGGACTCTCTGCCATTGTCCATGCCCGCAATGATGAACATATGACTAAGTGTGAAGAACTATATGTTAGTAATGATATAGAGGAACTTGGTGGGGGGGAGGGAATTGGGGAAGGGATAAGGGAGTATGGAGCTGTATCATAAAATGATAGCAATAATAATAAAATGCAAAAAAAAAAAAGAACATGAGAGGTAAATAATTTAGAATGTGAAGTTTCTTTAAGGTCTTGCTTCAATTTGCACCTGACTGTTCTGAAGCTGTATGACCTGTAAATTAAGGTGGTATTTCTCTTTCATGTGAGTTGAACATGTTGGAGACAAGAAAGCAGATGGCAGTTTCTATCTCTTCCGTGAGTGTTTGTCTCCTAGAAGGATGCTTTTAAGTGGCAAGTAAGAATCTTGGCTGTGTGAATATTCTTCATCTAATGAGTGGGTTAGTCCCATTTCCTTCAGCAGCGTCATTTTCATGATTATTACCAACTAATTTCAAAATCAACGAAACAAGAATTCAAGCATTTTTTCAGAGAATCAAAATTGCACAACTATGTACTTTTAGGACTCATATCCTGGAGATAAATTCTTGACAAATGAGACAGCTTTTTTAAACAAATTTATTTTTAAAATATATTTTTATTTTGAATTTTGAATTGTGTGGTACAAATTTGTATAAGCTGGGATTCTCCCCCAAACTCCCACCCTCAACAGATTTTCCCCATTTTACTACAATGGTGTAGTCCTTCATAAGGAGTCATAATTCTATCAGTCTCTTATTTAAGTGTACCCCGACATTGCTGGTACAATGTCAGACAGTCCAGCATCACAGTAATATCTGAGTAATATTTTGTTACGTATGTATGCCACATTGATTTTATGCCTTCACCTGTAGACACCAAGGTCGATTCCGTATTTTGACTATTGTGGTTAGTTCTGTAGTGAACATTTGGGAATGCAAGTACTTGTTTTATATCATGTTTTCAGTTCTTTAGGTTTTGTACCCAGAAGCAGGACAAGTATTTAGACATGTGTTTAGTGTTTTTGGCAGACATGTATTTAAAGATGCATTTAGTGTTTTTAAGGAACCTTCATATTGTTACCAATTATGACTCTAATTATTTTCATTCCCGTCTTGCCACAAGCACTGCTTGCATAGTTCCTTTCCACCACACCCTCACCAGCATTTGATCCTTTTTTTTTCTTTTGCCTATTGGTTAATATTTGTTTTAGCTGGAATAAAATAATACCTCCTTGTTGTTTTGATTTGTATTTCCTAGATAGCTAGGGATGTTGAAAATTATTTTGATATGTCTTTTGATCATTTACATTTTTTCTTTTCATAAAGGTCTAGTTTGCAGCCTTTGCTCATTTCTCTTAACTGGATTGTTTTGACAGTTGAGGTTTTTGAAATTTTTGTATATTCTGGATATTAATTTTTTGTTAGTTGGCTATTTTTGCAATATATTCTCCCATTTTGTGGGCTGTCTCTATGCTCTATTTTGCTCTATTTATGCTGTCTCCTTTGCTGTGTAGAAGCCTAATCTGAGATAATCTTATATGTCTGGTTTTGCTTTTGTTGCCTGTGAATCTTCTAAAAAAAATTGTTTCACCTGATGTCTTAAATTGTTCTCCTGGTTTTGTCTTCTTGTAGTTTCATGTTTAGATCTGTGATTAGTTTCTGACTGCTTTTTGTACAGGTAAGGGAGGGAAAAAGAGGGTTGGGGAAGTTTCAGTCTTCTTCATATGGATATTTGGTTTTCCATTTATTGAGCACCATTTATTGAGGAAATTGCCTTCCTCTTGTACATGCTTTTTGACATTTGTAAACAATTACTTTCAATACCAGTATGTGATGCTGTTTTGGTAATAATACCTTTGTAGTATGTCTTAGTTAAGACATGGTGACACCTCTAGCTTTGTTCTTTTTGTCTAGGATGACTGGATGTTCAGGAACATTTGTGCTCCCTTATGAATTTAGGACTGTTTTCTTCCTAGTTCCATAAAGAATTTTATTTGTATTTTGATGAGAATTGTACTGTATCAGTTAATTATTTTATATACTATAAACATTTTTATAGTATTTATTCTTTCAATACACAAACATAGAAAATCTGTTTTTTTGGTGTCTCCTTCAATTTCTTTCGTTAGTATATTGTAATTTTTGTTATAAATTTTTTCACATATTTGGTTAGATTTATTCCAAGGTAATAAATTTTAAAATTTTTCTTCTTGTATTTATTTTGTACCCTGCAAAACATGAATTAATTTATTAGTTTTATACTTTGTTCATGGAATCTGCATATTTGTCCACATATGGAAGCATGTGACTGGCTACTGTTCCACTCACATGCCTTGATTCCTGTTATCTAATTGCTCTGTCTAAAACATTTACTATAGTATTGGTTAAGAATAGTTGAGGTGGGGCATCGCAATTGGTTCTGGATGTTAGAAGAAGCATTTTCAACATTTCCCTAGTCTGTATAATGTTGGCTATCTGTTAGTTCATATAGCCTTTATTGAGATGTTTACTTCACATATTAATTTGTTGTTTGTTTGATTTGATTTGTAGTTTGTTGATTTTATGCAGGAAATTATCTTTATCATTGCCTTTGGGTGCATTGCCTGCATATCAGAGGCAGTGACCCATCCAAAAACAACTAGTCAAGAAAGAAGAGTGGCTGAGATCATACACCTGTTTCTTTTTGTTCACACTTGTTCTTGGTGTTTGTATGTATACCTGCTGTTGATCCTAGCATGTTGGCCAAGAGATCTCCAAGGTCTATGTCATAAGCAATAAGAAATATTTAATGGATTATTTAAAAATCTCAAACATGACCCAGATGTTAACTAATACCACATTCTTTTTTTTTTTAAGATTTATTTATTTCTTTACTTTTATCAGAAAGTCAGATTTGCAGAGTCGAAGATCTTCCATCCATTGACTCGCTCCTGAAGTGGCTACAAAAGCTGGAGCTGAGCTGATCCGAAGCCAGGAGCTAGGAGCTTCTTCCAGGTCTCTCACTGGTGCAGGGTCCCAAGGTTTTGGGCTGTCCTCAACTGGTTTCCCAGGATATCAAAAGGGAACCGGATGGGAAGCTCCTTGGGCCACTGGGATTAGAAACTGTGCCCATATGGGCTCCTGGTGAGTGTAAGACAAGGACTTTAGCCACCAGGCTACCACACCAGACCCAAATATCACCACACTCTTTGCTACTAGAAATATTTACTCCTATAATGAGGAAGAAAATGGCACAATAATTTTTCAAATTGGAAAATGTCAGGTAACATTTTCACTATATATGTATGTTACGATTATACTCAAGGAAAATATCAGACTTAACTTGATGATAGATTTTAGAGAAGAAAATAGTATAGAAATATGAATGAGTAAAAAACAAGATTCCAAATCTATATAATTTCCTGCATAAAAGCAACAAGTTACA
This sequence comes from Ochotona princeps, assembly GCF_030435755.1. Classification (NCBI taxonomy): domain Eukaryota; kingdom Metazoa; phylum Chordata; class Mammalia; order Lagomorpha; family Ochotonidae; genus Ochotona; species Ochotona princeps. The sequence continues at coordinate 41,981,423 of NC_080839.1, read as the reverse complement.
AGATTTGTGGAAGGAACACAATTTAATTGTAACATAGAAATCACAAAATTAGAAAAGTAAGCCAACCCAAATCTACAATACATGACAAGAAAACATTTAAAATATTATTGAGCAGAAAAATGTTTGAACAAATGTAAGAAACACTTTAGGCACAGAAAGACCAAATACCATAAAGGCATTACTTTTGTGGAAACAGATTTTTTATTACCTTAAAAGGCAAAATGAGAGAAAGAGAAATTGGGAGGAAGAGAAAGAGAGCGCAGAGAGAGAGAGAGGAGAGAGAAAGCTCTTCTGTATCCTGTGTTACTTCCCAAAAGACTGCGAGGACTAGGGATACTCCAGGCTAGAGCCAGGAGCCAGGATCTCCTTTTGGTTCTCCCGTGTGGTCAGTGGGGCCCAAGCACTCGGCACAAGTGCTCTTGTTTTTCCTGGGTCATTATCAAGGAGTTGGATTGGAAGTGGACCCAGGTGGGATTGGGACATCAATGCTGTCGGTGACAGTTTCACTTGCTGTGTCATGACGCTGACCCAAAGGCATATTTTCTTCAATCGAAAATACAGTCACAGTAAAAGTGAAAATGACTGAAATTTAAAAGCAGAACTACTGTGCCTATTGCCCATATGGCGAAAGAACAAGAATGGTTAAGCAGTTTTATAATTAAGAGAAATGAAGAGAACAAGCTTAAACAGAAATCACAAAGCACAGGTTTCAAAAAGTAGCCAAAAAATAAGCATGTTAACACAATGGAATAGAAAATTAACAGTAGACTTAGTACTTATAAAAATTGAGGATATCTGAAAAATTTGGCATGACACATTAGTAGGGAAAAGATGAGCTTATTAAGCAATTTATGTCAAAAAATTACTGAAAAATCATGTAGAAAATGTTGGCCCCTAATTCATACCATATTCCAAAATAAATTTCAAGTGGGCCACAGATTTCATCACAAAATGGGACATGACAAAAGGAAAACATGGAAGATTAAAAAAAAGATGTCACAGTGAAGAAACGTTTTTATAAATATTCCACAAAACTCAGAAACCACCAAAAAACATAAAATATACTACATAAAATTTTGGTGCAAAAAACCCCATAGTTTAGATTAAAAAAATCAAATGTAAAAATGATAAAATTAATCTAAAATATATGTCACAGGCCAGATGATACATTTTTGTCAATATAAACAGCTCCGATTATTTACTAAGCAAGAAATACTGTAAAAAAAAGTAGTAACGAATATGAATAAATAACTTTCTGCCAAAAAATATACCTTTCAAAGCATGTGGAGAAATCTTACTCATAATCAAAATTGAAACTAAATAGTCCCACTTTTCACCTACCACCAGTTTGGCAAATACCCAAATAACTGACTACATGCTGCAGTAGCGGGGTGAAAATTCCACTCTCGTGCAATATTTCTGGAAGACTAGCCATCAATGTGTATCCAATTTTGATATGCTTATCTGCTTTTATCCTACAATTTTACTTCTAGGAATGTATCCGGTAGACATAATTATCTGTGTGTAAACATGATTGTTGGGGTGGCCTGGATGCCTGGATTCTTTATCAGAGTGCCGGGCTGTAGCTCCGGCTATGCCACATCCCATCCAGCTTCCTGCTAACACTCATCCTGAGAGACAGAAGGTAATGTCTCAAGTATTTGAGGACCCGCCCTTCACATGGGAGACTGAAATGGAGTTCCAGGCTCTTGACTTCAGCCTGGCCCAGTCCCAGCTATCACAGGCATTTGAAGACAGAAGCTGTAGAAGGAAGATTGACCTCGCTTTCCCTTTCAAATAAACATGAAAAATAAAATAACTTTTTTGGGAAGAAAACCAGGAAATTCAGTTTTCACTTTGGGAATTATGTGTCATGTGCATATTTACTTATATTTAAATACAACTTTTGAAAAATTGCCAGTTATGAGACAACACGGTGAGTTGTGGCCCAGTTGTCATAAAAGCAATCAGCTCATGCCATAGCCACTTCAGTCATTTTGTATTAAGAAGATTTCATTATTAGGACAATTAATCATTGCCTTACATATATGCAGAAAAATTATATTGTGATACAACATTCAAAGGAAAAGTGATTTTATAAACAAACCAACAGAATTAGGCACAAACCAATGAAGAAAATTGGAACCAGTTTAAAATGACAAATCTTTTGAAACAGATCATAGCATTTTCAAAGGTAGTTTCGCATGATATAAATTTCATGAAGGCAACCAATTAATCACTGTCTACTAAAAACTTTTCAAGAAAAGTTGCTTAAATTTAATATACAACAGGAGTGGTTTTCAGCATGCTCTGAAATCCCACTTACATGCTTTAAATGTGTTAAAGAAATCAAGACTTCAGGGGTATTAGAACACAGAGTCTTACTCCAAAACATATACAGATACTGCAGAGGAAAAGTGATATCAACTGGGGTCAATATTGTGATAAGTATGTTAAACCTCTTACAAGGTCAGCGTCCCGTATTGGAACACAAGTTGGAGTCTTTGCTATTCTGCCTCTGAGCCAGCTTCTTGCAAATGCATCTAGCAAAGTAACAGACAGTGACCCCGATGCTTGGACCCCTACTCTCTATGTGGGAGAGCCAGGTGGAGTTCCTAGGTCCTGGCTTGGCTTGGTCTTGTCCTGGTTGTTGTAGCCATTTGTGATGTGAATCAGCAGATGGAACAGTCTCTTTTCATCTGTGCTGCTCAGTCATTCAAATAAATAAATAAGTCTTTAAAGTCATGTTGACCGTGGGCCCTGTGCGGTAGCCTAGTGGCTAAAGTCCTCGCCTTGCTTATGCCAGGATCCCATATGGGCATCAGTTCTAATCCTGGCAGCTCCACTTCCTATCCAGCTCCCTGCTTGTGGCCTGGAGAATCACTCAAGGATGGTCCAAAGCCTTGGGACCCTGTGTGTGCATGGGAGACCTGGAGGGCACTCCTGGCTTCAGATTGGCACAGCTCCGGCCATTGCAGCCACTTGGGGAGTGAATCATCAGACAGAAGTTCTTCCACACTGTCTCTCCTCCTCTCTGTATATCTGACTTTCCAATAAAGTAACTCTTTAATAAAAAAAAGTGATGTTGACCATGAAGAATGCTTAGACACCAATTTTTTAGACACCAAAGTCTTACTGCACAATTTTGTAGAAATGATTTACCATTGTAAGGGAAGTGTATGCTTACCATAATTTTTATGTACTTTTTTTCTTCTCAAGTTAGCTGTTAATTTATAGTGCATATTTAAATCTGCTCACTTCCTGGAAACCTATTCAAGGAAAGCAGGGATTGCTTATAGGTCACTGGTCATCCATGTGAGACTTTTAAACAATGAGATGCAAATCCCTATTTGCATGGCCTGGAAACCCTGCTCCTTTGCGAAACAACTTCAGTCCTTAATGCTCTCTGTCACCAGATTTTCTGCACTGACTCAATCATCACATGATTCCCTGCTCTTCTTTTTTGTGTGTTCTCATTATTCTTATCGGTATCTGGATTCACCCCATCTTCTTACCCACACCTACTACTCCCTTGTAACCTTAAAAATGCAAAATAAGCTTCACGTCTTGGTTAAGCCAATTCTTCAGACTATCAGTGCACAGCCTTAGAAATAAAATGGAGAAGTGAGAACTACCTTTCAACAGAGTCAGACTAAGAATGTGCCAACAAAGTGAACATGTTAATAAAAATGGATACAGTGCACAAGAGGAATTGTGAAATCCACATACAGGACACTTAGAGAACTGCCTGACAGAACTTTGACCAATCACTGTTATCCACCACAAATAATTTATTATTTATAATAGCCTGTGTTTCAATTTCTTCAGACATCATGGACTCACTCCAATTTGCTAATAGAGGCCCTTAGGAAAAGGATATATTTCAAAAGCGCTTTCTTTAATGCTGTAACTTTCCAAGTTTCTCAAGTTTTTTTTTTTTAAGATTTATTTGTTTTCATTGGAAAGGTAGATTTACAGAGAGAAGGAGAGACAGAGAAAGGTCTTCCATCTGCTGGTTTACTCCCCACATGGCCACAATGGCCAGAGCTGAGCTGATCTGAAGCCAGGAGCCAGGAGCTCCCTGTGGGTATCCTACACAGGTACAGTGTCCAAAGAACTTGGGCCATCCTCTCCTGCTTTCCCATGCTGTAAGCATAGAGCTGGATCAGAAGCTGAGCAACTGGTACATGAATAGGTGTCCATTTGAGACTAAGGTGCTTATAGGCCACTAGAGCCATTGGGCCAGTTTAGTAACATGAAGTTAGTTAAGTCTAAGAATTTTTCCTGCAATTGACATCAATGGACTTTAATTTCCTGTGAATGAAGAAGACTTCCTTTTCTAATGGGACTGTAGTATGCTAAGACAACTAATTTTTATTTCAGTAAATGATTCTATGCAAATGTGTTCCACATGTCTGAACTAAGAATTTTTTCAAATATAATGTAACACTTATTTTCATGAAGACCCAGAGAAAATGTCTTCCGTAGTTGCAATGCCAGGTGTAAAAGAAATAAAAAGAAACATTTTAACAGGTAATTCCCAAACCTAGCCATTTTCTAATACCTTAATGCTTGATATGAAAAAAAGACAAAATATTGATGGGTCCAATACTGTTTGTATTTCTATTTTCAACCTCATGTTTTTATGAAGAGAGTTGAAATAGTTCCTTGAAGGTGGATAGCTCACATTCTTAGCAGCAGCTCTGGGCTGTGGAGTGGGTAAAGGCAGGGAAAGTGAGAACTGCAGTCCCACTCCTGAACTTCAGGCATGGACGTCCAATGGTTGTAACCTGTTTCCTCCTAGTTGTTCCCCATGGATTGTAACTTGGCAGATCGCTCATGAAACCAGCCCCATTTCCTCTCCTCTCCTCCTATAGAATTTGCATGTATCCTGTTATTTAGTCCAAACCCTCTGGTCTGATTTTTCATACTTTCTACTCTTTGTAGTTAAATTTGGGAAATTATCCATCTTTAGAAAAATTATAAAGCACACACATTGTTCTCTGTTATCAATGAAATAATCACATCAACAGTTTTCAGAGTCTATTCTTTTCCTGACTTCAGAATTATTCTCTATGCCGTAATCAGTGATATTTTTCTCTGAATGCATTTCTCAAAAATAAAAAAGTGACTTTTATACCCTGAAAAATACAGTGATGAGTAAGAGTCTCCCACTTAAAACTTGTCATGTAACCCACTAGCCTCAAAAGTTAGATTAAGGCAGGAGTAGCCGAGTAGCTCAGCAGGTCTCTGCTTTCATCTCCAGCTTCGTTCATTATCTTTCTGAACTCAAGACGCAGTTAATCACTGTAAATTTCTCTAAATACTTTACAAATTCTGTCCTTTCTCTGATCCTTGGAATGTGCAATTTACTCTTAACATTCAATCTCCACTTGGATTTCTCCTCTTCCAAAAGAATTTATCAGATCCCCAACTCCTCCTCACGCCATACTTCTGCTAAGATTGAGTCACTAGGTTGTTGCCTACCATTGACCCCAGATTCTTGTAACCACCTACGTTTGCTCATGTTTTATGAACTATTTTCTGTATTATAGATTTCCTCCTTTTATCTGAGTCTTCCAGTAAATAATGAGCAACCTGAGTATCTAAAACAACCCTAAATAGAGCAAAATCCCCAGCACACTATAACCACAAAATAAATATGTGTTGAAGGGTTGAAAGAGTGATTGAGTGACTCTCAATGCTTCCCACCATCAATTTGTACTCCCATAAGATGATGTTCCAATCACAGGAATGGAGCACCCAGGGAGTCAGAAGCCAGAGGAACAACACGTTTCTTCTTGATAAGCACAGTCTTGGTAGTAACCTTACTAGGGAAAACACCTGCTCGCCACTGCCTAAAGCAGGAGCAGAGATCAGCCCTGTCCTGTTGCCTTCCCCTAGTTTCCTGGGAAGAGCAGTGATACCACCAGTGTGCGATGAAAAGATGGCAAAAGGACAGGAGGAGGTAAATGTTCATCTTTTCCCCTTCCTTCCTCCATTGCCTTCTTCCCTTTCATCCTTCATTGTCAGGGTTCAAACACACAGACACCTATCCCTGCCACTACATAAAAATTACACGTGCTTATAGATATGTAGGTCACATACACAAATAGGCACTCCTTCAAAGATACTAGGGTGAGCTCCAAGTTGTGTTAACTATCAGTAGGCTTCTGTCTGTGGAACACTTACACATATTTTACTTTCTTTGTGCTATTTTCCTGTCTGGAAACAAAGTGATGACCATAGCCAAGGGCAAGATCAATTCTTAAAGCAGACATGTACAGCCTGGCTTTCTGGAAGGAGCTATCCTCAACTCAACCCAGTTGACAGAAGATTAGGAAGCTGCTGCTGGGCTCAGAATCATCCTGAGGGCCTTCCAACTCATTTGGCATCCAGGACAAAGCTGAGGAAAGTAGAGTTGGTGACTATGGTACAAATGATTTAGTTTTAAGGGCTTATGTATCCCTAAAGAAACAAGGAGTTGTTAGCCTCAGACCAGGCTTGGAAAGCATCAGGTTTAGGGACACTGTCCATTGGAGACAACACTGTGAAGAGCACTAGGCGGGTCTTGCTCCTCATTTTACTAGGCAGCTAAAGTCCCTAAGCGTGGCACTGAAGACAACAGACAATCAGCGATGTGTGTGCCTCTGCTCTCCTCTCCCCTGCTATTAAAACTGTATTCAGTGGGAGACACATGGTAATTTGTTGAAAATCATGATTTGCTAAGAAACTCTCACAAAACCCCAAGAGCCCATTACGCTAACAGTCGTGACAAGAAAATAAATGTTTTTGACAAGGGAGCATTCCTATTCAGGGAAGATGGTTGCAATGTGGATGATTCTTCAAGGAATCACACTTATTTAAACACACGGTCCCTGATACTTAATACATGCTATAGTGTGCCTTCTCATGGCTAATAAAACTTGGTTTACATTCCAGCCTGTGCCTTCTCTGGCTTGCCTCCCTGGGCACACTTAAACTGCATTAGGAAGCAGCAAGCAAGATCAGGACAATTTGCTGCAAAAGTTAAATAATTCATTTATGCACCACTGCTTTCAGACTGTGTTTTTACAAATGCTGTAATGAGACAAGCTCTGAAATGTTTTACATGAGGAAAAAGGCAGCAAAGTCGCTGGAAAGAAAAACATAAATAACAAAAAAAACCCTCTCCAAGCCTTGTTTCCTTAGAGTTCAGGACAAAAATAAGTAAAATGTACTCTGGGACTTCAACGTTTGTTTATGGCAGTGTTTGTGTTACTCACCTACTCCCAATGCATTCTGTGTTAAGCAGATTCTATTTATGTGTTTCGTGAGCTAAAATTAAAGCCAAATCTTACTTGAGAGAAGTAATTCCTGAGTATTTATAAAATTTATAAATTTGAATCCAGTTACCCAAATAATCTTTCTGGCAGAAGGACTTTAAAAATTATTTTAATTTTAGAAAATTATTTGAAAGGCAGAGTTAGAGATGAGAGGGGAAGAGGCGTGGGGCCGGGGGACCTTCATCTACTGATTTACTCCTGTAGTGGCTACAATGGATAGGACTGGGCCAGGCCAAAGCCAGGAACACGGAGCCTCTTCTAGGTCCTGCATGTGGGTGCAGGAGCCCAAGCAGTTGTTCATCCTCTGCTTCTCTCTGAGGTTCATTAGCTGGGATCTAGATTAGAACGGAAGTACCCAGGTTTCAAACTAGTATCCTAATACAACGCTAACACTTCAGGTGGCAGCTTATTCCACAATGCCACAATACCTGTCCAAAATTACTTTAAATCTATCTGAATAAGTGACTTGAAAAATAATTGAATAAAGATCTAAAATTTTAAAAAAACTCGGCATGTCCATTAACAGATTATAAGGCATGTTATAAATCAATGGCATTGCTTCTATTTTTGAAGTTTAAGAGACAGAAAGTGAAACCTCCCATGCATTATCTTACTACATAAATATCCAGTGTGGCTAGGGTTGAACTAGAGCCAACAAAAGCCAGGAACTCAATTTGGTTCACCCATGTAGGTGACAGCAACTCAATTGCTTGAGCCACGCAGATGAGCTACTCCCCATCATCTGCATTAACAAAAGTTTGGAGTTAGGAGCCAGTGCCAAGTACATAATGCAACCCAGGTACAACAATGTGGGATGCAGGTGCTTCAAGCTCTATCTCAGCTACTACTCAATGCCAGCAATGACATTCACGCATGGCATTAACCACAGAACAAATGGTTCATCAATGAAGCAATTTAAGAAGTCTGGAGATACAAAGAATGTCTTGCTTATGTATTTAGTGAATAACTAAAACTACTGCAAACCAGTGAGAAAATTATCTTTTTAACTTTACTTTTATTTGAAAGGAAGAATTGCAAAAAGAGAAGGGGAGACAGAAAGATCTTTCATCTGCTGGTTCACTTCCAAAAAGACCTCAAAGGCCAGAGTTGAGTTGGTTCGAAGCCAGGAGCTTCTTCTGGGTCTCCCAATTGGGAACAGGTACCCTAAGAGTTGGGCCCTCCTACACTGCCTTGCCAAACCATTATCAAGGTTGAATCAGGCTGAATCAGAAGCAGGGCTGCCAGGCATTTAGCTGGTGCCCATGCGAGATGCTGGCACTACAAGTAGAGGCTAAGCATGCTAAAGTACAGCACTGGCCCAAAATTATATTTTTAGCAAGATTTAACATCTACTTGCTTGATAACAACCTCACACACACACAGAATTTTTAAATTGAAACAGAGAATATTCTTTGTGTTTTAAGTGAAACAATGACAGATCCAGAAAAAAATAAAAGTGAATGTATATAATCTTAGAGCAAGAATCACTCCAAACATAGCAGCATAAAGATGAACCATAAACAAGATTATTAGATTGTTAATACTGGGAAATGTAAACATGAACATCTGTAGATGAAAACACGTTCAAAAAATTAATAAAGTAGAAAATATGGAAATTTTAAAATAGAGGATTAATATGCTGTGAAATTTGTCAGACTCAAAATGGCATCACTTTTTGTCAAGCTCCGCTCAAAAAAGAATAATAAACAAAGCTCAGTTATGGTTGAGGATATCTCATGCGTGCATATCCACCTGATAACAAGAACTCACAAGACTTTGCCAGAAGCATAGCATCACTCAAAGATCACCACTGTGCACACACTCACATAGACATACACAGACACACAAATACTTCTGGGAAGGAATCGACCAGGCCACATTCTCTTTCAACGTGGACTAACACTACTCTTGCTGTTGATCCTGTGGTCAGGATTATTTTTTCAAAATATTATATGCAATCATCCTTGTTTTGCTTTTAAAAACTTCTTGTCTCAACCTGCTTTGTGTGTTCGTAATGTGTGATGGCACACTCGTTCTTATTGCAATGCTCTGTTCTTTCTAGGGTCCATCATTATTCTGTGGAGACTCCTTCCCTGATGATTATTTAACTTGACAATTCTTATTACATTCTTAGTACATCCATACTCAAAATGTCATGCAGAAAATATAAGATATGTTAAGTACCAAGAATAGCAAGACACTCTGCTCAGCTTTTTTATGCTTGTCATAACAACAAGGATAAAAGACTGGAGACTGCTAGGTATTGAAGGAGATATGGAAAGCCACTGGGTCAAGTTTCTGATGAAAGTGTCAGTGGGATCATTTTTTTCTATATGCAATAGTCTCAAATGACTATATGCTTCAAAATACTTTAATAGTATATTTTTCAAAACAGAAAGTTGCTTTCTAAGGATTTATGTAAAGAACCAATCAGATAAAATTGTGAATCTGTATAAAAAATTTATAAGTTTTAACTTTTATAATAGAAAAAAATGAGTCGAAACTTAAAAAAAACAAACTTTTCCCTTTTCTTGAATCAGGGCATTCACATTATGTGAGTCAACACAACTATCAGTTTTTGGAAGAAATATATACTAATACAGGAATATTCATTACATTTAAAAATGTTTATTTATTTATCAGAAATTCAGCATTATACAAAGAGAAAGAAGGAGAGTGGGGAAGGAAGAAAGGAAGGAAAGAGTAAGAGAGAAAGAAATTTTCCATCCGATAATTCACTCTCCAAATGGTTGCAATATCCAGGGCTTGAGTCTGAAATTTCTTCTACGACTCCCACCTCATACAAGAGGCCAAGCTCTTGGGCTACCCTCTTCTGCTTTCTGGGTGCATTGGCAGGAACAAGATGGAAAGTGGAACAGCTGGATCTCAAGCTGGTGCCATATGGGGGTCAGCAGTGCAGGTGGCATTTTGTGAACTGAAACACAATGGCAGTGATATTCATTACTTTTTATAAGCAAAAGGCAATCAACAAAATAGTACATAAAGTGTACTCATGATTTTCATATGACATGTATACACAAACAAATGCACATATAGTTTCAACCAAGAGACCGAGACAGCTCTATACACAGTGACACAGAAAGATTGAAATAAAAATGAAGGAGATCCAGCACGGTGGCCTAGCAGCTCAAGTCCTCACCTTGAACGCTCCAGGATCCCATATGGTCACCGGTTCTAATCCCGGCAGCTCCACTTCCCATCCAACTCCCTGCTTGTGGCCTGGGAAAGAAGTTGAGGATGGCCCAAAGCCTTGGAACCCTGCACCCATGTGTGAGGCCTGGAAGAGCTCCTGGCTTCTGGCTTTAGATTGGCGCAGCTCCGGCCGTTGTGGTCACCTGGGGAGTGAATCATCGGACGAAAGATCTTCCTCTCTGTCTCTCCTCCTCTCAATACATATCTGACTTTGCAATAAAAATCAATAAATCTTTACAAAAAAGTACTTATTAATGAAGACGAAAATGCTAGTTATCAAATGGACATAAAGTAGCTAAAATAATCTTTACAGGGACATGCATAATCTACATGCATGAATTAGGAAAGAAGAAAGGCTGATGCACATAGGAGCAAACCTTACAACTTAAAAGTTTAGAGACCAAACAGAATAGACCTAGATGAAATACATAAGTGACCAAAACTACGAAGGCAGAAATAAAGAAACTAGAGAACAAAAATCAGGTAAAAGTAAAACAAATTAATAGTTTTCTTTTTTTAAAAAAGTTATCAGCCTAGGAAAAACAAACAAATGAAAAAACTATAAGAGAGATTTCAAGGAATCCTTAAAGAATGCTAATAAATATATTTTAGGAGTAAGATTTTAAATTTAGTCAAAGTGAACAAATGGAAGAAAAATATAAATTATATGTCTGACAAGAAAGTAGATTAACCTGATTTTGTAATATTTAAGAGAAAAAATACCCTATAAAGAAAAAAGTGGATCTTGCAAACTTTAGGAAACTGGTAACTATGAATATTTGCATGAATTCTTTCATGAATCAACCAATGAAACAATGATCTCATCTGATTTTATGATAAGACTATAATGAGCTCTCAATTACAAAATCAAAGCTAATATAACTTGTAAGTACAAGTGCAAAAATCCTAAATAGTTATTGTAGTAAACAGAATCTAGAAATATACAGAGACAATTAAGTAGGCTATTGTTAAAAGTTGAAATTTTCATCAGTTTAATTCAGTACTTTAATATAAAATGAAGAAGAAAAACACAATCAATTAATTGGAAGCCAGGAATAGCATTTGTTAAGATTCAGTGTCTATTCACTATTCTTTAAAAAAAATGTCTTGATAAACCAGGAACAGGAAGGATAGAAAGTAACTATAAAAGAAAATCCATAGCAAATGATACTGTAATGGTAAAGTAGTTAAAAGAATTTCATTTAAAGTTAGAAACATAATAAGTATATCTACTATCATCACCTTTGTTCACCTTTGTATTCTTAGCACAATTCTAAAATGTCTAAATTTAAGCCAGGAGCTAGAACCTCAATCTGAGTCTCCTACGTTTGTGACAAGAACCCAACTACTTGAACTCTGCAGCTGCTGGTTCACTTCAAATTCCCACAACAGCTAGTTTGGGCAAGGCTGAAGTCAGTAACCTGGAACTCCATGGGAGTATCCCATATGGCTGGGAGGGACCTCAAAACCTGAGTCATCACTGCTGCCTGCCTCGCAGGCCGTGCGTTAGCAGGAAACTGGGTTGGAAGCAGAGGAACAAAGACTCCAACAGACACTCGGACATGGTGGCCTGGGATGCCACATCAGAAACGCTTCCACTCTTCCACATGTAAAGATCCCCCAAAAACTTCTATCTTCATTTAAATCAGGAAATATTTGTAAGAAAGGTGGAAAAGCAGTGCTTTAAAGATTCTCTCATAGAACAGAAATCTGTAGGTATAAATGAACTGTGAAATAGGGTAAACTTCATTTTATAAATTAAACAAAAACTCTTGCATTTGGGCTCTAAACTTCATATTCATGAAAATTGTTAAATTGTATCTTTTTTCCTACTCCAGGATATCTGGTTTGTCCATGTTGTCTCTGATTAAGATATCACATCAAAATGTCTTACATGTCACCTTTGCCACTATTCTCCAGTTCTTTGGGCTACTCTGCTTTGTTCTTTAAGAATGATTGGAATATTATTGGATGATTTTACTTTTCAGATCTGATTAGCCTAGCTGATATAGACATTCAATGTTTAATGGGGTTTACCAGGGTATCTCAGGTTGCCATAAAATGTATCATAGCCTGAATGGCTTAAATAGCATCCACTGATTTTTTTTCTTATAGTCCTGGAGGCTGGTCTGTAAAGATCCCGGCCTGACAGGGTCAGTTTCTGAAATAGGTTGCACACAGTTTGTTCAAACTGAGTCCTCCAGGGTCTTTGGGAAGAAAGAGACAGAGATGGAGACAGAAACAGAACTAGAGAGATCACAGAGACAGAGATGGTGGCAGAGATGCAGATGGAGACAGAGAGAGGAAAATAAAGGTAGAGACAGACACAGAAATCAAGATACAATGTTTTAAAAGGAAACAAACTTTTAAAAATTTAGTTTTAAATTTTTTAAGAGTTATTTAAAGACCTTGTGTCTACTTGTTAACTCTCCAAGTGGCTGTAACAGCTGGAGCTGAACTGATCCAATGCCACAAGCCAGGAGCTTCTTTCAGATCTCCCATGTAGGTGCAGGATCCCTAGGCTTTGGGCCATCCTCTACTGCCTTCCCAGACCATAGGCAAAGAGCTGGATGGCAAGTGGATCATCCGGGAATCAACCTGGTACCCATGTGGGATTGTAGTAGATGCAAGGCGAGGATGTATCCACTACGCTATCACTCCAGGCCCTAATATTTAATTTTATAGGAAAAGCATATCAGATTTATAGAGAGAAGCAGAGAAAAAGGTCTTCCATCTGTTGGTCACTCCCCAAGTGGCTTCAAAGACTAGAGTTGAGCTGACCCAAAGCCAGGAACTTCCTCTTAATATCTCATGCAGATGCAGACTCTTAAGGCTTTTGGATATTCTGTACCGCTTTCCCAGGCCACAAGCAGGGAGCTAGATGGGAAGAGGAGCAGCTGGGACACAAACTGGTACCCTTATGGTATCCTGGCACATTCAAGGAGAGGATTTAGCCACTGAGCTATCACTCCAGGCCTAAAACGAAACTAATTTTATTGAATCATTAGGACCCTACCTTTATGACTGCACTTAGCTGTAGAGACCTTATCTTTATTTTTTTTTATTCATTGATTACATTGTATTATGTGATACAGTTTTGTTGAAACTGGGAATCTCCCCACCCCTCCCTCCGCCCTCCCCCCATGTGGAATATTCCACCTTGTTGCATATCCACTGATCAAGTACAGTTAAGATTCCCTCTTTGCAAGCATAAACTAAACATAGAGTCCAACATCTTATAGTCCAATCTAGTTCCTCAGCTTCCTGGGGAGACCCTGTCCGGTCCGAGGGCAGAACCATCAGATTATCAACCCGATCAATTAAAGGCTCCAACATACCCTCAGCAACAATTAACTTCGTTGTGTAACTAATAGTTATAGTATTGAGTAACCAGTATGTTAAAAACAATTGCAATTTCTTAACCATCTTCTATGATCACCTCATTGTCAATTCAGTTTTAGTTTATACACAACATATAACATAATATACATAAAATAACATGTTTTACATAACATCATATCCTCTTAAATTAATGCAAATATGTGGTATCTGACCTTTTGGGATTGGCTCATTTCCCTTAGCATTATGGTTTCCAGTTTGGCCCATTTGGCCACAAAGAACTGCATTTTGTTTTTTTTAATAGCTGAGTAGTATTCCATGGAGTAGATGAACCATAGCTTTCTTATCCAGTCTTCTGCTGATGGGCATTTCGGTTGCTTCCATGTTTTAGCAATTACTGATTGTGCTGCTATGAGCATAGGGGTGCATGTTGGCTTCTCATAAAACAGAGACCTTATCTTTAAATAAGGTCGTGCTGAGGGTGAAGACTTCAACATAAGAGTTTCAAAGGGGCACAAGTCAGTCTCCAGGAAGACTCATCTTTCTAAGCTAATTTAAGGCAAGGTGATCCAGTACCCAGTGTTCTTACTTAACTATTTTCTTATAAAAAGGAATCTGAAGTGTTTCATGAGGACTTAAGGCTATTGACAGATTTCATTCCTTTTTGTTGTTGTTAATTTGAGAGAGTTGAGTTTTGTAATCACTTTAAAGTTACCACAAGGTCCCTTTTTTTAGTTAATATGAGTAAAGATTTATTTCCTAAAGATTTATTTATTTAAAGGGCAGAATTACAGAGACAGGGGGACACAGAGAAAGAGAGACATCTTCCCTCCATTGATTCACTCCACAAATGACCACTACAGTTGGGACAGGGTTAGGCTAAAGCCAGGAGAATGGGTCTCCCACACAAATGTCAGGGCTCCAGGCACATTGGCCATCTTCCACTGCTTTTTCCAGTCACCACTAGGAAGCTAGATCACAAGTGGAGCCATCTGGACTACAACCAGTAGTCATGCAGGATGCTGGAATGGATGATAGCAGTTTATTCCACTGTACCACAGCACTGGCCCCAATAGATATGTATTAGTTACCAATATTTATGGTTTATTTCTACTCTGAGTTTATATAGTGCTGGAATCCTTCAATAACAAGAAACTCCAAACAACAATATGAGACATTTGTACGTAATATTTACAAAGAAAAGGTGCAAAAGAATCAGCTTAAACAATAAAATTACTTCAAAACTGAGCATGCCAGAGTTTGAGAAATTTTTTTCATGAGCTATTGGTGCTTGTGACTTTCCTCAGAGAAGAGTCCAGAAAATCATACAACTTGCTGGATACCTTGTCATGTTGAAGAGTTTAGGCCTTTGGATTGCAATAGGAAACTCAAATAGGAAGACAGATATTAGCTCCAGCCACAACCCTGGTCTTGTTTTATTGAACTTTTCCCCAACACAATTCTTTAGCATTTGTGATTAAATCCAAGAAAAAGGGGATGAAATAAAAATGCTGAAAGATGGAAATGATTAAAGGATTACTGGGAGAGCTAAAACCACACAGCTCTTCCGTTTGTGCTTTGTAGTAAAAAAATAAAACACCAGTGAGAAGAGAATTTTCTCTTCAGTTCCATGCAGCAGCTGTAGGAGCAGACCCAGTGAGATTGTATTAGCATCACTGAGGTCATGAGAGAAAAATGGGAATGTTGCCATAGGCACTAGCACCTGACGGTGGTCGTGTTCAGGAGCAATGACAGAAAAAAAAAAAGGCCGTGGCGATGCGCTAAGGGTGGTCTGGAGTGGATCCTGGAGTACCTGGGAGAAATCCCAGCAGACTTTGTAATGGAAGAGAGCTTCTAGGGCTAGAGTACTCACTGTCTCTACAGTGGGCTGTCTGCTTGGGATTATGGCTACCACAGTATGCTGATTTTTCATTTTTCTTCCTTGGAGTGGCGAAGACTGGGTTCTGAGGTAGGCAGTTGCTTGAAGGTGTTAGTGCTTCGGATTGCCACGTTGCTGCTGGTTCTACAGTATAAGTCTCAAGGAGGCAGCCTACATGAGTTTGTGTGAATACCCAGAAAGTACACCAAATAGATATCATAGCAAAATCATGCAAGATAACCTTTCAATGACCTGAACTACCCCATGGTGGGTAGCCTGTAATTTTTGAAGACCACAGAAAGACAGATGGGTGTGATCCAACAGCCAAAAACCTGCTGTACATTTAAATTAAGGGTCTTACATAGGTCACTGGCCCTGCACACAAACACCCACACAGACCCCCCCACACACACACAGAGGTAAAGCTGTGTTCTTGTTTAGACTTCATCTCCCACACATCCACTCTCCATCCTTCAACACATTTGCAAACTGTCTTTTAGATCATCCAGCTTTTCAAGCTAACTTGGCTTTTCACTTTCACTTTACTTCTATTGGATATAAATGTGGGAAGATAAATCCTTATATATATTGGAGGAAAGATCCAAGAAGGAGAAGGTTGAGTCAAAGGATAATGTATGTTAGTCACAACACCTCATCTCCACTCTCCCCACCAAAATGGAAGAATATTCTTTTATGCAGATGAAACATTGGCCAAACCTTCCAAGTCAGGATTCAATTTGCTTTTCAGTGTGGGAAAATATCCAGGGTTAGCCCCAATGGGTTTTTTTCCTGAGAGGAGAGGGAAAAATACGATAGAAAATAAACATATAGGCATTTCCCTGTGCACTAGTCTAAAAATGTTCATGATTGGAGCCCAGCCCGAAAGCCGCATCAGCTGCTTTACCTCAACTTTTTGCCCTTTTCCCAACATGCACATATTTATAACCTGGGTTTCCCAAACAGATTACTCTGTATTTCCGCCATCTGGTTTATGATTTTTTTTAATGTGCTACAGGCTGCCAAACGGTAAAGCTAGTAGAATTCTTGTTTCAGGGAAAGCAACTCTGGCAGAATGTTGTAAAATAACAGCGCATTAGCTACTTGGAATCAGTAGCACAGCTCCAGAGACTTCAAGAATGCTGGAAGACTTTGAGAGGGTTTAATTAAAAGGATGCACTGGACTGCATTGGAAGCTTTTGCAAAAAGTTGATATGTTGTGTTCCAGAAGTATGGGGAGAATGTTACCAAAGAGTAAAAGATGAAATGTTTTAATTTTGCTTGCCTTTTATGATTGCATCTCCACTATAGAAAATGTTTTGGCTTCATCGGTATAGAGACCTAGCTATTGTGCCTTTGTTGCTTTCATTTCCAGCAGCAAATAGAATCCAGACAATGTCAAAACAGGCATGCCTTATGTTCAATGGAAGGTACATTGAAGCTTGTATCACAGCAGTATTTTTGTTAAGTGAATCCTATTATACTGTTCAATTCCATTGTAAATGTCAGAAAGGCAGTCCATAGCAGGAGCACCTGGCCCTGAAATACGATGAAATCACAGGTCAGGATGTTGAAAATGCTCTGAGAAACCCTAATTTAAAAGAAGACATTTCAGGTCTTCCTAGGGAGTTCTACTCTGGTGTTTGAATAACAGGTGTCATTTAGCAAATGGCCTTGTGTCATTGATTAGACAATGGATGGCACATTTTGTGACTGAATTCTAACCCAAAGGTTAAACTAGCAGCCAATGTTTATCTCACCCAGGGCTGATAATATGACAAGTAATATGTTGAGTTAAAAAAAAAAGAAGCACAACTGGGTGAATTCATTCACTCATCATGTCACTCACATACTCATTAACAAAAAGCTCAGCTGTAAGATTGCTTCCTGAAAGATTCTCATGGTGTTATGGAAAGATATGAGTGTTTAAAAAATGCTTATGGTATGGATAATCTGTCATTTAATTATTACTTCTTAGACCATGCCAATTAGTATCCTCGCTTTACAAATGTAAAAAGTGAGATTCACTAGGGATATGTAACTTGCCCAAGGTTATACCAGAACCATGTGGCATTTAAACTCAGGATTCCCTGATCCAAATCTCTACACTGCTTCACCTATAACACCATGCTGGTTCAGCAGTGCTGAGAAGGTGATAATCAAATTACAATGGCAAAATGGAATTCCTAAGCTTTGGAACTTAAAGAACATACTGCTTCCAATATGAATATCTGTCTTAATTTACAAATTTTTTAAGCTTAGAAAACTGGGAGGCCATTGTTCCCCAAGGAAAGAGGGAAACTACACTATTTAACATAAATTTCCAGCTGTCAGCAAACCCTTAATGTTTACTGACAGTTGGAGATCTTGCCAATGTTAGTTCTGCTAGTGCCGTATGTACACCTGTGGAGAGCAAGGTTAAGATGGGAGGATGGTGGCCATCATCAAACCTCTGCCAGTGGCCAGTCTCAGACTACCTGCGAGGTGTAGGGGTGAAGGGAAAGGCCAGTCTCAGACTACCTGCGAGGTGTAGGGGTGAAGGGAAAGGCCAGTCTCAGACTACCTGCGAGGTGTAGGGGTGAAGGGAAAGGCCAGTCTCAGACTACCTGCGAGGTGTAGGGGTGAAGGGAAAGGCTGACACACTGGAGTATCTCTTCTTTTCACCCTGCATTACCTTCCTTCCTCATGCAGTGGGGTGAGACCCAGAAAAAGCTCCTGATTCCTGGTTTCAGATCATTTCACCTCCAGCCATATGGCCATTTGGGGAGTGAACCAGCAGATAGGAGATTTTTCTCTGTGTATCCTTCTCTCCATATATCTGGCTTTCAAATAAATAAAATAAATCTTTTAAAAAAATGACAGTCTCATCATTGATATTGAACTGCCACATGGTTCTATAGGTGGTGAAAAATCACCATGTTTTTCCAGAAGCACCTGACTCAACTGTTTTTGTAAGCACAAAATAATCTCTCATTAAAAGAGCTGTGCATTTAAAAACATGTAGATAATATATGATTATATTTTGTAATTAAATTATTAGAAGATCAAAATTTTCTTCTCAATGACTTTAAAAATGTGTTTGGAACTGCAAAAGAGGAGAGGGATAGATGCACACACTTTTATATTTCCATTGCATAATCGCATGATAGTTCAGGCCATAGCATGAAGTTTTTTGATTTCCAAAAGGAAACTGGAAGATTTATGCCTTTCCTGTTGGGGAAATTCCCTTGATTTATAATAGTCATATTTGTACACAGTAAATCATACTGAGGTATATTAAATGTTTTGTTTTTTAATTTTGGCTGAGTGGGGTGCTGGTCATCCAAATTAATGACTGTTCACTGGTGGCATAAATTCCAAGAAGTGTTTGCAGTGGGTGTTTGTTATATGAATGGCAGACACAGATTGATGGCTTCTGTGTCCCATGCGAGAGGCAGGCAGTCCAGGAACTGTTCAGTGTACTCACTCTGTGACCATAAACTTGAGTTGTTATGATTGTTGGTAACAGTTGTACTTTAAGCCATGAAGAAGAGTTATTTTAAAATGATGATCCATGTTGTTCCCTAATCACTATTTCTAAAGGCCTTGATGCTTTTCCAATATTATTGTTGGAGCCCACGCGTGCCCATGTAACTGCTGAAAATGCTTCCATGCCACATTAATATCAATCTGCATAACCATCAGAGTAAATTCATTTATTTTTTGGACATCACTATTGTCACTGTTTCAAAAGGAATTGTTCACATTTCTTTTTTTAAAAAAATACTATTCGAAGTTGTCTTTGTACTGTTTCGCATGAATAGGAAACCCCTCGAAGTGAGTTATTCGTCAGTTACAGTGCTTTTATCAATGAACACTTCTTACTTTATTTTTAGGATAACTTTAAGTGCAGTGAATATGGGATGGTAAATATATGTGACATGGATTTCACAGTCTTAGGAGAGATACATTTAGTATGACAGGATACATTTATAAACAGAGGCAAATTTTCACATTTGATTGGCTCAAGAGGATCTAGGGTTGACTTTTGTTCCTGGAATCTGGTAGCTGTACAATACTGAAGAAAATACTTGATCTGTGGCTCAGTTTCATTTTCAAAACAATCATGATACCACCTAAGACCGTGTGTTTGATGAAGGACTCAGTTACCTAGTATTGCCATTGTCACTGTTCTGGAAGAAAAAATGTGCCTTGGAATCATCAACCTACCAAAGCAACAATGGATGGGGAGTCTTCATGGGCACAAAAATGCTTAAAGAGCAGGAAATTCCCAAGGGAGAATCACAAAGAGTAAGAAATCAGAATTCTTAAACCCCTACGTATAAAGGAGAATTAAGTAGTTCTAGGTAAGTAGATCATGGGAGTAGAAGTGTGGCAATTTGAACAGGTTTGTATAGTATGTTCTATGTCTGTTATAGACATCTTATGTATCAGCTATGGCTAAGAAAACACCACTGCATCTGCAACTGATTGCTAGTCTTTGTGAATTAGGTTATATTTTGGGATCACTACATGTGATAATGCATTCATCATTATATGATTGATATTTTGTTTACTGTATGCCACTAAAATGTAGGGTTCAACAATAAAGAAACTTCATTTTTCACTGAATATTCTCTAATTCTGAAGATTGAGATGGAGTGGATCCCTCACATACATTTGAATAAATGAATGAATTAAATGAATACTTGTATTTCCACTATGGGAGGGTTATAGTGTTGGTTCTGATGTAACTTCAAAGATGATTTCACCAAGGTCAAGATATGAGTTCTATTGAGTGTCTTACTAATTACCCAATGTTTTTTGTTTTCATCGACTGAAAGATGGGCTGAATTAAGAGAACTTTGGATCATTATATATACATATAATATATAATATGTAATATGTAATTAATATATAATATTATATAAAATGTAAAATATATGCCTTGGTCCTTTGCAATGTTTGAAAAAGAAAATTCTGGGCTCTTACAACAATTCAAGATTCTGTGTGTGTGTGTGTGTGTGTGTGTGTGTTTCAGTTTCCCTTCCTCTCTGTTTCCTGATCATAGTCCATAGTGGTGGTAATCTCAGGATCACAGGACAGAAGCAGGACAGAAGCAGCACAGTGAGAGACGTAGAGCTTCTAGTATAGATGCATGGAGGCAATAAGCACTTCACTTTTTGCTCAGCCCATTTCTGGACATCCATTTATGTGCACCCTTGAAAATCCTTATTGTTAAATTCAGTAGAGCTGGTTTGTATTACTTCAGCCAAAGTATCACACCTCTTAAAACGCCTTCCAGAGAGTTGAATAAAAAGTATACATGGCCATAAATAAACTGCCAAGTAGGCTTTCATGGTCCTTCAAAATGCTCTGCACCAGGAGGCATGCTCCAATGCTTCCCTTGATAGAGGAAGACTGAACAAAACCCAGACTGATCACATTAAGAGTAGAACTTAAATCTACCTTTGTTAAGCAGTTAAGAAAAAAAAAATTCCATTGTGCAGAAAAGAGAACTGGAAGATTCTATATATATCGAGACTTTAACTGATCTGCATGTGATAGTAATATTTTTGTGTATGTCTAGTCATCAATTTTTGCTTTAAGAAGTGCCTTGTTTAATGAAATAGGCTGACCTGAGCACATAACAGCACACCTGGGTTTTTCAGACTACTGGTCATTTTATGGCTCTACTATGCATAGAAAATTATTTTAATAAAGCACTGCTTTATTAAACAATTTTTTAGATTTGCATGTGTATGGGAAAGGTTCAGACACACACACACACACACACACATTTAGGTAATTCCCCAAATGTTTGCTATGTCTGGGCTGGACCAGGCCAAATCCAGGAATAATTACTACATTCTAAATCTTAGATGTGAGTGGAAAAATCCAGTTAATGGAGCCATCACCACTGCTTCTGCTTAGCAATAATCTGCATTAGCAATAATCTGGAATCAGAAGTAGAGTTGGAAGTCAGAGCCAGGGATTCCAACATGAGATATGACTGTTTTAACCTGTAGGCTACTTCTATCCAAAATGGAACACTTCTAGTTCTGAATGTTATTGTGTCCAGAAGGTCTGCAAAGTACAAGTTTGATGTTATTTACTGATGAGGATTATATAAAAGTTAGTTAATATGCCGTTCTCACCCCACGCCCCACTCTGACTCTAGCATTCTCTAGACATTTCTCCTGCCTATCTTCTTCACAGTATTTATTTGGTTGACGTACTTCTGTCATTTGGCTGTTAGATATGTAGTCCCCAACTTTTACTAGATTAGATCTCCAAGAAGGCAGTGATTGCTGTTGTTAGGTTCATCCCAGCACCTGGAAAAGTGTCTGACACACCAGAGTCACACATTAAACTCTTGCTCAATGAATAAGTGAATGGAGCTTTCATTTGCACAGCTACAACAATTAAAGCTGTTTATAAACTCCATTTAAAATTAGGAATCCTTTAAAAATCATATTCTCTGGTATTTCCATTAAAGCTAATAAGTTAATTTTCAAGTGAGAATTTACTCCTTGGAAAACTCAAATTCTTTTTGAAATCATTTAACTCGCAAAAGAGTATATTAAGAATATGATCCTTTCAATCAAGCAATGAGATGAAAATTTGTACTTTTTTGAGTACTGATTTGGTTGTACACCTTAAAATTATAAATATATATTGTTTTTATATGTACTTTTAACTCTAGGTAAGCCATCCTTGTATTGAATGTAGGATCATATACAAATTAATTCTGAAGGTGCTACAAGCAAAATCATTGTCAATGTTTTCAAACTTTTCCCTAGAACACAAGTATGAAGCAAACACATTCCAATTTTTAGGGTAAGGCACACTGAAGTGAAAGCTTGCACTAGTTTTGGGTCTGCTTCTCCGGGTGATTGCATCTTTGTCAGAAAGTTGATCTCTTCCCTAGGCTACTCTGTCCCTCACCCCTGCTGTTTCCCCTGACCCACATCCTCTTCCTGCTCTTATTGTGTGAGAAGATGTTGTGGTCCATTGATCTGCAGAAAGTTAACAAGTGTTGAACAGTGTGAAATCCATGTGATTCCTCCAGGCCATTAGTTTTCCTAAAGTTAAGTATCCAGTTCCTTACAATAAATGCCATCTGCCCCTTGTTCAAGGAGGTGCTCTTGAGTAAAACACACTACTGCCTGGCTCACATTCAAAAGTGGCTTGTTCAATAGGTCAGCAAATGGCTTTCTCAACTAGGTGGCTGAAGTGCTGAATTTCCTCCACAGGAGCAGGTAGTCAACCGGGCTGTTTATTCACCGAAGGTCAGGCTTTTGTATTATGAAACTTCTAGCAGATGTGATAAGCAGTAAATTGCAGATCTATCACTTTCTTTCCCCCACAGAAAGTACATGTGTATGAAATCAACAGAATACTGCCTCTCTGTGATTTATGGCCCACTTTTGACCACCTCTTATCAGGTTCCCACAAGCCCTTTTCTGATGCAGCTCATGTCTGAATGACAATAGACAAACCACTGCCATTATGCACCAAAATCTCCCTCTGCATTCTAGACACCAAGATTACATCTGGGGTATTGATTTATTACTGCCTCCCTTCTCCCCTCCACAGGGACCAGTTTGTTCAGCCTGAACAAGATCGACTATTATTAAACAGAGCCAACAACTCTATGTGAACTTGGTGAAGAAGTAATCATGTGCTACTACCTAACAACCTGGACACACAAGGAAATGCATTGTTTTAAATATTTACGCTGTTTATTTTGTCTCTGCTCCTTTCTTCTTCAAGTATGCAAAATAGGATAAACCAAGTCTGTAGAGATAGGGAATCTGCAGTTTCTCAGACGTGAAAACACAATGCGCTTCTTTGTGTGAACCACACGGAAATGATTACACACTCTGCTTTGGTGTATATTTCTGAAACACCTACTGTATATGTAGCAATGAGGTTTTATGACAGCTTTAACAGTTCCTGCAAAATTTATATGTTATACCAGTAGATCATTTTGGGGAGCGATATAAATTTTACAACACATCAGAGTTTTATATCACCTACAAATGCCTGATGCAGGATTCACATTAAGTAGACCCCATATACACCCACAGTTTCCTATTCTTCAGGGTATTTATGTTTGCCAAGCAAAGGGGTCCTTCAACACTTCTCTCTTTACAAATGATCATTCCTCCTCCCCCGTCACCATTCAGTTTAATATCATTTGGTCTGACTACTTCTCTATGGCAGATTCACCCATGTTCTCATCAATTCACACAGCAGACAATCTCAGCACCATTCCTGCTGTCCTACTCCCACAGACGGACAGGGTGTGTTTCCGGAGCCACCAAAGACCTGAGTGAGCTAAAGGAAAACCAGAAAGGGAATCTTTTGATGTAGGACTCTTCTTTTTGAAGCCTCTTCTGGTTGCCGTAGTATGATAGGCAGCCCTGAAATAGAATACTCAGAATCATCATTATGTTAAGACATCTTGACATGCAGCTGTTCAATCTGTGGGCAAAATTTGAGTTTGTGGTCCCAAAGACTTAGATATATTGAAGTTAGAAAAAGAACAGGCTGATTCATAACCAAAGTTGTAGCTGGCTATTTGTGAGGATTTTCTCAGAAAACCATCTTTAAAAAAAGATATGCCTCCTTTGTTCCCTGGGTCAGGATTTTAATATGCTCATGTGTGTGAGCTTTGTTCTTAGTGGCTGAGTATTGGAAGCTTCTCATGCTGATATTTACAAATAATGGTGGGGCCTGGCATGGTAGCCTTGTGGCTAAAGTGCTTGTCTTGCATGCACCAGGATCCTATATGGGCACTAGTTCCCATCCAGTTCCCTGTTTGTGGTCTGGGAAGGCAATGGAGGACAGGCAAAAGCCCTTGGACCCTTACAACCACGTAGACCCAGAAGAAGCTACTGGCTCCTGGTTTTGGATCAGCTCAGCTCCCAAAGTTGCATCCACTGGGGACTAAACCCATGGACATATATGGGTTCATAGCATCATGGACATATATAGTCTGTTTAACTGGGAACCAGTTCTTTCCCTTCCCCTCACCTCACCTGTGATGAACTACGCTCAGTCTTCTTGGCTTAACCAGAATTAGAACTAGAACCTGGACTAAGAAAGTGAATGCACAGTTCAAGAACTCAGGTTCTCCCAGATCCATGGACACGACTGACAACATTGACATGGGTTCATGATTGCCAGTGGTCATCCTGGGGCCACAAAGGGAATATCCTTCTGAGACTGTACCCAAACAGAGTCCAGAAATGAAGGCAAAGCCTAAAAATCTCTTCATATAGCTTTGCCTACAACCCACTCCATATCTTCAGATTACTCACTTAAGGCAACCAAAATATTCACCCTTTTTTCTGAAGCCAATGTAAGGGGTCAAGGCATACACCAGCACAGTATTCTGGGTACCACACGACGTATCTTTTTTACACAGCATACAAAGCCATTTGTATTTCTAAAACTTCTACTATGGCCTTTTACATGTTAGGACATTTTGGGAATAAGATGGTAAAAAGCATAGGATTGCTCCATCATGGTGTGAACTGCAGCTTAAATGGACCAGAGGGACTAGGCTGGAGATGAATAAGGCCAAGGCTCCTGGGCTTAATCCCTGACCAACAGGGAGTCACAACTGATAAGGAATAACAACTACAGATTTGCGTTCTGAGAAGTTAAAGCTGGCAGCTTCGTGAAGGAGGGCTGACAGTAGGGAGAGATTTGTGGGCGGGTCAGCTCTTAAGTCAAATAGAGAAATGGCATTGGCTGAACCTGAGGCAGTGGCAACAGAAAGGAAAACAGAAAAATTCATTTCTGGAGAGTTTCTAAGGCTGAATTGACAAGACTGCATGATGAAATAAATGGATATGGGAATGGAAGTGTCAGAATTGCTAGTAAAAAAGACAGGTAGGTAGTGGTGATGTTAATCATCTTCAGAAGTAAAAGCTGTACTAAGCACATGGAAAGAGGTTGTTTTATCTGTATTTTTCCTGCCCCCAGAAGAACTGTGTGAAGATGTCCAGCCAGGGTAGGAATCACAGGTTGGGAAGTAAAATGAAAGGGCTTTAGATACATAATAGTGACCAACTTTAGCACGGAACAGTGGTCAAGTCATGTGGATGAAGGCATTCATTCACTCATACATAGGAGCCTAAGGAGAAAGATTCACCGGTAGTCACTGACATTTAGGTTTTTATGGGTGGATTTCATTGAGGCAACAGTGAAGGAGACTGAAAAGGAGTATCTGAAGAAGACACGTCCTCAGAGATTGAAATGGAGAATATGTTTACAACAGGGAAATAGCCTACTGATTAATTTGCCAATGAAGGATGCCGTTGAGGAAGAAAGCCTCTGCCCAAGAAAAGCAACATGATTGAGAGTTTATCCAATAGCCAGCAAACAGCTGTCTCAAGCCATTTACATTTTCTTCCCCTTGACTTCCAACACTTTGTCATTATGCACTTTGTTCTGCTTTTCAAAGTCCAACCTCTAGTCTTTTTCTCATGCCCGTCCTTAGGTCTTACCTGAACCTTAACATCCAGTTGTTTGTAAATCCTGACATTTATGACATGCCAGGCACTGTTCTAAGCACATGGAGTAGCTATTCATTTATTTAATCTATCTCAAGATTTTATGATTCAGAAACTATTACTGCTTCCATTTTATATTTAAAGTCTTTGAGTTGTAGAGATGCTAACTTTTCCATGATCACATAATTTAGCCAGAGTCAGAATTTGGTTTTTATTATGCATTGGTCTACATACGTGTGTGTTTGTGAGTTTGTGTGTTCCTTTGTTGTATTATATGGCAATTTTCAAGATTACTTTTAAACTCTTTGATGATAGTGCCAAAATTTTGTTTTGGAATATTCTTTGAATTTAGTAATAATAGCTAATGTTTATCAAGCACTTTCTAAATTCTCAGGGCTGTGCTAAATACATGTATTGCATTTATCCCATCAACCCCAAAGATATGCAAAGAGCTATTATCATTTCCCTTATATATGGGGAATTTGGACCTTTTGAAAATTAAATAACTTGCTCAAGGTCACAAAATTAATAGGTGGTAAAACTAGAACTTAAACTCACATCATTGTTAACCTCTATACTATATTCCCTCTCTTGCAACTGCTTATACATAGCAACTTAATAAGTGTAAGATTCATTGATTGACTGTAATCATGCATGAGATACAAGGGTGGGAACTCACGCCTCCAATGCAGAACTAGTCCTGCTTTGTAGGCCACGTCCCATTTCCCTTCCATTTCCATCTGATAAGGAACCTCTGAGCAGGGATACCATTCAAATATTATAGTAGAAGAAGCTCAATTACCCAAACAAATCAGGGTTCAAATGTGTTCAAGCATGCAGTGGGTTTTTACTATTATAGTTTGAAGATTAAAAAAGAAGAAATGGAACAACGACAAAAATGTCCAATTCTAGCATGTCAGAGCATAAAAGGTAAAGGAAATTGGCTTTAGGGAGTCATTTGAATAATGGGACAGTTCAAATAAAGAATGTTCAGATTACTGAGTTTGCACTGTACTTAATCTACCATAGAGAGGGCTGCACTCTGGAGCATTTGTTTTAGCACTAGGCACCCTTGTTCAAAATTGAGCTCAGCCATGCTTTGCTCTCCAGCTTACCATATCTCATCCTCAGCCCTTGGAGAGCCTTGAATTTCTTTGTCACTTTCCAGATGAGGAAATCTCCTGAGTTATTCCTTTTGCAGCATGCTAAGTTATACAGCTGTCAAAAATAAAATCCCCTCCTACCTGATCTTTTCCATATAGTGATCACACGGTCATCCTGTTTCTACAGAAGTCCTAGGAATAGTAATTGCAAGAATTTCATGGGGCTGTATCTAGCCAGGTGATAACCCCAAACCTAGTCCAGATGTTTAACCCGAACCAGACCTGTCAAAGAGTTGTGGAGAAGAGAGGGGCAGAGGCACTCTGCCTTTCTCCATGTGGAAGATTGGCATATAATTGCCCCTGCTGTGCATTGCCCCACTTCCAAGGAATGGCATATTCCCCATTTATGTGGTAACAGGGCAGAGAATTTGATCAGGAAAGAATTTTGTCAGTTCTCAGGCAATTTTGTGGACCATGCACACTTCGAGCATAAAATCATTTGCCAGAGTGGAATGTCTATATTGTAAATAATCCAACTGTAAAATCTGAATAATTTTTTAATCATAATAATACTTCCAACCTTATAATCCCTCCCTCCCTCCCTACTCCAATATTCTTTTTTACTTTTCTTTTAATTTTTTTATAATGACATAATTTGAATTTACTTTATAATCACAAGCTTAACCCTCCCCTAAATAACTAATTCATCATATTTTAAGGGGAAGAATCACTGTTCCTCAAGAGTTTAGATAAGGGGTATAAACCATAACCAAACCTCAAAATGTTAATCAAATTCAAAGCACAGACTGTTCGTTTATTTAGGAAAGCATGTCAATGATTCTTTTGATTATGAAAGAGTATTTGTAGCAAATGAATAGACATGGGAGAGCACACGTGGAAAGAGATCCTTTGGTCTTGAAGAAATGAGAGATGCAAAGGAAGGTGTGCAACTTGAACAATAGTGTCTTTTGTCAGATACCTGGGCCCTAAGGTACGGGAACCAGTGCATTAACCTTGGAAACAATGATGTCTGCTGCTGTTGCCCACATGTCATGAAATACATTTCTTGTGTTGGATATTCATTTCCTATAATACATTGTATTAGTTATACTAGAGGGAGTTACTGGAAGGGAAATTCTCACTATAGGGGATATGGCAGAAAAGGGAATTAGGACTTCCGTAGATCACAGCTGATTTGAGACTAACGAGGCACCATCAGCATTACTAGCAATCCTCCATTTGCAGAAGGTGCTTAACAGTCAAATCTCCAGAAACCCAGCACAGCATCGTAGAAGTCATTGGGAGACAGTGGCAACAGAGCAGCAAGCCCTCCATGAACTGATTGCAAGAAGAGATGCACGATACACCACACTCTCCCTAAATATAAAGGGAGATTATGTGATGGGACGATGGAGCTTTGGGCTAGATCCCACTAGATACGTGGCATCCGAGAAACCAGATGGCAGATAATTGAGTTATAATTCATCCAGTAAGTGTTTATTGAGCACCTGTTATATGGTAGGCACTGTGCCAGGTGTTAGGGATATAAAATTCAATTACACAGACAGTATCCTCAAGAAACATACATCTAGATAAGACAAGGACATGGATCAGCAATTACCGAACAATGAGATGAATAGGATGATCATTATAATTCTAATAAGAACCAACACGCAGTGTTTACTGTATTTTGGCATTGAGTTAAATGCCTTTCATAGTCTAACATTTATCCTTCCCAGTAAGTCAATTTGGAAAATCTTTTTAGTAGCTCCATCTTATAGATGTGGAAACTAGGACTTACAGAATCTATTTCTATTTACTCAACCCTTATAATGCTTCTTTCTTTCTTTCTTTCTTTCTTTCTTTCTTTCTTTCTTTCTTTCCTTTCTTTCTTTCTTTCTTTCTTTCTTTCTTTCTTTCTTTCCTTCTTTCTTTCTTTCTTTCTTTCTTTCTTTTAGATGTGAAACTTCATGGTCTCAATCCAGAGCCTTTCCTCTAACTAGGGAGCCATGGAAATCTCAAGAAAGATGAGATAAACCCAGTAGTCATGAAGACTTTAAAGAGAAACACAATATTTGATTTAATATTAAAATATGAGTAATACTTTCATAAAAGTTGCCAGGGCTGGAAATAGGGGGAAGGATGCATATGAAGTCAGAAGAGGGGGACTGTACAGCTTTATGGCTTTCCTCATACCGTGTCTTGCTGAGAGTGCGAAGTCCTGGCAGAGTATAGGTAATGAAGTTAGGGGTGTGAAGTCAAAGGGGAAAAGGGACGATGGAGAATGACCCTACAGAAGTGAACAGATTCTAATCACAGATACACCTGGTGTGCCAAGCCAAGGAGCTTTAGATATGTTTTCAAGGCTGAAATCCATGGAAGAATCCTTAAGAATCAGAGAAGCAAATCAGAATTGAGAGTGAAGGGAGAAAATGGGAAAGAAAGAGTTAGGAAGGTTATACTCACTTTGATTGGACCTTTTTGGTCATTGCAAGAAAGGAGACACAATGTCATTTTAACAAAAAGAAAAAATTAAATCAGGAACACAGAGGTTATAGAAAGTCATTCATGGAGAAGCCCTGTGTGTCTCTGTATCCTTTCTTTACAATGTCCAGAACTGGGTCAACAATTTCTTAAAAACGATGAAGCTGGATGTCACTCTTGAAGCACAGATTAGGTCTGGCTTCCCTTCCAGCATGCTTCTCTGTTGCCGCTACAGATTCAAGCTTAAGGAGAGAGAAGGAACTGAGCCCCAGCAGTTTCAGGGCTGATATTAAAATTTTATGTTCAGGGATCACATTTTTTATTTACATTTTATCCCTACTTTTCATTATATGAGTATTATTTATTTATCTTTTAAAATTTCTTATTCTTTGATTTTCTTTTATAGAAAAGGTATTTGCTAACATACTCATTA
Organism: Ochotona princeps; assembly: GCF_030435755.1. Taxonomy (NCBI): domain Eukaryota; kingdom Metazoa; phylum Chordata; class Mammalia; order Lagomorpha; family Ochotonidae; genus Ochotona; species Ochotona princeps. The sequence continues at coordinate 41,951,142 of NC_080839.1, read as the reverse complement.
TAGAAGATTGATGAGGATTCCATAAAATAATAAATACAAAGCATTGAGAAAACTGCCCACTGGATGGAAAAAGTTAGCAATTATTTTCCAGATAACCATAAGGCTAGTTTCTGGGAGTTCTCCATTTCTTGCCAAGCAAGAAAGTTAACTGTCTGAGTCTGAAGCCAAGACCTTTGGCATGAGAAAACCTTTTCCAGAAGCTATTCAGCCTCTCCAGCTCTCTTTCCAGGACCTCTGCCTTTTTCCTGTAGAAGAACAAGAAACTGTCCCTTGGCCCCAGTCTTCTCACCACCGATGAATCCCAGACTCCTGGACCAAATATGAAACTGAACAGTCATGCTAAATGCAGGCTCATTCTTATCTAAACAAGGAAAACAACTAGAAGCCTGCCTACTTGTGCTTTAGGCAAAGGGAACTTGTTGGACTTATGAAATTCCTGGCTTCCTTCCTTTCATTAATTAACATAAGCAAAAGGCCCTGTAATCTGAAGCATCTTCTCTGTTTTGTGACCTCCTAATTTACTTGAAAACCAAGCACTTTTTCTCATCCTGCTTTAGGAAATCCTGGATTGAGTCGGTCAAAGAGGTATAATCCCTGGAGGGAGTTTATTGAGGACTTGCATATCATAGTCTGCAGATACAGATAAGCAATCCAGATACCAAAAATGAAAATCCTTCAGTTTGCTTAAAGTTATCCAGTGGTTCTTGAAGGCGATCAGGCCTACTTTTTGTAGTTGTTTTGTTTGTTGTTATTGTTTGATATCGGTTACCAGTCATTCTGGGAATATGTGTAATCCGAAGCTCTGCTTGGAGCACCCTAACACTTGAGGGTCCCAAGCCTCCCCTAACCCAATCTTACCTTTTTGAGATCTCCACCATTCCCCTGGGGAACTATTCCACTATTGTTTGGTACAATTCAGCTCTGTACCTCTTCTCCTAAGATGTAGGTTCTGTCAGTAATCACCGACATTATCTGTCATTGGCAAATAATTAATGAATCTTGAATTGACCAAAATGAAGATTTGGAGTCATTGCTTTGCAGAGGTGAAAGTGACTTTGTCCTAATAGGTGAGACAATTACTTCTTTGTAAAACCACTCCAGAAGTCATTGCAGTCCATGGAGTTACCACATGAGCTGCAAGATTTCATAGTCACATCTAATGCCTCCTTCTAGAGCATGAATTAGTCTGGAAGTCATGAAAATATTGCTTAATACTCAGCCTGATCACGTGGGTTTTTTCCTTCAGTCACCTTCTTATTCATGTGGGAAGGGATCCGTTATCTCCTTTGCAGTATGGTGCGCTCTCTTTCAAGACCATCACTTTCCTTCTCACCAGAATCTTTCACCTCTAAGATCCTCAAGCACCTAACCTGTAACCACAATTCATGGCACACTGCAGCTCCGCAAAGGCACTTGCAATTTTACAAAGCCATATTGACGATCAGACCATTTATTATTACAAAGGGCAAGTGCTACAGGAGTGTTTCAACAAGTACATTAACAGGCCCTAGAGAAAAACTTCCATTTGAGAAAACCTTGAAGCCAGAACTGGCTCATCCATGTGGTCAAAGTTGACTTACTGTGCTGCAATTTTCTGTTCAAAGTGCTCCTCTTCATAGTTATACCTCATTTTTATTCCTTCCTTAACATCCCAAGTCTACTGACATCCCAGCAAGTGTATTGTATCTGGGGGAAGCTGTAAATCTTTAAAGAAGATCTACATGACAGGTCTACACATTGACAACTGGCTAGAACTGCTTGGAAATGATTGCACACAGCCAGTATCCACCAGTCTGTAGCCTTCGTCAACTTCAGAACAGCTACAGAAACCTGTGATTGCTATTGTTATTGTGATTGTTGTCAGTTATTCCTCCAAAAAATATTAATTGCTTGTTCTGGTGTGGAAAAAGATCTCCCTCCACTTTGAGAAACACACATGCTTACTGAAGAGCGCCAAAACATGGCACATTCTCCACCATGCACTGCCATAAACACTCAGCAAGAATGTAGGAGAAACTGATAAATTCTAGACATAGAAGTCAGGGAATCAGGGGTATCACATGACCTCTGGCAACAAATGGAAGTGGATATTCACCAGATAGTCAAAGTCAAAACAGAAAAATAAAATAGCGGAAGAAAGATACAGAGACCAGAAAGAGGAAGGTATCCAAGAGTATTAGCTGGGATATAAAGTTAAGCTGTTGTAATACAGAGGCTGAAATATAGAGTGACTCAAACAAGATAGCACTGTATTTATTTCTCTGTCCAGAAGTAGGCGGGCAGTCTGGAGCCAAAAGACAGCTTTTCTCCATGAGGTCAGCAGGGATTCAAGTTCCTTCTATGTTTGCCATTTGCCTGCAATCACCAGAACTAGAAAAGAAGGAAATGAAGTAGAATGTAAGCAGTTTCCTTTTTAGGTGACATGACTTAGAAATGGTTCATACCACTTCCATTCATATCTCTATTTGCTGAACTTACTCCCAGTTTCAGTGAAACCTGGGGAATACAGCTATTACCTAGGTCGCCATGATCAGCTGTAACGCATATAGAGAAAGGGAAGGATATAATGTTAGGGTAAAAAAAAATCTCCCAGTTTGTCCAGTTGTAAGTAAGGAAAATATATTCTATAATCCAGGGAGCAGAATATTAAAAGATAGAGGGGGAAATAGCTTAAAATTGATGCGGCAACCTGTGCAGGGTGTTTCTGCCTGAACCATGTAATCTTCTGATATAATGGCTTCAAGCTTCTTAAAAGTGCTACAGCAGAGACAGTGAGCTATATTTTAAGTACAATTGCCATAGATTGTTAGTTCTCTGTTCTTGTGCTATATTCTATCAAAATTATTGCTCATAAAAGAAGGCATATTAGGAGTTTGTGTGGATTTCTCTGAAATAAAGGAAAACTTCATCTCGGTAAAAGTAAACAAGGGATGCATTACACACTGTGGGGCACACTGTAGGTTATCACACGAAGAGAATGCAAGGCACACTAATCACTGTAGTACGCAACAACGTGTTTTATTTCTGCTTGTCATTTGATTTGAACTGGGACAGGATATTTATATCATAGAATTACAGTAGGAAAAGCCCACCAGGACAAAAGGAGACGGGTTAAGGCAGGTGCAGAGTGAATCCTGTAATGGAAGCATTATATGATTTCTGCAGAAAGTGAATCCCTTATTCTTACGTTACATCACATGGAGGTGAAACTAGTTGTTACAACCTAGAAAACACAATTGTTGCCAAAGAACATGGTCCTCAAAAGCGAATCATCACTTTCGAGTTCTACAGATTTTTCTTGTTGAGAACAGCAACGTATTTCAAATTTCCCTAGGATTGAATGGTGTGTACTCGAACAAAGAACTGCTGCTAAGTAAAGCAACTTGTGCTGAAGGTGATCCTGGTGCCTCAGCACATTGCCTTGGGTGAAGTAGCAACCCTATTGTTGACCATACACATCCACTGGACATGATAATGGTCAGGAGTAATGCAAGAACATCCCTAATTTCCTTCCTTCTCTTGAGGACCCATTGGAAGGTTACCTAGCAGATGACAATTGGGAAGCACTAGCGACAGATTTTCAGCTTCTTATCCAGAAGACCAGCTGTGCCGTGGTGACCCTGCTTTGGCAAGCTCCACTGGCAGCTGGTTAAATGTGTTGCTCTTGGCAAGTACCCACCAGCTGTTCCCACCTGTGGTCACATGCAGGATCTGTCAATTATGATTATTAGATCTGTAAATCTGAAGGATAATCTGACTTGTTACAAGGAGCCCCTGGTATGGTGTATGGGTACCAAATTAAGTGAAATCTCCTTTTAGTGCTTGATTATTTTGCACACTGATTTTTATTCTGTTTCTGTTGTGTCCACACAACCATACAAGAAATTAATTAATTGGGGAAGTCATTCTAGTGCAGGGTACAGATACAAAAGTCATCAGAGCACACGGTCTAGCACTAAGCATGTGCCCTTGGCCAAACCCTTTAATGCAAGGACTCATTCCTTTTACTCCTTTCCTTTTTACTTTCTCCTTCTGCCTGTCAGTTAAAGCCAGATAATTTACCATCTTAAAGAGTTACGTAAGGCACAGGACATGAAATATTCAGGGAAGGTACCTTATTAATTAGATCCTCACATCACTGGGTCATAAAAATTACAGTGTGGAGGATCTGCAGCATGAGGTCATTTTTGCTCATCTTCCTCCTCTCTGCTTTCTGACAAAATGGGTGATTTCCAATTGCATTTCCTAGTTCTTTGTCCACTTAAACAGGAAATAGATTAAACATGGCGCTTTCTCAGTGGCCCATCCAATGTTATCACAAAAGGTCCCAAAGTAATTGACACTACCTCCTTTGAACCTGTGTGATGAATCTTTACTCGGTGGCCTTTCCGCTATAAATACAGGACCCGTCCCAGCTGACATACTTGTATTATTGGACAGACTTTAATCTAGCATTATACAAGCCCACATTTTTCCTCTGCCAAACACTATTTGCAGTTCTGTCCCAGATGTAACAACCTAATCAAAACCGAATTTCATAGAGCACTGCATTGAGAATTGGTTTCTAGGGGACTGAGCAACAGGTATCTGTATGTTTACTGCCTTCTTTTATGAAACTTGATACAGTGCAATTGGCAGAGTGCATGCTGAATGCTGGATCTCAACTCCTAAGCAATGACTTGTAAATAATAAGCGTGAATAGCAGAAAGAAATATATTCACGCATGCAAATGCCAGAATTCTTAACTGTGACATCACTGACCTTAAGGTAGCACAGCACAGGAGCCCAGCATGGTGGCCTAGTGGCTAAAGTCTTCGCCTTGAACAAGCCAGGATCCCACATTGGTGCTGGTTCTAATCCTGGTGGCTCCACTTCCCATCCAGCTCCCTGTTTGTGGCCTGGGACAGCAGTAGAGGACGGCCCAGAGCCTTGGGACCCTGCATCCATGTGGGAGACTTGGAGGAAGTTCCTGACTCCTGACTTCGGATTGGCAGAGCACTAGCCATTACAGTCACTTGGGGAGTGAATCATCAGACGGAGGATCTTCCTCTCTGTCTCTCCTCCTCTCTGTATATCAGACTTTGCAATAAAAATAAATAAACCATACATATATATATATACATATAAAGATAAAGATAACACAGCACTGCTTTACCTTCCTACATTGTCCGTCTTGGAGACATATAATCCAGTGAATTGTATTCCTGAAGATGAACGCTGCCATGTGTAGAATGGGTAAGAGAAACCTTTCCATGACCAAAGGAATAGGACAGCCTTCAGAGTGCACTGCCAGAGAAATGGTCAAAGAACCAAACAGAAACGAGAGAAATAACAAAGTTTTCAAATGAGATTGGCTTTAGAAACCATCCACTCTGAAAACATGCACTCAGTGCATGCTTTATAAAGATAATGGTACATAACACTTGGGGTGGGGGAAGGGCCACGTAGACTTGAATGTTCACTCTTCCACTGGCTGGTGATATGAATGAGGGTAGTGTCTGACGCCACAGTCTCGTCATCTCTATTTGTCAAATTCGAGGTTTGCCACATCTGTCTTGTCTTTTAGATGACGATTTAAAGGATAAAGGATTATGACATGGTAACTTTTTGAATAATAAAAATCTAAGTAAATATAAACTATTCTCATGGGCAGCCATGTCTATTGTGTTTGATCAATGTGGAAACTGAGGCTCAAAGAAGCTAGCGTGTTCTTAATTATTTCTGTTTTGCAGATCTCCAACTATTCTGAAATAAAAGGTTGTTTTAAAAAAAATAAGGGAAAACTCCAGAGTTATTAGAAAATTCATTCTAGGGAGCAGATGGTATGCACTAAAGCTAAGCCAGTAGCTAAAGTCTGTCATTGCCCACTGGGTGCACTTCCCTTTAGATAACACAGAAGATGCACAATATTCAGATTTGTTTCCAGGTATGTTCAAGGCAAAAGTGTGATACACTCTTCCAAAACAAAAATTTCAACCTTGCTCACACATCCTGCTGCTGCCACTATTTCAGCATTTTTATAAAGTATTAGATTTTCAAACTGGGATATAATAATTAGTTAATTGAGCTTTGTAGCAGATGGTGGAGGTTTATGAATTGAATCAATTAATGAATAAATAACAATAAACTGTTGCTCTCATTAGTGTTCCTAAAATATGTAAATAGCATACATTTATTTTCATATTTCACAGATGGAGACATCGAGGCCAATAGGGGCTTCTGTTTGCTTCTGGGCAGGTGAGTCATAGACATTAAATATGAAAAGAAATTTCAATAGGCTACTATGAATTCTCTTTATTTCTTCATTTCTTTTCCAGAACTAATCTTAGCAAGGCTACTTAGTTTTTACTTCCTGTCTCCCTCTGTACCATTTCATAGTCCAGTTTGCCGTGGCATAGAATTAGCTGTACAAAACGAGAGTAACCTGGAAAACAGTCCCATCTCTGTACCTCACTCTCTGACAGCTCTCACAACTAAAGGGCCAGAGGCTAAGAAAGAGGTGGGATCTTGGCACAAAGGCCCGAGAGAAGATGGAAGAATCTTCCCTTGTGTAAAGCCTTCAACATGGTCTATTTCCAATAGTTTCTGTGCAGAAGGAAGAGGAAGGAGGTTGTGGAGTTGTGCATGGTTATTTCTGACATCACTCATATCCAGGGGACTTGGCTTCTGCCCGAGAACAGCCTTGGAAACATGCACATACCTATGTGTCTCTTGTGCCACCATGGTACAAATGGAGAATGAGAACCCTCAAAACCTTTTGTGAGACAGCTTCATGCTATGCAGTGTTTCATTGATGGTTAGCACAGCAATAAAGTGTCATCCCAAGCAATTAATATTTTATTTATAAACACTTATAAATATTTATTATAAATGACTATTTAAATTAGCAACCCGTGAGAAAACAAATCTATTAGTATTAACATTCTTCAGATGTTTAATCATAGAAATATTTAGACAAACCATTAAAAATTTATGCCAATTTTCTTGAGAAGTCTGAGATAAACCTAGTTAGATTTCCCCTTTTAGTTAGCAGACAAATTTGATAGGTTGCCATCAAAAATAAACAAAAAAAAAGGAAGAAGAAGAAGGAAAACTCCAAGTCCATTACTCTCTCTAGGAACTGGATAGGTTCAGCCATTGTGCCAGGAAAGCCAAAAGGCATTTTAAAATCTTTCCTTTAAAAAATGTCAGAAAACATAGATTGCTTCTGCATAAATATCTCAGACTTACCTGCAATAAAAATGTATCATGTCTCTAAATGTCTCTGATTAAGCATCTTCAGTTCCTTTAGCTATTTGCATCAGCTTCTAAATACTCAATTGGCAGTCTTATTTTTCAACCAGGAAGAAAAATGGTTATTGCTTGCATTGATCTGTTATGGAATACATTACCTTATCCTTCTCTTTTTTGTAAATATAATTGAAGGGTTCTATTTTGAGACTGGTGGGTCATGCCAGCATAAGAATCTAGGTATATGTTTTTAACCTTAGTCTAGTATTTGTTTTATAATTATTGCACAAACACCCCATCAGACTTGACACATTGAAAGCTTTAAAATTGTAATGAGTGGTTAACGCACGGCTTGGGGTGCCTGCATGCCATA